>NC_135725.1:69561088-69863088 GCF_964656455.1 Halichoerus grypus | reverse complement strand
AATAATTAATAACAGGCTTGTTTACAGAGCTTCTGTTTCCATAGCTCGTCATTGCCTTTATGCAGTAGACTCTGCTGTGTTAAGGTAAAAACAACAACATTGAGAACTGAATGAGTGTCCCCAAATAAATCAATTTTTCCATAAGCTTGGACTCCAGCTCTCATGCTGGACCCCCCTATAGCATAATTTTCTCTTACTCCATTGATTCAAAAGCCATTTTGTCCATGTAAAGAGAACATTTCATAGAATAATAAATCATATAAATTTCTAAGACAATATACACAATTACATGAATAGTACCTGTATCTGCCTCTCCCCCTAGATCCAGAAAACTCAAGAGATAAGACCACTTATGATTCACCTTTTTATCTGTAGCACTTAGCACCATGTCACCCAAAAAGTAGAAGCTCAATAAATGTTTGCTGTATTATTAAACTCAGGACTTTGTACCTAAGAGAAGCTTTCTGGCACAACCCTTTACTTCACAGAGAAGAAAACTGAAGTTCAGAGAGTGGACATGAACAATCCAAGGTCACTGAACCACTGACTGGAGCAGACCTGAGTCTAGAAACATTGGCATTTGGCAAATCTCCCACCGCTCTTTCCCCACTATATAGTAAAGCCTGGAAATGACAGGGAAATCCAAATCCAGTTTCCCAGGAAGTCAGCTATCAGAAAGGTCTGAATAATACGACCCAGTATAACCTTGTTGCTAAATCTTTAAGCCTCTCCGAAAACCTCCCAAGGAAGCACTCAGCAGCACTGCTGTATTCCTGGGATGGGATTCTCTTAGTCAGGCTTTTAAACTGTTGAGCCAGAAGGAGCAAGAGCATATTTTCCTCGTATTCTAACTCATTCGGAATTGAAATGGAGAGAAATCAAAAGAAAGCTCACAGTTATTTTTTTTCGACCATTGCCGAGGAAGAAGTGGCTCTAAATAAGGACAGAGAGATTATTAGCTTTACTCATGACCTTAGGAAGTAATGAGCAAAGCACCAGCTAATTATTGCCATTGTTCATTAAGTAACAAAAGAAAAGTCTCAAATGGAAAAAAGGAATTCTGGGCAATTATTTATTCATTCAAGCAGCTTAAAGAAAAACTCTCATCCTTCCAACCTGATCAAGCCAAGAAAAATCTCCAGTTGTTACTAACCCAAAGAGGGCAAGAGACTACCTACCAAGCTTTACTTTGGAAGTCTCGAGCCTTGAGGATGGTCCAGATGCTTCATTTCTGTGTCTCAAATCATGAGGCCCACACAGGTTGAGATCCTGGTCATTGACCCCACGGTCAGAATGATTATTCCTATAGATGGATGGATTTGTGTAGAACAGGACACGTTCTGTCCAGCCTCTCTTATAATCCGGCAAGAGAAGAATATGGCAAAGCTAATTAGACCAAGAGAAGATCAGGCTCATGAACTTGGCCTCTTTAGCCCCAGAACCTCCTCAGCTGAGGATCCACAGCATGTCTCCTTTCTAAATGTTGCCATGTATCAGGTAACATGGTGAGTAGTATGGCTCAGGACCAGTGGCAGACACGGTGGCTGGTTCAAACATGTCTCACTTGGGTTCTCATGGAAGGAACACAATGACACATACCCACTGTTCTGCAAATCTTGTGGGCCATGTCTCAAGCAGGCCCACAATTGACTTTGACAAAAATAATCAGTTTAATGAAATATGGAATGATTTACTTAAATGATTTATCTGATGAGAAAAAAAATGTAATTATCTTCCACTGTTTTTATCAGAAGAGAAAGCAGGGTTTTCTTGCAAGGGGCCAGGGATAGGGGTGGGACTGCCTTACGTTTTCATGCTTAATTCACTACCTGGGTGACTTCAGCTAATTATTTAATCTCCCTGAGCCTCTGTGTCTTCATTTTTAAAACAGGAATCACAATTTCTCCACCACAAGTATTGCTCTGATTATTAGATTTTTAAAAATATTAAGAGCATGGAACATCAAGAGTATGTAATAAATGCCTCTTTTCTTCTCCTTCTCCTTCTCCTCCTGGTACCTTTGGTTGCATGTTTGTAAACAACAAAAATCAAAAGTCCTGAACTAAACGGATTCAAATGTGCACTGTCTTTCTTTTCAGCGCCTTTGCCAAATTGAAGGATGACTCAATTGCTAATGAAAACAGGTGATTAGGAGCAGCATGTACACTCATCAGCTGATCACTCTATCAGCTAGTATGATTGATCACTCTGCTCATTTTATGGGAAAACTTTCTTTGCTGCTAATGAACCCCAGATCAGACGTGGTTGTAAGACGAGGGTGTGTCCCTGAGAGCACTTGGGTCGTTTTCTGTGTGTGCAAAAGGGTACAATCCATTCGGTTGCTGCCACACCCAGCAGGAGCACCTGCGTGCTTTGTGGGGCGAGATGGTTATGTCTACGGGTGGGGTGTGTGTCAGGGTCTGAATTTGTGCAGTCTGCTTGATTGCCACCATATTTTTGCGTAATTCCCTCAAAATATGGCACTTGAGAGAAGGGCTTAGAATGGCCCTCATCGGACCACTAAGACTCATCCTATTACTAGCTCCTTTGTCCCTCTCTTGGGCCTCTTCCTGGCCTCTGTCCAAGTACTTGTGTCTACATGCATGGATGTGGACATATTATTCTTAAAAATCGCAGTGAACTATTTATAGCTTCCTGAAATAGGTAGACTTCTTTCACTCTGTCACACCTTATATGACAGAGGTGGTCCCTCTGCCTGGGACACCCTACAGCCTGTCCTGCCCATGCAACCTTCTAGAATCAGCTCAGGTGGTAGCTCCCCTAGGAGCCTGTCTGTCAAGATAGGCTGGGGAATTCCTTTTTCTCTTCCTCCTGAACATTTTTATTACTACAGCACTTTCACGTTGTGAGTTAATCATCTGTCTGTGAGCCTGCCTTCCCAAACCAATGGCGAATTTCTTGAAGACCCAGGGCATGTCTTGTTTATTTCTCTTAGCTTCCATAGTGCCTGGCACAGGACCTGGCAGACTGTGAATCTCTCTCTATATTGAATGAATGAATGAATGAATGGGTGGTTACAGGCCCAGGGCCAGGTCTAAGTGTGGTTACAGCCAAAAAACTGAGAGTTTTGTAAGGCAGGGTGGGATCTTGCTTAGTAACCCCTGTAGCATGAGGATTTCAGAGAAGAAACAGCTCCCTAAGGCAGGTGCTCTGGCTCGTATAATACATGATCGTTGAAGGGCTAATAGATCAAGTAATTTGTCCACTTTCCTGGACTGAAGTTTTCAGCTTGGGCTCACCTCAACTCTGAAAGCTGAGTGCATGATGCTGCACGCCTCCTTCAGTGGAGTTAAATTAGGCTTAATACCTTATGACTCAAGAGTTTGCACACCAAGGCTTGGCACTTAATATTGTAATTACCCCTTTTGATTAGAACTGCCTTTCATAAGCAAATCGACGCAGTGATTTGAAAAGCTTGAGGAATTGTGTTTGGAGCTCACCCTACGAGTTCCACAGGGAACTATAATCATAGTAATTACCATTGAAGCGAGATTCCAGTTCTCGATGTACCGGGAGGTGAGTGAGTAAGAGTCACACGCTGCATGCTTTCCCATCTCAGGATAGGCGGTGGGGTTGAAATCAAGGAATGAAGGTGGAAGTAAACACCGGTCGACCCACAGGCTGCGATATTTCTCTTCTGACAGGTCTTGGCCTCTGGAGATTCAGGACATTGAGGATTCTTTAGCTCTGCGTGCGTGTGTGTGTTTTCCAAGTCAACACATGCTTGGTGGCACCTACACTTAGGGTCTGTGTTACCTTTTGGGAATATGTAGGCAAGGCAGACATGAATTCAGACTCTATCCTTTGAGCAACTCTCAAACTGATGTTAGGATGAATGTAGAAACTAAAGCTAGAAGCAGGGTCTGGAATGACCCCAAACAGGCGAGGCTCAGCATCATTGGCATGCCAGTCAATTTAGAGACAACCCTTGCCCTGAAGGATGAGTCCAGAGATCTGCTGGTGTTCAGAGCATTCTGGGCTGGTTTTTAAGGACAAATGCCTCGTCGGGGACAGGAGCCTTATTCCAAGCCACAGCGGAGCCTTACAGCCACAGAAGCATTCAGCTTACAAATGAGCGATGCTGGTTTTCTGTTCTGGGGCCCTTGTGCTTGCTTCCCTGGGAGGCTGAAACAAGTCCAAATGCGAAAGAGGACCATTTCCCTATGGGACTCACAAGGCGGCTCTGAGAAATGGTGATTCCTTCTCTTTTTCTTGTAGAAATTGTTGATGTTGGGGGCCCCCTACTCTCTGGAAACATGATCTCTTGTGCAGAAACCCCACAATTATGGCTCCCCACTGTCCATACTTTATGGATTCCCTCCCCTCACCCTCTGCTTTTCCCTCCATCATCCAGAGCCTGAAAATTTATTTAAAAATTAACAGCACAAGAAGGAAAATGCCACAAGACCCAGATTGCTAGCAGATGCTCTCAGGGTGCTGGCAAGAGAAAAGGCGAGTGGAGTAAGGCAGTCTGAGGCCAGGGTTCCCTTCCCTGCCTTTTTAAAAGGCTAGACAGAATCAGGTGAGGCAGAACACACTTCCATGCACTTACTCACTCATTCATTCTTTCGATAAATATCCTTGGAGTAATAGAGTGTGCCAAGCCCACTGCTGGGCTCTGGAGCCTCAACAGTAATAATTAACATTTATCGAGTACTTACTACAGGCAAGACACTATACTAAATATTTCATATTTAATGACTTGCTAACTCAGTTTTCATAACAGCCCTAGTTTTAATCCATGGGCGAGGAAACAAAAGACACAGACAGGTTAAGAGTATTGCCCCGTGTCTTGTGAGTCGTAGGAAGCGGGGTCAGGATTTGATCCCCGGCAGTCTGATTCCATGGCCCAAGCCAGGCGTCTACACACATTTTCTGTAAGGGGCCAGGTAGGAAGTATCTGAGGCTTTGTGGACTGTCTGTTCTGGGGCACAACTTCTCAACTCTGCTGCCATAGCATAAAAGCAGCCATAGACAATACAAAAACAAAGGAGCGTGACCATGTTCCAATGAAACCATCTTTATGGACACTGAAATTTGAATTTTACAGAATTTGTATGTGTCACAAAATATTTTGTTAATTTTTTTTTAACCATTTAAAAAAAAAAACAAAACCAACCCTACCTCATAAACCATATCATTGAGTGGTGTTGGGCCATCATTTGTGGGTCTCCAGCCTGTGCTCTCCTCTGCTCTCCCCATTAGTGCGTGAGGAAGATTTGTTATCCTGATGGGGAGATAGGCATACAGCGTACCAGGCAGGTAAACCTAAAGCCTTCTCAAGACTCCTTTCATCGAGGTGCATGTTGCTGCCTTGCCTGGACCCCTCTACTCCTCATCCTCCGTCCACCGCCGGCCAGATCCCATGTCTCATGTGCCTTTCAGACTCCAGCTTCGCACTTGCCTCTTTCAGGAAGCTTTCCTTCCCACACACCCACACCCCCACCCCGATGCCCAGATCCTCCTCTGTTTTTCCCAGCAGTCTGTTCTGTCCTCTATCATGACGTTCTTAGAGTTATCTGGGGACAAGTCGGCTCTGCGAGGGCAGCGTGTCCTGCTCATCCCTGCTTCCCTGGCTTTGGTCGGGTCTCCCGGCACCCGTACCTATACCTGTGTGTAGCGGAAATAACTTACAAGTGCAGGAATGTCAAGAAAGGTCAACAGAGAGGGGAACTTTTGAACTTGGGGTTGACTAAAAGGGTTCTCCAGGCCAATGAGATGGGGATGGTATTCTGGAGAGAAAAGTGAATGGCATGGGGCAAAACAAGAAGCAGGGATGAGGAAAACATGGCATGTTCAAGGAATCATGGGCTGGGCAGAAATGCTTAGGGCAAGAGATGAGGCAGACAACATCCATATTGAAAAAGTCTGATTCCTACAGGCAGTGGAGGGACAGTTGAAGGGCATTGAGCATGGAAGTGACAAGCTCAGATTTGTGCTTCAGAACAGGGGTCAGAAAACCAGAGCCCACGGACCATTTCCAGCCCATGATCATAGTTACAAAGGGAGGGGCCTGGGGATGAAGCTCAGGGTGGTGTGAGCCCACATCTGTGTTCTTTCCCTCCACCATGTTGCTTTCCCCCATCTGGGATCTAGACCTGGGCTGGGACTGGCTGAATGCCTTTGGGGGCCCTGCTAGCCTAGACCCAGCACCAGTTCACAGGGATGCCATTGACCTTGCAGGAGGAGTGAGGGACAGGCTGTATGAGCCCCTCCAGGCTTGCTCCTGAATGCATGGGCAGTGGGTAACTCGAGGCTCACAGCCTCTATGCCCACCTGGCCACTAGTCTCTGGGTATGCTCCTATTCCTCTTGGAGCCTTTGTCCCCATCTATACAATGAAGAGTTGGGGTAGATGCCCTTATCACGATAGGATTCTAAACATTATAAGGATTCCATATGTCATATTAAAATACCTGTGATTCAAGGATTTATAAGCAGTGAGAGCCCCAGAAATGGAGTGAACAGAAGAGAAATCACTCTCATCCTCAAGATACAGAAGTGAGCAACTATCCAGGGTTTTAAGAGGGAAAAGGAGGATCCACACCAGATTAGCTCTGAGGGGAGGGAGCTTGTTAAGGGGATTTAAAGTCTACCCTCTTAATAACCCTTTGTAGTTCTTTGGCGCCTGGCTTTTCTTGAAGCTCAAAGTGTTTTGCAAACATTAGCTCATTAATCCCGCCAACAGCCTTGTTAAGTGGGAAGGTGTGAATGTCTATCCTCATTTGGGAACCTTGGATTTAAGGGGGAAAGGGGCTCTGGCTGGTGACTAGTACAGGGTGGGGGAGAGGCCCCAGGGCTGGACTAAATTGTAGAGGTTTTTTTGTTTGTTTGTTTGTTTGTTTTTTAATTCTACCAGAGGAGCAGTGGATGGTGGGAAAAGCATGAGCCTGGAACCAGCCAAATCTGGATACCAGATCTAGCTTGGTTTCTATAGCTACGTGAATTTGAGCAAGTCCCTCAACTTTGATGAAATTCAATTTTCCCTTTGGAAAGGAGGGTGATGATGCCTACCAACTCACCAACCTATAGTCTGAGAAATGTAAATGTAATATGCATGTCAAAGTCATTTGATTATTGGAAGTTTCAATCATTTAAGAGATATTTTTAAAGCTCTCCAGACATTTGGCACAAAATTATATGGGTTTTGTGTTCTGGTGAGTGCAGTTGAATGCACTGAGCTCAGGTATGGACCCGTGGGGATGGCTCTCCAAGGTGGGAGACAGGAACAGGAACAAAGTGCTGGAGAATGTACTGTCTTGGCTTGTTCGGAGAAACCAACTAACTGGCCTGTGTAGTGTTCGTTGTCTTGAGACAAAGCCAAAGAGGGGCTCATATCCCACTACCTGGAAAAGCAGGTAGATGATAAGTCCATTTCACCAAGGAAGCTCAGAAGGCTCGAGCAGAGAGCCAACGGGGTGAGACCTGCAGTGTGCAGACTGCTCTAGCATCAGCACAGAGAGCCAACAAGAGCAGAAGTCTTGGCAGGTGATAGGCCGCTGACAGGTGAGATAATCCACTGGTATGGGAAGAAAATTTTACAACATCTCCTTAGCCATTTTCTAAATCTCATCCTTTAAAAAATTATTTTTGTAGGTGCTTTAAAGGCAGATAAGATATTTCTAGAGTTATGTATTAATAATTGAAATATATATATCACCATATCTATAACACACCACAGAAAGGCTGCTGCCGATACCAAAGAGGAATGCCAAGAATTTAGCTTTAATGCAACTTCTGCTGCTCACATCCCTGATGCCGCCTCTGGCTCAGGGACTCAGCTGAGCAACAACTGGCTCGCCTGAACACCATGCATCTCTGCCCCAACTCCTCTGAGCCCTTGGGAGGTCTGGGGAGATTCCATTTCTTCAAAATGCTCACTTCCAATTTGAAGTCCTGCATGGATGTATCCAATTGATGAAGCTGAGAACAAGACCCTGTGTGATGTAGCTGAAAACCTGAGTTCTGATCACCACTCTGGGAATCGGGAGAATGTCCCTACGGAGAGGCTAGTCAACAGATGATGAGGAGAGAGGGATGAACAGGCGGAGCACAGAGCATGTTTAGGGCGGTGAAACTACTCTCTAGGAGACCACGGTGATGGATATGTGTCATTATATATTTGTCCAAAGCCACAGAATGTACACCACCGAGAGTGAACCCTAACGTACACTACAGACTTTGAGTGATGATGATGTTAATATCAGTTCATCAATTGTTACAAGTCTACCACTCTGTGAGGGATGCTGATAATGGGGGAGGCTGTGTATGTGTGGGCGCAGGGAGTACACAGGAAATCTCTGTGCCTTCTGCTCAATTTTGCTGTGAACTTAAAAACTGCTCTAAAAATAGTCTATTAAAAAAAATATGATGGGCAGCCACAAATATAACAAACATCCACTATTAAAATATCTGTATGTTAACTACACCGGAATTAAAATTTAAAAATGAGCACCCAAGGGGGAAAAAGTATATTAAAATTAACTCTAAAAACCATATATATATATATACACACACACACACACACACACATATATACACACACACATACATATTTATATATATATATTAGAATTTCAAAATAAAACTTAATAGAATTTGATTGTTTCAACAGCCCCCCAAGAGGATTTTTTTTAAACTCCAGAAGTAGAAAGCAGGCACATAGTGTATAAAGGGGGGCAGGGGACCACTGGAGTTGGAGCCCACAGACATGGGTTTAATCCCAGGCCTGCCCCTTACCAGCTGTTTGATTTCCAACAGTCACTTAATGTCACTGAGCCACACCTGGAAAATGACAACAGCAATACCTATTTTGTAGGGTTTTATTTCTCAGACTAGGACAATGAGTGCTAAATAAATCTTAGTTTCTGCCGATAAAAAAAGGAAATCAGATGTTATTGTCTCTATTGATTTTTATTAGATTAGACACAACTGTTATCCTGATTCCCGGGTTCTCATAATTTTCAAAAGTTATGCTGTTACTACATTTTATTCTTATATTGAACCTGTTCTCTTTAGATGCCCTCTTGTTGCTTATGTTTTATAAACTCAGCTATATGAAAATTGTACAGAAAAAGCAAGAAGAAAATACAGCAAAAATGTCAACAATGGTTGTCTCTGGGAAAAAAAATTTTCCTCTTTCTTTCTACTTTGATGATTTTCCATTTTGTTTTATTCTTTTTAAAAAGCAAGAGAGTACTACTTTTAAAAGCAGGTACAAATAAACAAGCAAGACAAAGTGAGGATGAGAGCTGCAAGAGCTTAGCATGGAAAAGAACTGGCAGCTCTTTCCATGTTAAGCAGATGTGCAGAGTGAACCCTAACTAGTAGCTTGCAGCATCATCTCCTGGCCCACCAGCTCCAGGGATGGCGCCAGACATCCCCCGATCTACGGATCTACCATCCTGTCATGGCATTCCACATACCACTTCTGCTTAGAAAAAGGGGGAACTCTTCACACTTTTCCAGAAACCTCTAGGAGTCAATAAACTTCCCAGGATGTGTCTCTTAATGCCTGGGGTCCAACTCCCACATTACTGTAGGGTTATTTAACCCAGGATAGTAACTCTAGTCTCCTGATTCCCTAGCAGGTATCTTTAGCATTCTCCTGCCCACTCACTTACCATAGGGTATAAATAACCAATCAATGTGCTAGATCTTTCAGGGGCCCTCAGTGATGGTGATACAACTCTCCGGATTGCATAATCTGTATCTTTCTAATGCTCAGTACTTTCTTCATTTCTGATGGCCTCATTGGCAAGCCTTCTTCTGTTAAATGTGATGACCGTTCTGATATTTTGTTAATATTTGAGAGTGGCAAGGACCAAGACATGAAAGGCTAAAGCATTAGTAGCCCAAACTATTCAAGTAGCCATAAAGATAAAAACATCTCACCACAACAGAATGGGAAAAGAATTCGGTATGTCTCTATCTGACTGTACATAGCTTCTCAGAAATACAGGCTTGATGTATTTGGCAATGTCATCGACTTTCTTACTGTCTTCTCTTGGCTCTCTACTTGCTTTGCTTTAAGAATCACACTCTTCAGCATGCCAATTAAAGCCTTTTACGTTAGGACCTTACTGGCTTCTGTCTCCTGCTTCCTCTTGGTCTCATTCACACTGTGATCCAGCCACATCAAACTTTTTCTAAATACACACACTCATTCTTATCTCCTTACCCATGGACACAGCTCCCTCTCCACTAAAGTCCCTTTCCTTCTCCTTTACCTTAAGACCCACTCAACCCCAGCTATTCTGGAAGACTTCCTGACTCCTCCAAGAAAAAGCAGAGACTCTCTCCTATTTGTTCTCAAAGTACAGTGGTTGCATTTAATGTCAATCCACAAACATTTGCTGAAGGTCTAGTATAAACTCTGCACTGTGCTCCCATAGTCCCCTGCACTTACATCTATTACAGTGTCACTCTGGGTATCATTATTTGTTTACCTGTCTGGAAGGTGCAGCCTGGCGACAGAAAGCCATGTGGAATGTTTGGCTAAGACAGTGGCACCATTTCCTCTTTCTCCAGACCCACCCAGCTAGAGTGACCTGTGCCCTCTGTCTCCGAGCCCAGCCCAGAACAAGGAGAGCCTTGGATCCAGCTTCAGAGAACCCTGGGGAAGGTCATGTGCTTCCATGACCACTGCCTACTGGTCCTGCCCCTCAACCCTTGTGCATTAGTTCGGTCCATATGACTGGGTTTCTGCTTCAGTTTCCTTGCTAAGCATGCTATTTTCACTGTCGCCTTGGAGTGTAACCTGCTGTGTGGGTCCTTCCAATCTACCCGGCTCATGCCAGACTCTTACTACAAAGGCTAGACTCTTTCCAGGGAGCCCCAGTGGTGACTGGGCTTCTGGTTACCACATGTTAGGGACCAGAAACCTCCCAACGGATATCGTCATTGCCTGTTCCAAGTGCTCTTTCAACTGTGCCCTTCATGAAGCAATATACCTGAGCATGTTTAGCCCTCCTGCCCCACATCCTGAATTGGACTTCCCTCCTGGAGTAGCATGCCCCTTTGGACTGTGAGCTCCTCCCTGCAATATTTCCTCCAACTAGGAAGGTAGGCCTCTCCTCTGTCTTGCCCAAGAAGCCTCTTCCTATCCCAAGAAGCTTTACCCAATAAGGACAAATAGAAAGTTCTGAGCTGAAGATCTACCATGCCCCAGGGAGAAGCCAAGATAATGGGGGGAAAGGGATGATTAAATTAGCCACAGAGAAAGACTTTGATGGAGTTTCATTACAAGGATGGGGGAACATAAGAAGAAAGAAACCTGTAATTGGATATGAGAAGTCTAACTGAGCCAAAATATCAAGGTTGCTGAATGTTTAAATCTAAAATTTAAAAAAAAAGGGGTGGGGGGTTGCCCACTCCAGTAAAACATTTCATGGGATATAATAATATAAGCGAATATTTCTTGAGCTCTGGAATTGCCTCGAATTCTGCTGTTTTACATGCATATTCTTTTTTTTTTACATGCATATACTTATTTAATTCTTACAACAGCCTTATCTAACAGATTTTATTAGTAACCACACTTTTTAGAAGATAGATATGGCTTAGAGAATTGAAGTAATTTGCCTTGCAACTAGAAGCTAAGAATACTCATCAACAGGGAAATGGCTGAGTAAATTATGGTTTCTCTTAGCCATGAACGAATAGTCATTACAAACAATAAATTCAGGCTATACCCGTTGACTTAGGAAGGGATTATTCTAGAGGTCATGTTGAGTGAGAAAAGCCAGGTGCAGATCACTGTCTATAATATGACTCCATGTTTGTTGACCAATGAAACCTTTTAGCTGTATATATGGGTATATATTTATGTATATACTTGCAGAGTAATAAGCATAGTATGTTTCTATTTCAAGCACAAAATAGAGCCCTATGTATGTGTCTTTATAATTGATTATGTATGAATGATAAAGGAGAAAATGATGGAAGGATTCAAGTTGTTTTTTTGGCCTTGGCTCTCTGGGAGGGGATAGAAGGAGGGGGCTGGGGAAAGAGAGCTTTTGGGTTCTAAACCTGTGCATCACTGGTCTTATTATGACAAGCATGAATTGATCTCAGAATTTGAAACCACCAAATGAAGGAAGTGATTTATAATAAATAAATATTTTGCCCAAAGTTACATCTCTTCACCTCAGTGCTAAATAGTAAAAAAGGAAAGAGTGGTCTGTGTGCAGAAGATCCCCCATTTCTCATGCACTGCACTATGGTTGGGATCCATAAAGGTCTTTCAGGACCATCTGCTTCTGGGATATTCTAGCTTCACTGTCATGTAAGGTCAATTCTATTTTAATTACAATGTTTTCTAGACACTATAGGTCACCATGTCTAAGGCCACACAGCAGGCACTGAGAGAAAATCCTAAATGACAGCCCAGAGTTTTGGACTCCCAAGTACAGAGCTCTCCTGAAGCTGTTAAATTGTGTAATGGAGAAATGCATTTTAAAAGACCAAAATTTAAAACTGTGTAAGAATCAATCTAGTTAATGCACTGAAAACTTCTGGAAGATAAAATATCATTATGATAATTATCCCTTAGCTTCCTTTTTGCCTATCATTAGGGTCAGACGCCAGCAGCTACGTGAGTAGCTCATGTGTAGCCTCCCACATTCATTCAACAAACATTTATTGAGCACCTAATATGTGCCCAGCACTCAGTTAGGTGCTGGGTCAGCCTTATAATCTGAACAAACAAGCTTCCCACAGGCATTTGGCCAAGAATGATTAGTACATGCCTCCAACATTTGTCCTTTTAAAATTAAAGAGACTATTTTATTAAACATGAAAGTTTAGTAAACATTAAAGACTTTTTATTTCAGAAGAACTCTGAATCAGAAAATACTTAAAAGAAATAAGCATCATTTAGAGAAATATAGACTATAAATAGGTCCAGCATGAATGAGCATGAGAGATGGAGAATGGAACTAGCATTTTTGAGTGCGCATGATTGCCATTTTATATGTCTCATTATAATAAGTGCTCACAATAACCCTACGTGGAGGGGACTGTTATTATTCAGTTGGCCGGTGAGGAGACTGTGTAGCTCAGGGAGATGTGAAAGAATTTTCCCAAGGTCATAGAGAAGGTTTTGGAGCCAGGATTTGAGTATAGACTTGTCTCACTTCAGCAATCGTGGCTTTATCTGACCTCCTTGCCCTCTGCTTGCACAGGAGACTGTCCCCCCTAAAGAGCACATCAGGTTTGCACGGCCCATGTGAAACGGTGCATGAGGATCTCCATCCCCTGGGCTGTGCGCACCAAGTAGAGGTCTCTTGTTAACAGCACTGGAATAGAAATACATGCACTGATATCCCATCACGTGCCTCGTCGCTGTTCTCGACATTGTTGTCTGCAACCCCACCTGGCTGAGGGACCCTGGCTCCTTCCCTCATCGGCCCTACAGCCTCCTTCAGTGCTTCCATCAGAGGAGCCTTCGTAAAACTCAAGTCAGATCAGCTCTGTCTTCTGCTCACCATGCTCTTATATACTCTGCCCCTGCCTCCTTGACCCCATACTTCTCTTCTCTCCCCTAGCTGCCTTGTCTCTGCCCCTCTTATTACACAAAGTTGGGTACCCAACTGATCTGAAATTTTCAAATTGAACTTTCAAAAAACATTTTTCAGTATTTTTTTGGGGGGGGAGGTTAGATAATTGTTCGTCAATGGGCAATTGTAAGGCTCCTTGAAGCTTCATAAATGAGGCGCAGACCTCCAGACCCATGGCTTTTGCACTTGCTGTTCCTTCTGCCTGGAATGTCTTCCCGCAGGTACCCAAATGGCTTACCTCCTTTCAACTCACAGGCTTGGCTCCAATGTCATCTCAGTGAGCCCTCCTGTCACTGGCCACTTAATTTAATGCCACACACCCCTCTCCCAGCACTAGGCATCCCTGCTGACGTAATTTTTGCCAACATCTCCCATCACCTCATTCATTGCCTGTCTCCCATTTCTAGAAATTTGTGTTTGATTTGTTCCCTGATATATTCCTGTCCCTTGGAGCAGTGCCTGGCTTGTAGCAGGCAGTCCATAGAACCTTACAGAATTGATGGATAAAGCTTCTCCCCACCCCTGTAACAATGACAATTATTATCCCCATGTTAAAGCTTCAAAAACTCAAGATCAGACCTCTATGCGCAAAGTTGACAGCTGGAGAGTGGCAGAGCTGGGGTTCCAAACCTCAGTGTTTGCTCAGGGAGGAAGAGAGGAAAAAGGAGGATGTAGAGGCTGTCTCTCCCATCCTCGACTCTCCCAGTTCCACACTCCCCACCAGCAACTGCAAGCAGCAAAGCCTCTGTCTTCTGTGGCATCAGAAAAGTCCGGAAGTGCCCTATGAGGCTTGCTTTGCCATTGCTGTCCCTCCCCGTCAACAGTCTTCTAGGGGCCATGCCACTAGCTATGCTGTCCTTCTGCTTCTAGGGAAGGAAATAAAAGAGATGCTAATCAACACAAGAGTATTACAGGTGAGCCCAGGAGCCAGAGTGCTTCAAGTCCCTCGTGTGAAAAGTTCTTTCTACACACCTGGCACCCAGTATGGAAATTAACATGTGTGATAAGATAGCATCAGCTCTGCTGGAAATTTCCTATATGCCCAACACAAAATGCCTACAGCTGAGACCGTCTCTCTCTCACACACACACACAGAGCCCCATCTCCCTCTGACATCAAACGCTGTCTGGATGGTGAGGACTGAGTGTTGGGCATTCCGAGGCCTCGAGGAGGCCATACATGTGCTTATCCGTTGATGAATGTATTTTTAAACACGGGTGGCATGACTTTTGTCTTCTTGGCTCTGGACTAGGTCCTGAAGACATAGTACTGAGGCAGAACACTGCTCTCAGGGCATTGGCATTCCAACAGGGAGATAGGCACATGGCAATGACAATGACATCCGTGTGAGCTTGGCTTGAGAGGGACCGGAGCACACAGCTGGTAGACCCCAGCTCTGGAACGCTTCTGGAGAGGAGAACATTTGAGTCAGTAAGATTCCCTGTGTAGCACTTGGGTTGGCAAGACTTCAGTGTTAAATTAGGCCCTGAAATCGCAACCTCCAAAGAGGAAATGGGGAGGTTCCTGCACCTCCTGTATGTGGAGTGAGTCCCCAAGAAGCAAGTGACCTAGAGGCATCTGGTGTAAACTAGAGGCTATGATGAACTAGAGCCAGAGTGTCTGCTCTGCCCGGTCCTGAGCTCAAGGAAGTCCTAACAGCCACAACATCCATCATTTATGGAACTATGGGACAAGCCCTGTGCTACATACTTTTCATTTGTTAAATGATTTGTTACAGTAACTATTTCACAAATGAAGAAACCCAGGCCCACAGAAGTGCAAGGCTTTGTGCAAAGCCTCAGAGCTGGAAGCAGTGGGAGAATCCAGGATTGAGCCATCAGGATCCAGTGTTCTTTCCACAAGACAGGGCCCTCTCTCTACTTCCTGCTGAAATTGCTCCTAGACCTGTTGGTAGTCTTAGCTCTGGAATCAGTGTCTTGGAGAAGTTGCAGCAACACCTGCTGCTATGGGGCAAAAAGGAGACGGATAGAATTTTGTGGATGAGGTGACTCAGGTTCAAATTTCAGCTCTCGTTAAATCCACTCACAACCTCAAGGAAGTTGCTTTACTCTCCCGGAACCTCACATCTGTCTTCTGGAACATGGACATCACTGTGTGGTGAGCCTTTTGGGGGATGAAGTCCATGAGCTTCTTGAACTTTGTGAACAGTCAACACGAGTGAGCAGTGCCTTTCTTCTGGAGCACGCTGCTAAGGGTCCCTGCCAAGGTTCTACTTCGGGAGACAAGTGAGACCGACTATGACTATATGCCAAGGAATTGTCATCATGTCCTTCTTATTTTTTTTTTTTTTTGCAATAAATAGGGAAATCAAGCACTATCTCAGGTCCATTATTATTGAAAACAAATTACACATTTATCGTTAGAACATTCTTCGCAGTTTTCCCAGATATCCTGCTAAGGGTCATGGGAGACTTAAGGAGGTGTGGGCCGCTGCCCAATCCTTCCTCCAAATTAAGCTGAGTTCTTTATTTCTGGACAGTTTGTCAGCTATCAGTTACAAACCCTCCACTGCCAAAGGTGTTTGGCCCTGAGTAATTACTAAGGGAATGTGGTGATTTCCGGCGCGGGAAATATAGCGTGAGTTCCACTGTAATTACTGTGGAGCCCGTGAGGTGTAATTACCAAACAGGCCGCACCAATGACATCTGCCTGGCACTGATCGGTCTGTGTACTTGGGGTCGGGCAGCAGCTGTCAAGCCGTTTTATGGCACGAACCGAAGTATCCCAGTCAATCTTGAACTTGTTTTTCTTTTTTAAATGATTGTCGATTCATAGGAGTTGTAAGAAGTAATACAGAGAGATCTCCAGTGTCCCTTTTACGCCCTGGTAAATCTGGAAAAACTACAGGGCAGTATCATAACTGGGATGCTGACAGAGATTCCATTGAGAGAGGGAACATTTCTACCACCAGAAGGATGCTTCCTGGCTCCCTTGTATAGACATATACTCATTTCCTTCTTGCCCCCACCCACTCCTCACCCCCTGCCAACCACTAATCTGCTTCCCATTTCTGTAGTTTTGTCATTTCAAAAATGTTAGACAAATGGAATCAAACTACTGTAAGCTTTGGGAATGGGCTCTTCCACACAGTGGGATTCTCTGGAGACTCGTGCACATTGTTTCATGTATCAGAGCTCATTCCTTTTATTGCTGGGTAGGGTTCCCCCAGTGTGTCTCACCACTCACCTGTTGAAGGACAGCTGGGTTGTTTCCAGTTTGGAGCTATTATGAATAAAGCTGCTATAAACATTCATCTATAGGTTTTTGTGTGAATGTAAATCTTCATTTCTCTGGGAATAATGCCCAAGAGTGCTGGATTATATGGTATTGGCATATTAGATTTTTAAGAAATTGCCAAATGGTTTTTCAGAGGGTCTGTACCATTTACATTCCTACCAGCAGTATATTTGTGATTAGCTCTCCATGTAGTCTCTGTGTATGTTTTTTATTCCCCCACCACTACCTTTTTTCTTTTCTTTTCTTTTTTCTTTTCTTTACTTTTCTTTCTTTCTTTCCCTTTCTTTCTTTCTTTCTTTTTTTCTTTCTTGGTTTTGGGGATTTTGTTTTGTTTTGCTTTAGCTCTGTTGTGCTGGCTAGAACTTCTAGCAGTATGTATATTTTATAAAATGAACTGGAAAGTATTCCTTCCTCTTCTGTTTTCTGGAAGATACTGTGTACAACTGGTGTTAATTCTTTAAATGTTTGGTAAAGTTCTTTAATGAAGCCATTCGGGCCCGGAGATTTTTTTTTTTTTTCTGTTTAGTTTTTCAATGACAAATTCAATTTCCTTAACAGTTGAAAAGGTACTAAAATTATTTCCTACTGAGTGAATTGTGGTACTTAGTATTTTTCAAGTAATTGGTCCATTTCATCCAAGCTGTCAGATGTGTGTGTATAGCTTATAGTTTTCCCTTAGTCTTTTCTGGTTATTTTCAAGGTTGGTAATGTTACCCCTGTTTTATTCCTAATATTGATCATTTGGATCTTGTCCTGTCTCTCTTTTTTATTTTGCCAGTCTTGCTAAAAGTTTGTCAATTTTATTGATCTTTCAAAAGAACTAGCTCTTTGTTTCATTTATTTTCTCTATAATTTTTCTGTTTTCAATTTCACTGATTTATACAACTGTCTTTGTTATGTAATTCCTTATGCTTGCTTTGTATTTATTTTGCTTCCCCACCCGCCCTTAGGTTCTTGAGATGGGAGTTTAGATTATTGATTTGAGCCTCTTCCTCTTTTCTAATTTATACTATAAATTTCCATTTCACATTGTTTTAGCTATGCCCCACAAATTTTGATAAGTTGCATTTCCATTCAGTTCAATGTGCGTTTTGTTCATTTGGTTTGGGTTTTTTGTTTTTTGGTTTTGTTTTTTTCCAAATTTCCCTTGAGAGTCCTTCCTTCTTTGACCCATGGATTATCTAGAAGTGTGTGGTTTAGTTTGCCAGTATTTGGAGATTTTTCTCTTATCTGTCTTTAATTTCTACTTTGATTCCATTGTGGTACAAGCACATATTCCATATGATTTCTATTCTTTTCATTTTTAGAAGTTTGTTTTATAACCCAGGATATATTTTGTATATGTTTTGTGGGCTCTTGAAAGGAATGGGTATTCTGCTGTTGTTGGGTTGAGTGTCCTCTAAATGTCAACTGCATCACGTTGGTTGGGGGATATTTTCACAAGGTGTAGGGTTCTGTGCTGACAGTTCTCCTCTCAGAACTCTGATGACATGAATGTTCGATCTTTTGTTATAATCTCACAAGTCCCTGAGCTTCTCTTCATATTTTTTTCAGTCTATTTTCCCTCTGTTGTTTGGAACAGGGATTATTTTACTTCTTCCTTTCCAATGTGGATACCTTTTATTTCTTTTTCTTGCCAATTGCTCTGGCTAAAACTTCCAATACATGAGCTGTTAAGAAATAAAAGAATATTCATATGAGGGATTGAATAAAGGCGGAACCTCAGAGATGCTGGTAGAGCCCTGGACATAAGTCTAAGGTTGTAAGGGTTCTAACAGAAATCCACAAAGCTGGGCCCTCAGATGTCTACACCCTCATTTCAATGGTGAGCTAGAAGTCAACATGGCCCCCACTGCCTCCAAGAAGACTGCAAGGAAAGCTGCATATCTCACATGCTGGTACAAGGTAGAGGGGAAATCTCCCTTAAGACTTCAAAACTGCAAGCTACTGTCCTATAGCTTGTACCCTTACCTGGACCAATTTCTACATGGAATGGTATTCAGTAACAGCTCTGAACTCTAAAAGCCTTAAGAATTAATACAGATCTGTACTCTAGGTTCTCTCAAATCTATGCAAGAATTAGGAAGAATCCAACAAATAAGAATAAAATCCTCTTTAGATATTATTTCCTTTTCTTCATCTCTCTCATTGACTTCCCTTCATTTCCTACCTGGGTATCCCTACCTGAGATACCTGGGTACCTCCATGCCATGCTCCTTTCACCTTTCATCATCCCCTTCACCATTTTGGGCCATCCTTCCTGCCTCTTGATCAGCAGTGACCCCCCCCCCCCCAGAATTTCTTGCACCATACATAGGCTATACTGAGCTGATCCAGGATAACTAGAGAATCCCATGGCTCCATGCTCCTGATTCTCTCTCCTTCCATATAAAGGGACGAATAGAGCCCTCAGCGAAGTGAAATTCTTCTTTATGATTCTTAAGTTTTTATTATGAATACGATTTTCACTTTGTTCTATGGCAAAAATCTAAGCTACCGTGTCAATAAAATAACCCCCACAGACCAGATGGAACCACATACAAATGGAACCACACTAACTAGAGAATTATACTGCCTCCAATGTTGAAGATCATTCATGTGTACCCCTGAGCAGTCAGTCAAGGCAACACAGGAACCATGAAGGAAAAGGACATGTTACCAGGGTTCTTGTGTGGGAGGATAAAACAACATATCATTGTGAAATGCTTTGCTACATTAAAATATCCCATGAAATGCAAAGGTACAAAAGATGTCCCAACCACTGCCACTTTGGGAGAATTCCAGAGTACCAGGAAATGTCATGTCCAGGAATACCTGCAATTATAAGGGCTAGTAATTATCCCTGCAACAGTCACCCGATGTTTCATTCTCAGAATTACAAAAGTTCTTATTGCTGTAATTAATTAGCTTCACAATGACATGGATGCAGTCCCTCATGGGCTTCCTTTCTCTAGGGTCACTGGTATACTAAGATGACCTAACACAAAAGTGTCATTTTTGTCACAAAAACATCACACAGAACGTGACCTAAATATGAGATTCAAGTTCAGCCACATGCCTGGGGAGGCTACTCATGAACAATCCTCACAAAAGCCATATGAATTGGCTGTATTTGATATATTTTACAGATCCGTGAGTTAATGCTCCAACAAGCTAGGTAATTGCCCCAAATTAGGTATCTGTAGATGTCGGACTTGAGATCTTAAAGCCTGTTTCTCTGACTCTTAAGTGCTGTGCTCTTTGCACTGGCCGACTTGGAAATTAAGGCTGGAGCAGTCAAGTAGGGCCCCCACAAGTGGGGGAAATTGGCAGTGTTAGTAGAACTACACCATTGTAGTCAAGGTTGTAGGCCTGGTTTGGGGCAATTAGCCTTTCTCTGTCCTAATGTCCTAAACTCCCAATCCTTCCAGAGTTTAGCCAAATTGGTCACAATAGCAAATGAGTTTAGAATTCGTGGATGACTAACAAAATTAGTAATTTCTCACAGGCATAGGGTATTTCTGCATTTAAAATTTTCCTTTCCTATGTATTATCCATTTTTCATCTCCTAAAAAGGATAGTATGGGTTTTCCCTTCCTCACTCTACAAATAAAGAAACTGAGGCTCTGACAGTGTGCCACAACTTTCCAGGACCACACCACCAGTAAGTGAAGGAGACTGGAGTTGGAACCCAGGGTCTCTGACTCTATGCTCAGTGCTCTTCTTGCTGCCCCAGAACAAACCCAGTCTCTCCCAAATGTTCAAAATACTGTCATAAAGCCCTTAGTTTCTCAAGGGGCAGTGGCAGCATATGGCGGGGGGGGGGGGGGGAGAGACAGGCATTCGTGTCCCGCCAGCTGAGTCCATGCTGTCCTCGATCACCCTGGCACTCACCTAGCTTCTCACACACTCCTTTCCCTAAAGCAAATGCCAAAGTGTGATGCCAAATGCCTGAGCTCTGGGTCCATGTCCTCAGGCATTTACCTATGTAAGATCACCTGCGTAAAGGCTGGAGCCTCACCCATGCATCATATGTGGACTTTTGCTGGTTGTCTCCAATGCCTGGCGCGTACTTGTAACTCAACAATTGGCAACTCTAGCCAAGACAACTCTAGTTATGACTCTGCACTTAACCAGCCAAGTAATCCAAGTAAGTTGTTCATCTTCTCTGGGCCTCTGATTCTTCATCTGTAATATTTTCAGACCAAGAGTTGGTCTTTAAACCCCCAATCAATGCCTAGATTTCATTGTTTTGCGCATTGTCTTTGTACAAACTAGAATGAGTTAAGCTGGAAACTCACAGGTCCTGCCATATTTATAAGCCAGTGCTGGAGGGATATTATCCCAGTATTTGATACCAGCCTGGGGTCTTGGCTGTGATAGCAAGCAGGG
The DNA here is from genome assembly GCF_964656455.1 of Halichoerus grypus. Classification (NCBI taxonomy): domain Eukaryota; kingdom Metazoa; phylum Chordata; class Mammalia; order Carnivora; family Phocidae; genus Halichoerus; species Halichoerus grypus. The sequence continues at coordinate 69,841,880 of NC_135725.1, read as the reverse complement.
CTCCGAGATGACTAACACTTGGTCACTGCTGAGCAGATTCCAAGTAGCAGGTCAGATTTGGGAAGCTGGCTGGATACACATTAGCCTTTATCTCAACTCAAACAACCCCAACTGCCAAACCAAAGTGTTCTTGAGGAGGAATTGTATTCCCCCTTCCGCTCTGGAGCATGAGAAATCACAATGCAATTTTGTCACACTGCCCAGCAGATAACTGTCTTTTCCAGATAGTAAATAAAAGTAGGCACCACCCCATGTGTTTAAAGATATTGCGTACCTATGCTCACTCTCCCTTCAGGTAAAGAGGTGCAGAGTTGGATCAACAGGCACAGCCACGAAATTGGAGGTGGGTTTTGCCTCTGGTCAACCCTAGAACTCTCATCATGAAAAGGCCAGTCTGGAGAGTCTGAAGGATTACTAAAAGATACTGCAAAAAGTCACATGAGGAAAAAGAAGTTTCCAATATCATGCTCATGGCAGAATTCCTTTCCAAATTTCAAAAGTTGTGTCAACACCAAGCGCGGGAGTTGGAGAGCTGAGATAATCATCTGGGTATTTGAAGTCAAAATGTCTTCCCCCAAATTACTCAGCTGAGAAGAGAATTTCTGTTCTGAACTACCTTGACAACCATCTTGACTTCATAGCTCATATTTGTACAGTTCTTTACAGTGGTCAAAATACAGCCCAGAATGACTCTTGTTCAGAGGGTAGAACATGATGACAGTCTTCCTAAGTGACAGGATGAATCCTAATGCCACACTGGCATCATGGGCTCCAGGAAGTCTGCAACCTAATAGGAGCTAGGTTTTATTGAGAGAGAGAGAAAAAGCTAGAGAGAGAGAGAGAGGGAGAGAGAGAATATGTGTCTGTGTGTGTGACACAAACTTACTTCAGGCCCAGAGTGTCTAATAATCCTTTTGGATGGCAGTCAGCTTCGGGCCATAAATCACAAGAGCCAGCATCTCTTTAGGGAGATATCTGCAACAAGCCTTGGGCTAGAGAGAATATAAATTTTCCGGAACCCTGAAAAAGATGAATAAGCATTTCTTTTCTGGTTATTCATGCAGAGTGCATAGCTCTCGCTCCTGAAATAAAACAGAACTGTCAACCTCACATGCTTCGCTCTAGGTTTCTGGAAAGTATAACATGTCGGGGCCCAGGAGATATGCCTCTCCCTATAGGGCTGGTGACAAGCAGCTGTCCTAGAGTGGAGATTGTCAGGCACAGAGGAACAAGTTCGAGCCAAGTAAGAAGCCATGTAGGGCTCAGCATGGCAGGAGAAAGAAGCACTTCCAGCCATGTGTATCTCCAGTCAGGACGTCCCGAGGCTGAGAGATGAATCGGAAGAAGAGAGGCTTCAGACTGGGAGAGGCCACACATGCCCTCAAAACAGACACTGGACTAGGGATCCCAGAGAGCTCTTCTACTGCTTACTCCGAGACTTGAGGCCACTTCCTTCTCTGTGTGTTCAGAAGTCTTCAGATGTATGACAAAGTGGATTCAGCTCAGCAATCCAGGCCATGGGGAAATCTCTATAATCACTCAATCCATCAATCAATTCAATCCAATGCACACTCAGTGAACATTCCCAAGTACTGGGTCCTGGGCTGGACTAGAGTTACGGGAGGGCATTACACACAAGAGCTCCCTCCAAGAGCTCCCGTTCAGTGCCTAACACAGACCAAACAGTGACCTACTGTTGAAAAAGATGCCAGCAGATGTACAGAAAAGGGAGGAGATGGGGGAAAGAGTGAGGAGGAAGAGGAAGAGGTCTGGGGCAACTTTTGGGGGAGGAAGGATATGAACTGGACTTTGAAGGACCAAGCAGAATGGCCAGCATGAATAGGACCTGTGGGGAGAAATGTGTTGAATGTGTGAATTAAGGGAGAATGCCCCGCTGTGGCTGGAGCATCTGAGGAGGGCACCCACCCCCAGGGCTGCGTGTCCAGTCCCCATCCCATGTCTACTCACAGGGATCCTTTTTGTCACACAGCTGTGCTGACAGCAAGGAAGAAGAGGCCATGGAGCTTCCTGCCCTGAGCTCGGGGAAAGGCCCATGGGGCAAAAAGGAGTGAGCAGAGAGCAAGGCTCCTCATAGCACCACTGCAGTAAAGAAGGAGCGGGGGCAGGGGAAGGGGTTTGGTTTTTTTTTTTTTTAATTTTCTCCTTTTTATTTTATTTAATTTCATTCCATCTATGCTCATGCATAGGCAGAAGTTTACTTGACTCTAGAAGTGTGGTTTTGCTCTCTGCCTTCTTAGCCTGGCTCCCCATCTCCCTCTCCTCTCCCTCCATCACTTCTGCAGGCCCCCTCAGACATGCCACGTTCACAACCATGTGAGTCAGGGGCCTTGCAGGGAACAGGTGGCGCCCTCATACCAAGTATTCAAGGGGATTTTAATAAAGGGACAATTTTAAAGGTGTGAGCAGGGTTGAGAAAAACTAGCAGGAGATGATGAAGCGAGAGCAGATAGGCCTCTAGGCTCGAAGGGTCGAAGATAAATATTAGAAGACAAAGAGAATGGTTGCATGGAGCGCCCCCTCCACCAGGGGCTGTGGTCTTCAGTAAAGTGATGGCACCCACCTGCAGCCACCACCACTGGCAGGGACGGAGCCAGGGGACTCTAACCTGACCTCACATTCCTCCCTCCTTCTCATTCTTTGCTGGTACCTCCCATTTGCCAAGTCAGCCAGAAGCCCAGGGATGCCCTGGGCCAGAGACACAGCCCACACAGGTCAGGCCGTGGGATGCACGCTGCTGGGGGTAGGGTGGGGAACAGATCTGGGAGGTAAGCCGAAAATACCCGGCACAGCCTGATGTGCACTCTTCCAAAGATTTCTCGGCAGACATATAATTCTCTAGATATCTGTATATTCATATACATGATACATAAGACTTTTTATCATTGTTTTACAAAAAAAGGCATATTGCATACGCTTTGCTTATCTTGCTTTTCTCATTCAATAAGAGCTCATGGACAAATCCTCTGTCATCTGGTAGGGCTGCATTCATTCTCTTTTTTCTCTTTAAATAGCTGTAAAATATCCCATAAGAAGGATGTGTGATCAGTTACTCAGTAATTCTCTTATTTTCCAGGGGTTTTTCTTGTCAGGATAAGCCATGCTGGAAAAAAAAAAAAATCTGTATATTCGTGCCATTATGTATTAGCGGTTTATTTATGCTGTAAATTCCCAAGATGCAGATGGCTTGGTTTAAGAGTATATCCGAGAACCTCTCCCTTCTTCTGAGTTTTGTTGTAAATCTAAAAGTGCTCTAAAAAATATTCAATCTTTTTTAAAAAAGAGTACATTTGAGTCTGTATAAGTATGTGTATTTGTGATGGACGTGGTCAGAATGCAATTATGCCATAAATGTTTTCCAAGTGCTTTAGAAGAACAGGCAAAGAGGGGAAATGAGCCCTGTGTCTCCATTTGTGTGTCACCTGCTCCCAGAGGCCATCCTTGACCTCCCCACTCTGTCCTATGTACTGTCACTGTCCCTAGTCCACCCCTCCCCAACCACACCCCCACCCCATCCCAAAGACCTTGACCTTTCGGGGGTTCTATGTTGTGTCTGAGCCACCTCTAAACCTCTGTCATGTAGCGTGGAACCTGCAATATGTTAGACCTTCCATGTTTGTTAAATGGATGAATGAATGAACTAAACAAAGGTGACAAGAACCTTCCACTGGCCTCTCTGTCTTTCCAAGGCTGAGAAAGCAACATGGATTCAGGACTGACGTTCTGTATCAGTACAGAGTAAGCTGTCAAATGGGACATCCTCTAAGGTAGCTCCCTGGGTCCTGAGTTGGAACAGTGGGACAGATAAGGTGCCTATGGGGAGGAACAGACCTCACACAGGGAAGAACATGAAGTGATCACAGAGCACAGAGTACACCTTTCCCAGATAACAAGGTATGTGTTTCACTTACAAGAAGGGAAACTACAAAGAAGACTCCAGCTCACTAAAAGCCTTTGGGAAGCCTTCTCAGAAACAAAGCCTAGCTCCAGGTAACAATAGGGTCTCCCCCGCCCCCCTGCCCACCCCTCAGGCTCCTTAACTCCCTTCCCCCACCCCCCCACAAGGCTACTCCCTGCAGAGCTGTGGTCTGTGCCCGCCAGCAGGTCAGGTTGTCTGCAGAAGTCCTTCTTCTCAGAGTTGATACTTTCAGTAGAAATAAAAGGAAATGACAAAGTAACAATGATGTTTGTATGTTTCTGCTCTTCCCCAACAGGAAAAATTGTTTTGAATGTTTCCTTTCGTTTTTTTCTTGCATTTTAATATGTGTCTTTCCCGTGTCTCCCTGAAGCCTGGTCACACGGTGTTCTTCTGGAGCATGGTTTTCAGTGGGTCTGAGCTGAGGGTTATCAGTGGTTCTGAGTTGAGCCCATGTGCAGGCTAAATGAACAGACCTTTGCGAAAGGCTGGCTTTTGGTGGACGGACTCAGGGGCTGTGGCTGACTCTGCTGGCACCTCATGCCCCTCGTGCCCCTCAGCTCCCTGGAGAGATGATGTTTGGGAGACACAGAGGAGGCTAAGACACTGAATGTGCTGCCATCAGTAACAGGTGGCGTGAGAGATCACTGGTTGGAAAGAATGTTCTCATGGAGTCAGACTGTCTGGTGAGGGTGATAGGTGGGGTTGGGAGTAGGATGTGCTGGTTGGGATGGATGGTCCACCGGAAGTGACTGGAGGTTGGAAAGTCACAATCTGGTCCTCCAGAGGAACCAAGGGCATAGTGAGGGAAGGAAGACCAAGTTCTAGCCCAGGGTTTCTCAACCTTTGCATATTTCACATTTTGGACTGTAACCTAACCTCAGACGTGGCATCCCTTCAGGTTTGCCATATTCTATTAGAAGCAACTCACTGTGTCTAGGGGAGGAGTTTATACGGCACAGGTACCAGCAGGTGGGGTGCTGAGGAGCCGTTTCAGAAGCTGACTACCCCAAGGAGTACTGGAGCACCTTGACCTTGAGAACCACTCCCACTGGGAAAAATGTATTCCTGTGTCAAGGTGTGGCCTGTGTGGGCAACTAGAGCAGACTGGCTGTACAAGGAGGAGCTATGAAGTCTGCCTCCTCCAATGTTAAATGCCCCAGTCTCCGGGTTTAGCTGAATGCCTTCACGCCATCTGGCTCATCCCCTCCTGACATGTATGCTAATGTTCGGTCTCTCATCCTCGACAGTGTCTCAGGGCCTGGGACAGAGCTAGTGCTGAGTCTGTTGTAAATGAAACTAAACTTACACTTGCCATCTATTGTTGTAGCAAGGGGACAGGGACACCACTTTTCCCATTAGACTCAGCTTTCTTTGATGAGAAAGCTTCCCACTGGGTTGGAGTGGTCTGAAACACCAGCTGGGTGGGGCGTCAGCAGGGAAAGGCCCTGGGCCCAGGGTTGGGCACAGTCGGCGTGGCCCTTCCTGAGTGGGACAAAGAGAACATAAATACCGAGCAGGAGTGCCTCCATTATTGAGGTGGCTTCTATTCTCAAAGGAATAAACATTGAATGTCTAAATGGTTTTGTTTTGTTTTGCTTTGCTTTGCTTTTTTGGAAGGAAGTTCTTCGATCCTTGGAGTGTCAAGTATGCTGGAAAAAGACCTCTTTGAAGAATTCCTCACCCCTTTGTGGTAGATACTTGGATTGACTTTTCAACCTCCATTTTACCCTTCTTATACTTGAAGAGGTTGGAAAGCCAGTTGGATGCATTCATATGATTTGAAAGAAAAAAAGTGAAGTAGAGGTCATTTCTCTGGCTTCTGGTGGTCACTGCTGCTTAGGAAAGTTGGGATTTTCTTGCAGTGGGTCTCAGTATTTATTCTCCGAGGTCCTGGGCGCTGGCAAACAGTGGTGGTAGTGCTAGTTTCTTGACAGGACTTGCTGATTCCTGGACTGCAGCTCTGGGCGGCTGTCTTCCTGTCCCCCTCCTACAGGGGTGGCTCCCCCTCAAGGTGCACTTAGCACCAGGTTGCCCTCTGAAGCGGTAGGTTCCCTGTTGGGTCAGTTCTGTATTGCTTGGAAGTCATCCAAGAAGCCTAGCCTAGAACCTGCTCCTTCAGCCTTTACAACTATTTTGTAAGCACTTGGTTGTTTATATTAAATCCTATCCTGCTTAAAATAACTAGAGTGATTTCCGACTGCTGTATTTAAACTGACTGATACATATTTTGTCATCCGAAGTCCACCATTTTAAAGCCCTCCCTTTGGAACTCTAAGCTATTAATTTGCCATTGTCTCCGACATAAACAAAAATAGAAAGAATCCAGGAAGTATGGAGCCTCAGGTACCAACCCAGCCCAGGGCTAACTTTCTTCCCTGGGACTGGCCCTCCTGACTCATGAAATGATTCTCTTTCTTGTATTCTCGAGCTGTGAACTCTCCACTTCTAGTAGGCTATCTAGATCTCAAAGGCAGAGTAGGAAATGTGATGGACTCCAAACTTCAGGTGCCTTCCATGGAGGGTCTACGCCCATGTCCCAGGGGGCCCACCATGGGCCCTGCACAGGACTGCTTGCAGCTCCTCTTTCAGGCATGGGAGGGAATCAGTCTGCCCTGGTAAGACAAAACCAGCAAAGTCAATGACAGAGAGCAACCGAGTCTCCACATTTTTACTTGAAAACAAAGTTGTGTCCTAAGTTTCTTGGAACACTTGAAAATACTAAGAATAGACATAAAGGTTGAGTTGTCTTAGGGAGTCAGGGAGTCTTAGAGAAACGGCCAGCCAGCCCTGAGTCCCAGCCCACACTCTACCACTTACAAGAAACACAACTTGCGTACACTGCTCAGCCTCTTTGGGCCTCAGTTCCTCATCTATAAAATGGAGCTACCACTTTGCAGAGTTAGTGCAAAGATCAAATAAAATTATCTGACTCCTAATAAATGTTGAATGGTAGCTCCTTTCTCTCAAGTCCATCCCCTGAGAATGGGGCCAATCACAGAATCAGGTTCTGATCGCTAGCATGCAGGAGATGGAAGGGGCCAGCATGGTGATGGGCAGAGAGATGGCAGGCAATAAATGTTTGCTGAACTAATGGATTAATTGCTGAAGAATGTAATTTAATAATTTTACAACCCCCATGAAACTCAAAAGCTTGGGGCAACTGGCCAAAGTCACATAACTAATTGGTGACAGGACCAGGAATCAACATATAAAGCTCACTTCCCAATCAGTCTTCTCTGCCTGGACTCATTTTTTATAAAGCCATATACAGTTCTCAAAGTGATTTGTAGGCAAAATAGCACTGATTTATGGAAAGCAAATCATAAATTATTCTCAAATACTCATTTCTCAGCATCTGAGACTCATTTTACATGAAGCAGGAATTCAGATTTCCTATTGAAAATCACTTCAGGGACCAAGGATTACAGAGCCTATTTCCCCAAAGCAAATGTTCCCCACCTCTCCACATCACAGTGGAAATAAGATGCTGAGTGTGAGCAGAGCAAAGCCCTGGATGCTGGAATGTGGAGGGGAGGGAGGGAGGCCTTTGTGCCATGTGCTCTAACAATCGTTCAGAAACTTTCTCCTTTTGGGAAGTGAGAGGAGTGAGCTTGAGATCTGGACAAGGACATCCTTAGTGATACAAAAATATTATGAGTCGGCACCCTGAACTACCATGATTCACAGCAGCAAGTCCCATTAGGCAAACAGAGTCATGGAGAGAGAAAGAAGAGAGGGTTGAAGATGAGAAGCAACAAACACTCCAAAAGGAGGAATCGCGAGATTCAGAGAATGGGCAACTCTAGAGAAAACTGTCATTGATTGTAAGTGAAAACAGTCCAGAAGTTTAGGAATAATAGGATCATCAGACTGGCTTATTTTTCTCCTCCATACCCCCACTATCTCTTCTCCCTACAACTCCCAAGGCAGATTCTTCTTGGGGACGAATTAGGCCAGGTGAAGAGAACAGGATTCTTGCCCATAATTTTTTCAGCATATCTAGTTGATTTATCTCTTGATACCACTGTGTTATGGCAGTTAAAACACTGCAACATTAGAACAAGCTGGAACAGACTTCGGGCATTCATAAAAGCCATATGAAAACCACATGTAGGAGACGTGGGAGAACCGGTCCAGATAAGAAAGTGGATGCAAACATTTGCAATCCTTTGCTCAAAGCTGAAGTCAAGCGGAGTACTTGGCTGCAGAACTGTAGATACCGCGGGTGGAATTTGGGAATCATCACCTTGTAGGATCCTGGAGGTGGAGGTGGTTGTGCTTTGGGACAGGTGGATGGCCAAAGCTAGTAGGATCAACACCTTTTCATTCTCCTACTGGGAGGACCACTACTGCCCAACAGGAAGTTTGTGACACTCTTCATGTCCAATCCCACCCACTTTGAATCTGTGCCCCCACTCAGTCTTTCTTTTAGGGAGAAATTGGAGCCTTTTAGTCATTCTCTGGCTAGGAAACCAAATTCTTTTCATTTTCTTAGGAGGTAGCCTGGATGGATTTAGTGTCAGATTGGAGGTTAACCCTGTTGGTTCCTAGGTCTGTGACCTTGGGTACAAATCTAAATTTTTCTTCAGGGTCCCAATCTGCAAAACGATTATGATAATCGCTCACTCACATACTTCAAGGAGAGAAAGAGGAAATGTTTCCACAACTGGACAAGGAGGCTGGAACTCACAGTGCAGAGTTCCTGAAACTTGTGAATATATAAACTTCTGTGCATGGAGGAGGGGAAGCCCTCCTCATAGAATCCTAAAAAAATGCCTCGGACATGGGACACAGTCTCCACTTTGAGATCTGCAGACTAAGCAGTGAATGTCTTATTTTATGTATTAAAAAGAAAGAAATGCTTCCATTTCAAATGATCACTATGATTGGTAAAAAGCAGTTTTTAATGTAAATAGGTAAAATGAGATGATTTTAAAAATCATCATCAAAGCAAGAAAATGCAAAATGTTTGAAACGGTGTAACCCTGGACTCCCCAAGGATGAAGCATGAATTAGTCCTTGCTTGAGACACACTGGCAGGGCAGTCAAGGAGGCAGAAGTCAGATTTTAATCCTGGCTCTGCCATTTACTAGCTGTGTGATTTGGGGCAGGGAACATAATCTCTCTAAAGCCCCCATTTCCTCATTTCAGATTACTGGGCCCAAAAGTACTGACTAAAGGTGAGAAAACCTCCTGGAATCCTACTCTACAAACGAAATCATAAGGGAAAGAAATTCTCATTGAAGGGTCCTAAAGCAGAGGGTCAGGGCCAGCTGTGCAAGCTTGGGCACACCCCTGACCCTCTCTGAGCCCCAGGCCCCTTCTGGAGGCCAGAGGGCCACCATCTCTACAAGCCTCTACCTTGCACGGCTGCCTGGGAGGCTCAGTGTGCCTGTGTGATGGAGCCTGTCCTGCAAACAGGGAAGCACCACACAGAACAGAACTTCTCCTGGAAACAGGATGCTTCGACGTTGCTCAAGGCTTAGAAACCACCATCCATATCTGGAAAATCGAATCCATCTTGAGGTTAGAGCTCTAGTTTATGATCCTCTGCTTCTTGTGCCAGCAATGAGCTCAGCCGAAAGTGCCATTAACTACCCGCTGCTGGGGTGGGTTCCCTATCAAGATCCTTTTTATCAGTCAGCTGGCTGTGAAAAGCCAGATAGTGCTTAAATACAGCCAATAGCCAGAGAGCGCGGCTGCCCTGCTTCCCAAGGCTCTGTCACAGCCCGGCCCTCTCAAGACTGGGGTAAAACTCTCCCAAGGTCCGGAGCCATTCTAGTCACCGTCCTAGGCTGCCCTGCAAACCATCGTACCCAGAAGGAATAAGTGAGAGGTGAGGGGCATCCCTGAGTGGTTTACCTGCTCATTCTCCGTCCTTGCTCACCCTCCTTTTGCCTCCGCTGCCCCTACCAGTGAGGCACATCTGATGATGGCTTAGGCTCCACAGAGGAGAGCCCAGAGCCGTCTCTTTCAAACCTTCTAGAAATGATCTGAGGAGAGTCAGCTCATATTTCAGCCCACGTTAATTCAGGTATCTCCGTGGGCCAGGAGCTGGGACGTGGGCTTTTATACAACATTGTTCCATCTTCACTATCATCCTGAAATGTTAGAATTATTCTGCCCATTTCACAGCAGGGTGGGGGGCAGAGGAGAAACCAGTATTCTCTGCAGAGGCCCTTCCAATGCCATGCTGCTGGATCTACAGCATCGGTTGTGACTTTTGTCACTCTGATTGTGGCTCCTCAGAGAGGGCCCCTGATAGGAGGAGAATGGCACTAGTCCACACCACCCCAAACTGTGCTGTGCTCTGGGGCCTCCCTGTCACCTGGTCTGGGCCACAGCTTCCCCCATTTGAACTTCTGTCCGTGTGTAATGTGCTTGTGGGTTTCATTGAGAGAATACATGTCTTCTCCATACTTCGTGAGGCGCTGGATGCCCAGGAAGATTGTTCTTAAAGTGACAGAGAATACTGTGAGCTCTTCACTCAGCCCTTTAGTCATTTTCTGGATGAAGCAGGGTTGTACTAACATCCAGTGAAGAGCTGATGACAGTGCCCAGAGTGTGATCTTAATATTGGAGTTCAGGCTGATCATGTCCACCTGCCCTCGTACAGAACAAGTTGGGGTCTGGAATTTGGTGGTCCACCATGATCCACAAACTATGATATAGAGTTCATATATCTCTCTGCCTGCTCTATGCTTTCTGGCTGTGTGATTCAGGGCACTAGCTCTTTGAATCTCAGTCTGTCTCTAAAATATAGCTGGTAGTTGCTACCTTACCTTATAGGACTGTTGTGAAGTAAAAAAAAAAAAAAGTACGTGAATACATTGGCACAGTGCCCAGGATGTTGGGGAATTTCAATGGGTGTTTACTCCTTCATGTGTTTATCTTGAAAACCTGGTCAGGTCCGCATACAGTGTGCCACTGCTGTTCACAAAGGAGAATCCCACAGGTGCATAGAACAAGAAGGGCTTAACTGCCCATGTGTAGATCTGTGGGAAAACCTTCATCAGAAATGCTGCTGAAAAAAAATGTCTATCCTAAGGAACGTATTTGGAGAACAATCACCAGGAGGTATTCTGCATCTGACCCCCAAAATAGAAGAAACCCAAGAACACTGCCATTTGTAGCCATCTGCTTGCTTGGATAGCAAGTGTTGCCATAATTAGTAACCAAGTTTCATTGGGATGGTTAAGCAATGGCACTTTCCAAAGGAAATTTCCTGATTGCCAGGAATTGCTACCTTGATGGAAAGCTAAGTCTCACTATCTAATCCACCTGGCCAGTAGCAGCTGACTGCCAACAGTTGTTTTCTCCAGATACGGAATAGACATCCAGCCAGATGAACTTACTGACTGAAGTAAGTGATACGATCATTAAGTCCAGGGAAGGGCTTTTTCTGAGAAGCCATACTTGTTTCTCTGCTCATCCTCTTGTCAATTTCCAAACAAACTGTGACCTTAAAAGGCAGGCAGAGTTTTATCCAGGAAGAGAACACAATTTTACTTCCAGATCCTTGGACTTGATTAAGGTTTTGATTGTGATTCCAAGTTCCACATGTTCCTTTTAGTACTTTGTATTTGGTTCATTCAAATGTTTGAACAAAAAAATAAAGAGTAAAAACAAATGGGCGGAAAGATCTTAAGAGAAGGATGAAGTGCTATAGGAAAACAAATGAAAGAACAAAATACAGAAGATGAGGAAAGGGGAGGCAGCATTTAAGATGCAACTTTGAAAAATGGGTAGAATTCGGAAGTATAGAAATGGATGGGAAGTGCAGTCTAGGGCCAGTGGGACAATATAAACAAAGACGTAGAAGCAGAGCACTCACAGGATCTTACAGAGTAAGGAGCAGGCTCTGCAGTACACCATATATACAAACAAGCTTCTTGCTGCACCCTTGTTCATGGAAGACAGCCCATTTATGATGGAGATTGGGTGGAGAACCAGAGTATGGCAGAGACTTCTGGTGCTCAACCCCATTTAGCTTTCTTTCTCTTCTGGACACAGGGAGGATTTGACTTCCCCACCACCCCGGTAGTTAGGTGGGGCCATCTGACAAATTCTGGCCAGTGCATTGTGTGTAGATGTGGTAAGTGTCACTTCCTGGCCAAAGCAATTGTCAGTGCAATAATGTCTAGCACCCCTTCCCCTGCCATATCAACTGAAAAGGTTATATCTTCCAAATAGTATGTCTATAGAACAATGGAGGCTGCTTATATATGGATCACTGAACTGTTACATAGCGAGTCAGTGGCTTAGAAAGTCTCCTAGTTCTTAAGTGAACTTTTAATAAGCAAGAAATAAACCCCTGGTGTTAAGCCACTGAGATTTTAGGAATATTTGTTATGGTAGTACACCCTTGTTTATCCTGACTAGTCCAAAGAGTCTCTAAAAAGATACTATGAGTTTTATGAACATCATCCTGGACCTAATATGTTTACTTGCTTCTCTGAGGATACCGATCCTAAGCATCCTTATGGCTAGAGAAAGAGATCACTATTCCATTTGTTCCAGGCTTTTGGCACACACAGATGCCTTCCTAGTTCTAGACAGGAAAGACGCAGCCCTACCAAGGGCTTTGTGGCTTTATTTTGAAGCAATGATGAAGGAAGATACTGTTGACAATCCCTAAAGCTACACTGAGATTTGGATAACATGAACAATGACCTCATAGTAGCTTTACATAGTAATAATTACGACCATTTAGTAAATCACTGAGATTCCAGCGTGTTAGTGGACACCTTACAGTCTTGGCCAATTTCATCCTTACGCTAATCCTGCAACATTTAGATTATTATCCCCAATTTGCAGATAAGAAAATAGGCTCAGAAAAGGGACATGACTTGCCCGAGTTCATCTAAGTTGATTAGAGGAGAGCTAAGATCCAAACCCAGATATGTCTGACTCTGAACCCAAGCTCTTTTCATGGAGCTATCTTGTCTATTAAAGTTCATAGAAAGGGTAGATAAAAATAGAACCTTACCCAGAATCATTCATCTTTAACAGGGGAAAAAGTGAAGTATGGTAGAGACAGTATTCATAAATATTCATTTCCTCCTCTAGATTTCCTAGCATCCCCTGCAATTAGTCTGGGGCCATGTGACTAGTTTTGGCCCATGAACTCTGAGCAAAAGTGACATGTGTTATTTGTAGGCTGAGATAATTAAATGCCAGTGGGTTCTATCCTTCTCTGCCCCTGTTTACCTGGGAGGCCACATAATCCAGTTGGTGTGAGTACAAGATGGAGGAGAGCTTCTAGTCCTTCATGACATTTTTTGTACATGAGATATAAGCCCTAGTATATAAAGCCAGGGGCATCTGCCTTTTACAGATGTGTTTTGGGCCATAGGTAAACAGGACAGGATCAATCCTAATGGTTCATGACACATTTTGATCATTGGTCCTTGCGTGGCCCACTTTTATTTCATTTGCTATTTAGTTAGTTATTTTAAAGAACACATGCATTCATGAAACCACCTCTCTGAACTTTAAGACTTTGACAATAACCTTCCTCTGACTACATGGTCCTTCTAACTCCTTCCCCTGCTTTCTGTCATACATAGTAACCATCACCCTAAGTCCTGTATTCTTCATTCTTTTGCTTCCCTTAATATGTGGTTTGATTGCATTTGTGTGTATTCCTAAAACGTGTGTGTGTGTGTGTATGTGTGTGTGTGTGTGTGTGTGGTGTGTACATAACCTCTGTTCTCCCATCTGCAATACATAGTTGTTATGGAAATTAAATCAGGCCATGTAAGTTGGGTGCTTAGAACAGGCTCTGAAGTAAAGTAGGCACTCACTTAAATGCTAGTTTTCCTTTTATTTCCCTTTCCTCAGTAGTCAGTTTTCTCAGAGACATTTTGTTAAAGGAGCAGTGTCAGTATGATTTGAAATATCTGAGAAAAATTATATAACTTACCAAAGCAGTATCACTAAGAAAATGGCAGGATCCATATCAGAAGCAAAAACACTTCAGGTCTAAGAAAGGTTTTCGCTGTCTACATGTTTGTTTTAGCAAAAGCAAAAATCTAACTTCTTGCCTGGTTGGAGAGCAGAAGCTCACAGGATAACTAATACTGTATCTCTTTCTGGATGGCTGGGGGAGCTGGCTGGGAGAGTGACAACAAGGAGACAAGACCTTGGGGGAAAGTGGACCTTCCCAGGTTAACCCTCATGATACTCCAGGAAGAGAAGTCAGCTGCAGATTGAAAGGAGACGCATTTTTAAACGTGGGAGAGGAAACACTGCAAGAGAAAGTAGCTCAGAAGGGTGGGGAGGTTTCCCCAAGACTTATTTCAGATAATAATAAATAATAAGTTATTCCTAGGAGGAGCATAAATGTTGAGAGAAGCTGGGGAGGATGACTACCTTCCCAGTGCTTATCCAAGTATCTTATTCTTTAAAAGCAAGGTAGAAGAGAACTGTTAAATGTGAAAGAGTAGATTAGATCAGAGGACCCACACAAAGAATACTTAAGACTCAGATTCTAGCCCAGAATCCCCACCACCAGTCAGTGGGGTGACCCAAGTGAGTTTCAAACAGTGATTTTGATGAGGGGAAAGAGAAAGATCAGTAGATGAAGGGCTTTCAGTCAGGGAGCAGATCAGGCTAGGGCTGCTCACTGTCCAATATGGAAGCCATCTCCACATTCACTGGGGCATTTTCTTAGTCATTGCTTATAATGAGACAAATAATTTTGATATTTTTTATTATTGTCACTGATAAGATCCATATGATAGGGTACCTATGTATCAGAATTAGTCCAGCTTTTTTAATTCCTTCTTCACATGAAAAGAAATGACAACCCAGCCTTGTAAAGAATTTTTCATAACAATGCTACCACAGGAACATTTCCACATAGCTGCCATTGCTACCAAATGCCCACTCCCCCATCGGAGCCATCCACAATCATCCAGTGGTATAATAGTAGAGCTCAAAGGGGCTTGAAGGCTAATCTAGTCAGAACCCTTCAATTCCCAGGAGATAAATCTGGAGATCAGATTTATCAGCCAGAGAGGCAAGGATCAGATGCCATGTTGTCTTAGTCTATTCAGGCTGCTGTAACAAAATACCACAGACTGGGTGGCTTAGAAACAGCAAAAATTTATTGCTTATAGTTCTGGAGGCCAGAAGTTCGAGATCAGAGGGCCAGCATGGATGGGTGAGGGCCCTCTTCCGGGTTTCAGACTTCTCATTGTATCCTCACATGGCAGAAGGGTGAGGGAGCTCTCTGGGGTCTCTTTCATTAGGGTACTAATCCCATTAAGGGGGGGGTCCACTCTCATGACTTAAGCACCTCCCAGAGGCCCATCTCCTAATACCATCAAATTGAGGGTTAAGATTTCAACATACAGATTTGGGGGTGGGGACACAATTGTTTAAACCATAGCACATGTCTAAACCTCCTATCAATCTTCCATATCATGGTCCTGATGTTAGAAGAACACAAGTATTTGCACGAAGATTCCTCCTTCTCACCCTCAAAATCAGATTAGAATGAAAGCCAAGGTAGGAGAGGACAGAAGACCTAGAACCTACTGGCCACCAAAGTCAGCACCCTCAGTGGGACTGTTCAAAGGCAGCTTTTTCAGTCCAACTGAACAAGCTTCTGTTGAGAGCCCTCTGTGTGCGAGCCATTGCACTAGACGTGGCTGGTGCCTGTGAAGATCTTAAAATCTGGTAAAAAAAATAGAAATCTACAAATGTGTCAGAAAAAGTCTCTCATCCCCTCACTTTACATTCATACCAGATTCTGTTTTGATTCTAAGTTTTTGAGTGTTTTGATACTAAGGGCTGGCAGGAATCTCAGGAAACGTTTTTCCATTCTGCATTAGTTTTTGACATCAGAGTACAGGTTAGCGTGGAGCTATCCAGACAGGGCAGAAAGGGCATTTGGTTCCTGGCGATTATGAGCTATGTAACGTTGGGTGAGTCGCTTCACTTCAAGGGTTGCCAGATTTAACAAGTAAGAATACATGGTGTCCAGTTAAATTTGAATTTCAGGTGAGCGATGAATGATTTTTAGTATAGGTATGTCCCAAATATTTCGTGGAGTGTACTTACACTAAAACTTATTCATTGTTTATCTGAAATATGAGTTCAACTGGGCATCTTGTAGTTTATCTGGCAACCCTGTTCATTGTTTTGAGCCTGTTTCTTCATCTGTAAAATGGGGATTAAAAAACCCCACCTTGGGGCGCCTGGGTGGCTCAGTCGGTTAAGCAGCTGCCTTCGGCTCAGGTCATGATCCCAGGGTCCTGGGATGGAGCCCCGCATCGGGCTCCCTGCTCATCAGAGAGCCTGCTTCTCCCTCTCGCTCTGCCTGCCACTCTGCCTACTTGTGCTGTCTCTCTATCTGTCAAATAAATAAATAAAATCTTAAAAAAAAAAAAAACCCACCTTGATTGTATAATGAGGATTCAGTTAGGTAGGGTATGGGAAGCCTCGGCATATAGTAGGTCCTCGGTAAATAATAGCCTCCCCGACATTCCTACATCCTTGTGACAGACACCAAATAGTAAATGGGACTCGGACAAACATATCCTGCCCTGGCTTTCTGGGACCTAGATTAGCCAGATTTGGGAAAGAAAACAGAGGTCCTTTGGTTCAGCAACTCCACCCATGCAGGATTCCTTAACAGAATGTGTGGTTTAGAAATGAATGTCAAGGCTTATACGAACAGGTGCTATGTGCCTGCCCATATGTGAGCATAGAGAAGTGACTTCTGTGCTAAAAGAAAGCAAACTTAACCCACAGGTGATCAACATGCTGTTGGCTTTTAAAGTGGATTCTCAGGCAACTTCATGACACAAATCAGAAATGCAGGTGGGCATGGTAAGGAGGTCAAAAATGGGAAATGAAAAACTGTAGGTTCTGGAGGTTTCTATCTCTACAGAGATGAGCAATGGACCCAGGGATGGAGGTCTGTTCCCAGAAGATCTGGGTTGTGCCCTGCTCAGACCCTGCCCCAAACACCCTGCCCAGCAAAGCCCACCAAACAGTGTGGTTTTTCCCCATCTTGGGAGGGGGAGGAGGAGGTAGTAGAAGAACCAGAGCTTCAGAGAGGAGAGCCTCTGCCCTCCTGCCCCGGAGAGACTTTGAGGCTGTGTGCTCATTCCATGAAGTCGGGGCGTGCACGAGTTGGCACCAGAGCTTATCCTGAGTCACCAAGGCAAATAAGGCTGCCCACCTGTGTTCTAGAAGCACCCCACCATTTAAGGTTACAGAGGAGGGGAATTCCATTTTGTCAGATCTGTGGTGTCCCCCGAAGGGTCATGCTGTTGTCAACCATAAGCATTAATTTGTCATTCTCAGGATCCATGGTTACATGTGACTAGAAGCCAGAAGGCTGGCCGGAATAATGTTCTGAGGTACGACTCATGCAAGCTCTACCTGAAAGACATCATCAGGCTGGGGATCACGTTTTCTAAAAAGTCTACCCTGTAACAATAAACCAAGTTAGAGAAATGAAGTGTGTGGAGGAGGGAGGGGGATAGTGCTTTGCCTCCATTCTGGAACAAGCTTAAAGTTGTAAGAATTGTGGTTTCAGGCAGCGGTTCCCCAAGTGTGACCCAGAGACCCCTACGGTGCCTGAGACACTTTCAGAGAGTCCATAAGGTCAAAATTATTTTCAGAATAATTCTTGGGTGTTACCTACCTTTTAAAGCTCTCTCACAGGTGTGCAGTGATCTCTAGAGCTTCCATGACATAGCTACAATTATCTAAAAAGACTATTAAAATGCTTCCCACTTTTCCCACTAAATATCTACATGAAGCCAGATTTTCTTTATACACTTTAACCAAAACAATAGATGGCAACACACTACATAAAGAAGCGGATGTAAGAACACCACTGTCTTCGACTAAGCTAGGTATTACAGAGATTTGCAAAAATGAAGTAAAACAAAGCCATTCTTCCCACTAAACATTTTTGGGACTGCACAGTTATTTTTCATTAAAAAAAAGTTTGCTTGTGTTCATATACATTGGGCTTATTTTTGTTCTTAAATGAATTAATAACTGTAAATTTCTTGTTTTTAATTTCTAACAGGTAAATTATTGGTAGTTATTCACGTAAAACAAAGTGATTTAGGGCCTTCCATATTTTTTTAAGAGTGTAAAGGTGTTTGGAGACTAAAACGTTGACTTAGGGGAAACAAAATAGGTCAAGAATTATGAAAACACATGCAATTTATAAGGAAAATTGGATGAGTCCTTTTGGAGTTAGAGACTGCATTTGTTGGATTTGTTCTGAGTGCGTTCAAGGGATACAAATAGGACCCAGAAGTAAAAGTCCAACAAGTAAATTTCAGCCCAAGAAGAACTCTGCAGCACCTCGAGCAATGCCAAGACAAAAGGGATAGCCTTGACAAGGAGGGAGCTCCCCATCCCCGGAAGGGTTTATAAACAGAGCCTGGCAAACCATCTAGCAATGATATCGCAGAGAGGAAGTCAAGTAGCAGAGGGAGCTTCGGTAGGGGTGGGATGCGATATCTAAAGGCCTTTTAAGATCCCTTACAATCTGAGCATCTAACTTTAGGAAAGACCTAAAATGATTTCCATAAAAGTCAAAAGACTTTTGGCCCAACCCTACCCACAGAGTTGCTCCCTAGTCAAGACAGGGCACTAAAAGGAAGGATTCTCCCAAATTGCTTTGTAATAACCCCTCACATTTACAATGAGCTTTGTAGTTGACACAGCTCTTCACTTGCTTTATTTATTGTGACGCTCTCAACTGCCCCATGAACTAGATACTTCATAGACAAAGCTCCCAGAGGCACTGTGAGTTGCCCCAAATGACGCAGCTGGTGAGTGGCATATCCTTCTGGCGTCAGGCACTGTATTCCTTCCACTGTATCTCGGCCGCCTCCCTGCTGGTCCAAGCATTGGGCGAGCACCCAGAACCAAAAGCCCAGCTCTGACATCTGCTCGCTCCTCCTCGTGGGGCTTCTGCGTAATGAAACTATTTACCTAGCTTGGCTCCTGCCAGGGAACCCCGTGCCATGTTCCTGCTCACGCACACGAGTCTCTTACCCGCCCCCCCTTTCCCTCCCCTGCACATTCCTTCCTAGGGAAACACTGGACTCTTGAGAAGCCTGAACTGTTCAACTCTCCTGGGCACGCTAATGAGTTGTTTTAAGCTGTGTGCGAGTTTAATGTGCAGGAAACTGCGGAGCTGAGCGATCGCAGCCCAGGCGTGCAGGCGCGAGGTGCCGCCCGTCTGGGTGCAGCGGGCCCTCTGCTCGGATGTTACCACCTCTTTGGAGTGGCACTTCCACCCTGCAGCCATCCCTCCTTGGGCAGGGATCCCATCAGATTTTACAAGCCAGGCAGGGTCAGGCCTGGTAAAAACGTGAATGCGAATGCCCAGAACAACAAAGGATGTGGGCGGTTCCCCTCTCTGGAGACCGCGAGCCAAGCCACGTGCTGGCAGTCACGGGCCACGGACGGGAGAGCGGCGAGCGCGCCACCAGCAGGACCCCTGTGAGGCAGGCTCGCTGAGGGGCAGACCCACAGCAGGAGCCCAGAGCCTTAAAGACAATTTTGGAAGACTAGTTCTGATGATTTGCAAAGAGCTCTATGACCAAGACGCAGGCTTGGGACTTGGGACTATTTCTAGAGCGGGGATGGTCCAACTTTTTCTGTAAAATAGGAAATATTTGAGGCTTTGTGGACCCAGTGGTCTCTGTTGCAACTGGGTGACTGCTGTGTAGGGTAAAAGCAGCCATAAACCACACGTAGATGGATGAGGTGTGTCCCAATGGCATCTTAGGTCTGGACCCTGCAATGTGAGTTTCGTATAATTTTCACCTGGCATGGAATGTTCTTCTTTTGATTTTTAAAAACCATTTAAAACTGTAAAAACCATCCTTAGCTCATGGACTGTTGGAAACGGCCCGGCTGGATTTGGCCTGTGGGCTGTCCTTTCCCCACGTCTGCTCTGTGGCAATGCTTCTCAAACTGAATATGGTAAATGACCAACTTTTTTTTTTAATTTCCACGTTTTCTCAGTTAGATACTTCTGTAAATTTATATCAAAACAGGCTGCTATAAAAAGGAAAAAGAAAAAATAAGCTACAAAATACTAGTCCACTGAAAATTGATACCAGCCTTTCTAATGCCTACTCTCCCACTGAACATAATGGAACCAGGGACTGGCCCACGTGGATGTGACCCACACTGTGGGGGACCCTGTAAATCTAAAGTAACTGCCTTGTTGGTCCACAATCAATTAGTGCATCAGTTATTTAAATTATCATCTAGTGTTTTTGAAACGCTGAAAACTTGTGGTTTTCATGCACAAACAATCCACTTTCCAGTCCTGTTTGCCTGTTGTTTTTTTTTTTTAAGATTTTTAAAGATTTTATTTATTTATTTGACAGAGAGAGACACAGTGAGAGAGGGAACACAAGCAGGGGGAGTGGGAGAGGGAGAAGCAGGCTTCCCGCTGAGCAGGGAGCCCAATGTGGGGCTCGATCCCAGCACCCTGGGATCATGACCTGAGCTGAAGGCAGACGCCCAACGACTGAGCCACCCAGGTGCCCCCTGTTTGCCTGTTCTTAACAAATCTTTTTTTTTTTTTTTTTGCCCCATCCTGGGGTTGGCAAAGGCATGCTTATCTAGGAGCTAGAATTCTGTCACAATAAACAGTGCTATCTGCCTCTGCCCCTAGCCTCTCAGACCCCTTCAAATTCCCACCAACCATCTGGGAGGCCCTACGGTGAGTCGCTCCGGTGCCCCGTGGTCTGCTGTTGACCTTCTTTCCTGCTCCTGGGCCTGGGTTCAGACATCCGTCACAGCTTCTACCATTACCACACCACAAAGCATGATGGCTGTTCTTCCTTCCTCTCAGGAGACAGTCATTCTGTTCTGCCTTTAAGTGGCCATGTCTGCCTTCCTTTGGACCATTCCTAACTTGCTCCTCCAGCCATTTCTTCTTCTTCCTTCCACATGTGAATGGTAGGCAGAACGGTGGCCTCCCACAGATGTTAACATCAAAATTCTAGTACCCGTGAGCATGTTATGTTACATAGCAAATGGCAATAGAGTTGCAGACGAAATTAGGGTTGCTAACAAACTGACCTTGAGAGAGCAACGTAACCTTAAATACCTGGGGGGGGGGGGGCAATACAATCACAAGTGTTCTTGTAAGTGGAAGAGGGAGGCAGAGAAGAGAGAACCAGAGAGATAGCAGCATGAAAAAGACTTGGTCCAATGTAGCTGGCTTTGAAGATGGAAGAATTGGGCTGGGATCCAAGGAATGTAGGTGGTCTCTGGAAGCTGGAAGAGACAAATATACGGATTCTCCTCTAGAGCCTCCAGAAGGCATGCAACCCTGCTGATACCCTGATGTTAGCCCAGTGAGACACATTTCAGACATCTTACCTCTAGAACTTCAAGATAACAAATTTGTGTGTTGTTTTAAGCCACTAAGTTTGTATTAATTTGTCATGGCAGCAATTAAAAACTAATATAGCATATTCTTAATCTGTCCATTTTATCTAGATGTCAAATTTATTTCCATAAAATTATATGTGATATAAACTTATTAGCACTTTAATGTTCATAGGATCTGTACAGAAAGACCCTCTTTTTTTTTTTTTTAAAGATTTTATTTATTTATTTGACAAAGAGAGACACAGCGAGAGAGGGAACACAAGCAGGGGGAATGGGAGAGGGAGAAGCAGGCTTCCCGCGGAGCAGAGAGCCCGACGTGGGGCTCGATCCCAGGACGCCGGGATCATGACCTGAGCCGAAGGCAGACGCTCAACGACTGAGCCACCCAGGCGCCCCAGAAAGACCCTCTTTTATTGCCAATGTTGATAATTTCCATCTTCTCTCCTTTTATCTTGATCACTTAAATTTGAAGTTATTAGTTTTACTGACCTTTTCAAAGAACAAGCTTTTAATTTACCTTTTGCTTTTTAAACTCTGTTTCTGTTTCATTTACTTCTATTAACCTTTATTATTTCCTTTCTCCCACTATTGTGGCTTAAATACGCTTTTTTCATTTAGATAATTGGTTTAGACCCTGTTGAAGACAATTCTCCATGGATATCTCTGCACATCTTGTAAGGAGAGGCCCTAACTGCCTTGGTTCTGGACGATCTTTTCTAGGATGTTTGTGTGGCAAATGATTATAGAGCATATAGTGTCTCCTGCCAAAGCAGGAGGCAGGTGTGTTTGCTGTTCAGTGTAATAAATATAATGTCTCCCTCTGGGGCAAAGGTTACATGGGCTTCTATCCATTATAAAGGATCTAGATTTCCTAAGCTTGGGATTCTTTTCCTGTAATGCCCCTTGCTCATGTTTGGGTGTCATCTGGCCCTTTCTTCCTCACCATGTGGGAATTGGGACTCAGGGAATCTTCACAAATGCTGATACTCTGGCTTCCACTATTGCTGTATAAATTGAAGTGCTTTGTTTCTGACCCAAGAGTGTCGTGTTTCCCGCCGGTATTCAGGAAACTGTGGTAACTAATTTGCTAGCTTGCAAGGAGGGAAAAATCCTGGACCAGTCACAGAACTTATGGACCTTTCTTCTTTTTTAATATAAACATATAAAGCTATTAATTTTCTTCTAAGTGTTGTTTTAGCTACATCCCACACAGTACACGTGGGACATTCACAGATATAGGCTGTATTAGGTACCACATGTTATGTATGTATGTATATACTTATGTACTTCTAGATAACTCACAGGTCACTAACAGAATCACAAACAAGGGCCAATCCACATTAGGCCCCAGTCCCAACAAGGGTCTGGAGCAAGCTGGCATCCAGAGATACCTTTTCTACTTAGAGGAACTAGTGTATTGACCTCTCTGTTTTTCTGTGCCTTTGGAATACAGATGCAATAAATATGCCTAATTCTCACATTTTCTCTTTTTGTAAAAAATTAATAAAAATAAAGAAGTATGACAATTCTACTTTGCTAAGTTAAGATGGAAAGAGCAGATTTTGCAGACATGTAGACCTGTTCTCAGTCCCCATCCCACCTCTCACCCCAGTGAGTCTCCTGGGAAACACCGGGAAGAGCAGCCTCTATCTCAGGAGTACGGTATAGATGAAAGGAGACAGTTTACATGTGTCAGACTTACGGCGTGGCCCAAGCCAGGTCTGCTCATCCCGCCTGCCCCCAGGGAAAGCTAACATCATGCCTATGGTCAGAAGCACCCCAGCTGCCACCCTCTGTCCCACTGTCCCCTAATACTGCCTCAGTCTGCCCCTCCTACAGCAAGGGCCAGGCATCAGCATGGCTTATATTGTGCCTACTCCAGTACGAATTGCTGCAGCTACAGCAGCCAGGACTAACCTGCCCTGACCCAGGAAGCCTCTGGCCTCCCCCAGCGACAGCCCAGAGAGGTGAAGTAACACAGCACAGAAATGTGGAAGAGTTAACGCCCTCAGGATGAATGTTGTCCATCATTACGGTCAGGACACAGGAAAGAATGGACCAAGTCATCATGGTTCCATAAGCCTTTCTGAGATTTCCCACATGGCCAGGCAACCTACTATGCTTTCTTGAGAAGCAGTGGCCAACTCAATAAAGTGTCCTCTTATGTACATTTTTTTCTTCTTTCTTTGTCTCATTTCCCTTTTTTCCCTCACTTCTGCTTCCCTGGATTACACTTCTTAATGAAACATCACCGTACAAGCTTTGGCTCTGACTCAACATTCTAGGAAACCCAAGTTATATTGATAGGACCTGTGCTGGGTCCATAGTTGGTACTCAGTTAATGTCCTCTTTCTTCCCTCTTAGTGTATTTCCTTCTTCTTATACCTCGTAGTTTTTGGTGAGGAACAGCTGAGATAATATGTGAAGAAGTATTTTGTGAATTCATTTTGTGAACGGCAATTATGCTATACGGCATAAAGCGTCATTACAAAGTAATTGGCACAATTGGGCTAACCAGTCAAGTGGCTTTGCTTTCATGTGGTGGACAGGCATCCTTGTCTTACTCACTGGAGAAGAATGATTGATGTCACATCTTTTGAAGAGCTGGGCTACCTTGGCAAAGTGGCTTCTCTTCTCCGAGCCCAGTTTCCTCATCTCTAAAATGGGGATCACAGCATCTAACTTGTCTCATTGTTCTGAGGTTTTAATACACTCATGGTTATAGACTTGCTTGGTAAGCTTGCAAGTGCTATGGAAATTAAAGGGGTTCTTGTTACCACCGGAAAGGCAGCAGCCCAACAAATACTTGTCAAATACGTGGCTGTGAGTGAAATGTAGAAAACCAATTCAAATACAAGGTTTGATGTCAGTTAAGCATGCATCCTGGTCCTCAATTTATAAATCTCCCTGAGAATCTGGAGCAAGAGAATGGGAATCAGAGGCCTTATTTTTGGGGAATGCAAGATTGTTTTGTAGTGTTTGCCGATTTCCATGGTGTAAATATTCCCACCATGGCTGATGTAAGCGACCAACTTGACATCACTGAATGCTAAGTGAGAAGGAGATGTCACCAGCTGTCACACACTGGACCCAGCACACCGCCCCCTTCAGCTGGGATCTCAGCATTCCAACACAGCGCTATGGGATAAGGGACAATGATAGTCCCTGACTTCAAATTTGTTTGCTCATTGTTTGTTTACAGTTTATTTGGAAGGTAAAAACACCTAATAGAACACTCTGTAATCTTTTTACAGCTTATGCTAGCACCCAGCTAGGGAAAAGTTAGAGGTGAACAGATTAAATCTAAAGTCAGTAGCGGGACACACCGGTGCAACCTGCCACCATTTGGGAAAGCAGCAGTGTAATAAATATCAAGTTGTAAACATGGCCATAGTTTTGACCAGTAATCCCACTGTCATTTATCTGGGCAGCTAGTCCTTGTGAAGCAAAATCTAAGTGGCAGGAGCATGCACTGCAGTGCTATCTACAAAAGTCAACAAAGAAATAATAAAACACCTACAAACCTTCTCACTATCCAGCACCAGGTAACACTTAGCTTAAGTACTTGTGGTAAACAGAAGCATGGCCTCCCCAAAATGCCCACGCCCTAATCCCTAGAGACTATGAATATAGTACAGGACATGAAAAAAAAGGACTGACTTTGCAGATTGAGGTTGAAGTTGCAGACCTTAAAATAGATTAACCTGGATTATCTAGGTGGGCTCAGGGCCATTATAGGAGCCCTTAAAAGCAGAGAACTTTCTCTAACTGGAGCAGATGAATGTGGCAGAAGGATATTCAGAGAGATTCCAAGTACAAAATTTACTTGATGCACTGTTGCTGGCTCTGAATGGAGGGGTCTGAAGGCAAGAGCCAGAAGGAAGCTTCTCGGGGTTAAGGGTTGACCCCAGCTAACAACCAGCAAGGACATGGGACCTTGGCCCTATGAGGGCAAGCAACTGAATTCTGCCAATAACCTGGATAAACTTGGGAGCAAATTCTGCCCCAGGGCCTCCAGATAAGAGTCCAAGCCACTGACACTTGATTTTAGCCTGTGAGACCCAGAATTCTGAACTACAGAACTGTGAAATAATTCATTTATATTATTTTAAGCTGTTAAATTTGCAGTAATGTTTGTGGAAGCAATAGAAACCTAATATAGTACTGTTCATCTCTATGAAGTAATATTACATTCATATTTTAAAAGTGATCATTGTAAAGATCTTGTAGGAACACAGAGAGCTCTTTGTGGGATGACGTAAGTGTAAAAACAAAGATTGCTACATGAATTCCTTATGACCTCTCGCACTAAAAATATATGCAAATGAAGGCCAGAACAAAAAGAGAATAGGCAAAGACAGAAATAATTCAGACTTGGAGGGGGACACTTCTTTCTTCAAGGGTCTAGGAATCACTTCTCGGAAGAACTCGCACGGATCTCCCTTGACCAGCAGATCCTCACTCTTTGCAGAGAACTGGCATTGCTCAGGGTACCGAGGTACTCAGGAGCTGCCACCGCATCACTGACACCTTTTCTCCACCAACAGAAACCATGAAGTCAATGTGGAGAATCTTCTCTATGCTAAATCCTGCTGACACCTTTTCCATCTTGAACCCATGGCACCTGCTCCCTCCTGGCAGACACTCAGCGGTGCCAAATCCACGTAGAAAGAGAAAGAATGAGGAATGGAAATCTTGGACGAGGATGATCATGTTGCCTTCAGCAGTTTCTTTCTTTTTTTTTTTTTTTCACTCGTGGTTGATTTTTCTGCTGCCTATTGTTAGTATCGTCACATCTGGAACTCGTCCTCTGCCTGAATGGATAGAATGAAGCGCTCTTCACTTCCCAGGAGGAGAGCATGACCCAGCACCTTGTCTGCAGTCCTGGACTCAAACTGTGCTGGGAATATTCTGTTCCGAGGTGAATGGAATTGAGTCTAACAAAAGGGAAATTTCTATTTAGAAATGGTTCTGTGAAGAGAGTGGTTGAAAGCTCACACATGCCCCCCACCCAGCTGGAGGCTGGGATAGGGAATGTGTGATGCTGCAGACTGAGGCTACCTCTGGGTGCTCATGGTAGGAGTAATACGTCCAAAATGGCGGAGGCCATGGTATCCACTCCTGGGCTCCAACGTAGGCTTCCTGGAAGCGGCCACTTCCACTTCTAAGTCACACTTCAAGAGTGATATGGGCAAACCAGCCATGTACAGAAGAGCATCGTCAGGAAAGCAATGATCACTAACTTCCTATGGGCCCAGCCCTGTGCTCAGCACTATGCGCAGCTCATTGATGTCCCTACTGTGCAGATGAAAAGACTGAGCCACAGAAGCAGATAAGTGGCTTGGCCAGAGTCACACAGCTTTCCCCACACAGCTCTGTCTCTGCCGACATTTCCATCCCATCATGTTACCTTTCAGACACCAAGAAGGTGAGGGGTCAGGAAATTGAGTCATTTAAGACATGATCCAGCACGCTGAGGATATCTCCTCTGGGGAAAGGCCACCAAAAAGTCACAGAAAGTGGCCTCAGATTTCAGAAGGGCTGCTGCAAGGGAGAAACAAGCAGAGTCTTCTTTGTGGCTCTGGAAAACTAATGGGGTTTGGGGGTAGGACCGGGGGAGCAGAAGTAACAGGACAGAAAATTACCTGCAGCCATGACAGCTCGTCACACTGCGTAGGGTCAGTGGAGGGAGATGAGTCCCTGATCCTGCAGCTCTCAGGGCCCTCCAGAGGGGGTGGATTTCTACATGAGGTGGGAGAAGCCCTTCCCACCTTGAAATGCCGTGAGCTCATGAGTCATGATTCCTCATTGCGTCTACAGTTAAAGGGAAAGGGAAAGCATTTCTTTTTTTGTTGTTTTGTTAAGATTTTATTTATTTGGGGGGGTGTAGGGCAGAGGAAGAGGGAAAGAGAATCCCACCCAGACTCCACACTGAGCACAGAGTCCCATGGAAGGCTCAATCCCAGGACCCTGAGATCATGCCCTGAGCTGAAACCAAGAGTTGGACGCTTAATTGACTGAGCCATCCAGGTGCCCCAGGAAGCTAGCATTTCTTTTTTTTTTTTTTTTAAAGATTTTATTTATTTATTTGACAGAGACAGACACAGTGAGAGAAGGAACACAAGCAGTGGGAGTGAGAGAGGGAGAAGCAGGCTTCCTGCGGAGCATGGAGCCCGATGTGGGGCTCGATCCCAGGACCCTGGGATCATGACCTGAGCTGAAGGCAGACGCTTAACGACTGAGCCACCCAGGCGCCCCGGAAGCTAGCATTTCTGAAGCCCTCATCTGTGCCGGCAAATTCACCAGGGCTTCCTCACATCTCCTCACACTTAATCCTCACACCACCTCTCCCTCACCTTGCCAAGTGGGCAGGGAGCAGACCTTACCTGTCTCTATTTCAACACATACAGATTCAGGCGCATTGCGATCAAAACTTGCCATGCCTGTTTCCGTGGCAAGTGCTGGACCAGGAGGACTGGGGACGGAGACAGCAGTCCTGGCCCCCAGCTCTCCGAAATGACCAGTCTCCTGGCTTGTGCTCTACACAGGGCCAGTCTCACCCCTCGGAGAACATTAGTGGAACGCAGCAGACAGAAAAAGAGAGGGAGGGGGAAAAGCCAAACTGTGAGGACAGATTGTCCCAGCCTCGGGATGTTGAAGCTCTGTTTTTGTTTTCATTTTGAAGATTAGTATTTTATTTTATTTTTTTTTTTTAAAGATTTTATTTATTTATTTGAGAGAGAGAATGAGATAGAGAGAGAGAGCATGAGAGGGGGGAGGGTCAGAGAGAGAAGCAGACTCCCTGCTGAGCAGGGAGCCCGACGTGGGACTCGATCCAGGGACTCCAGGATCATGACCTGAGCCGAAGGCAGTCGCTTAACCAACTGAGCCACCCAGGCGCCCTGAAGATTAGTATTTTATGTGTGTGTGTGCCAGCTGAGTGCCTGAGCCAGCAGGGTCTTCCCCAATAGATGGGTCCTGCTCCAGCTACAATGGACACAGAGGGATACAGAGGCACGGAATTCCCAAGACAGTTCCTCTCTCCCAGGAGGGCTGGCAGCCCCTTCGCCTGGCTCCCCTTCCTGTCTTCATTCCTGCCTCTCCCCCTGGCCTGGTGGCAGCCTGGAAATGCAGCCAGATGGCCTTGGAGAATGGAAGGAAGGCGTCTGTGTGCGGGTGTGCAGAACGGGGAGCCAGGGAAGGAGGAGAGAAGTGGAAAGGGAGAGAAAGCACCGAGGGGAGCGAACCTGGAGAGGTGGTGGGAGGAGGGGAGGGCAGCAGGAGAGAAAAACATGGAGCCCAACAAGAGGGGCATCAGAGACATGGAGAATGGAGATCAAGGTAAGGGGAGCCCGATCTAGGGGAGAGTGGGGGGGGGGTCTTCGAGTGGGGCCAGGCCTCCAGAAGATAAAGGGGAAGCACTGCAGAAAATTGAGAAGGAAGACAAAGAAAATGGAGAAAAAGGCGAGCTATCTCATTTCATCCTCACAACAGCTCCACATGGGAGAGAAAGCCAGGCACAGAGACGCTAAGTCCGTTGCTCAAAATCACACAGCCCAGCTGGGACATGAACCAGCTGGAATTCCAAGCCCACATGCTTTGCCACTGCATGACGCTGCCCCCAAGCAGTCTGCCAAGAAGTGGAACCCACCAGAACCTTAGCTCATGGGAGGGGTCCTCATCTCAGCCCGCCACCCTGCCCCAGCACACCAGGCCTCCCTGCTTGGACCAGAGGGGTGGGGGGAACCTGCCACGAAGGCGGGTGTAGACGGGTCCTCCACAATTAGGAGCCGTGCTCTCATTTCTGGTTGTTTTCCTCAAAAGCTCCCCGAGACCACCTGCCAGAGGAGCATGGGTGACTTCTCCATTTAAACCCAGACCCTGATGAGGAAAGCATTACAAGGGAGCTCTGAGTTTGTTGGAATGCATCTTGTAATTTGCACCTGAGCCATCTACTGATGTTTAGTCCACATGACAAGCACTCCTGGTCATCGAGCTTTGTCCTGAACTTAGTAAGTCATTTTGTCTAAGCTGGGGAGCTCCCTTGCCCGTGCAAGGAGGTGAGGTTCTATTCAGGTTCCTTGTTTTATTGAGTACCTACTAAGTGCCTGGCATGGCCCCCTCTAAAACACACAGAAGTTCCTTATGAGGTATTCCACTACCATCATCCATGCCGTCATTGAGAAATTAAAGCTCAGAGAGTTCAAATTACCTGCCCAGATGGTTTATAGTCATCCAAAAGGAGCGTTCCCCACCCCCGTCACGCAATAAGCTGCACAAACACTACAGGGATGCTATTTTACTTTGTGAGCAGATTCTGATGGGTACAGCAGCAAACAATGATTCTTTCCCACCACTCTCCACTAACAAGGCCTCAGTGAGAAGTCTTTACCTGCCTTCCGAAGTGGCAAGGGCTACGAGAGATAATCAGACGGGTCTCATAACCTTCCAGGCATTCCTGGATAATAAATCTTCCAGTTACTTTAATTCACAAGAATGCTCTCATTTTAATAACTAAGAAAAAACCCTGTCCAGATAATAACACTGCAACTGAGTCTAGCTAAAACCCCTCCCCTCTCTCTGCAGTCAGGCCCCTGCTCCTGGGCGGATGCCAATGGTGGGAGAGGGTTCACTCTGGCACGAGGCAAGGGCTTTCCGTCGGATCATTTCTACACTGGGTAGAAGTCAAAGACCAGCCTCCCAGGCCAGGGGACACACATGGAGCCCTCTCAGCATGTCCCTCACAGAGCGCCCGGCTTTATGATCTGGAGGCACTTGGTGCTCATCCAAGTACCCAGCATGCAGACGAAAGAGACCTGCTTTCACTTCTGTTGAAGCCCCGACCAGTCCTGGCCACACTCCAGGTTTGTGGACAGGACACTTCTAACTGTAACACTGTAACCCTATCCACTGGGCATGGCTTTGTTTGTGCTGCTTAATTTAAATTAGAGCTCCTGACCAAAATAGAGCTGGCATATACCTTCGAAGAAAGACGGGTCATTTGATAAAAGCATTGATTCAACACTCAGAAGCTCAAAATAAATTTCTCATTCACTCTGAGTCACAGAAGCAGTGACTGGCAGTGTCCATTACAGCACTTTGCAGGAAAAAAAGAAGGGCATCCTAGCCAATGGATTTTCAAGGTTGTGGTCCCCCTCTCAGAGCCGGCCCCACCGGAGTCTGGGTCAGGGAGAGCATCGAGCTGTCTTAGCTGAAGAAGTGACCTGCAAATCACCCATCCAACCAGTAGACCTTGGATTATAGACTGATTGATCACCTCCTTCCCAAACAGCAGTCACCCATGTGGCTGACAGAAAGACCTTGCAAACGCACAGCAGGTGTTTCATTCACTGTGCCAACTCAGTCTGGAACTAGGTGGCCCCGAATCTCCTTTGCTGTGTGATTCCAGGAGAAACTGGCCAAAAGAGGAACTCGCACGGGATGTGGAAGACCAAGGCAAAGCACCAGCTCTCATTTTCAGAAGCTAGTTGTGAGCACAGGGTGACAGGCACGGAGGAGCCCCCTGGGTCCCCAACTGTCGCAGCTCTGCATGCACCTGTTCCTCCTCACACTGTGGCTCCAGGGTCACCACAGGTTCTTGGCTCCAAGGAGGCGGCAGATGCGCAGAGGTAACAGCCACACATGGATGATGGACACAGTCAGCAGAGGCATGAGATGTCATGACTGGAGAAAAACGTCAAGGTCCAAGGTTGTGGAAACACAAAGCAAACCCATTTTTTAGTAGCACGGAGTAGATATTTCTTAGAGTAACTGGAGAAAACCATCTTGGGAATGCTGGTGATAAAGGACCTGGTATTTAGAGTAATCTGCGGGCAGATTAGCAGACTTCCCATTTTCAAACTCTAATAAGAAAGAGCCTAACATAAAAGGAGTGTGGACTCCAGGCAGTAAGAACGATGAGGCCTTGAGAAGGGTCACCCAGCTGACTTCATACGACAAAGGCGGCAAAGTGGCCCAGGACCTGCATAAATGCTTAACACCCGGGCTTACCTCGCCAAGGATTATAAGTCCCTTACTGCGGAGGAATTTGGAAGATAGTATCTAAACTCTGTTTTTAAAACTCTTTTGTGGATATGTGACTAGGTGGATAGGAGGAAGCATGGTGTGGTCACTAACTGCATGCATCCTGGGGCAGTTTTCCTGGGTTCAAATCCTGTCTCTGCCACTTACAAGCAGGGTGAGCTCAAACTCCCTGTCCCCTCAGTTTCCTCATCTGTAAGATGGGGGAGTAATAATAGTACATACCTCACAGAGATATTTTGAAAATTAAAGGAGTCAATCTTTGTAAAGCACTTCGAAGAGTCCTTGGCCCCTAGCAGATGCGCTACATGTATTTGTTATAAAGGAACACATTTAGTTTTTATTCCATAATGTGAATTCAGCCTCCCTAGTAAAACCTTTCTGCTGGTTTCCTAATTCTAGATAGAGACCCTCTCTCCACACCCACATCTAAGAATTGCTATCACTGGTATTGCTGTCCTGGCAATAGCATGGAGGGGCATGGTGTTGAGGGTGAGCCAACCCAGGAGAGCCCCCTTCCTCTAAAACTCAGCTTTGCAAAGACGACTGATCCTCTTTGGCCTTCCTGGTTAGAGTTAAATTCTTTTTTTTTTTTTTTTTTTGAGAGAGAGACAGAGAACATGAGCAGGGAGCAGGCTCCCCAGTGAGCAGGGAGCCCAATGCGGGGCTCAATCCCAAGACCCTGGGATCATGACCTGAGCCAAAGGCAGACGCTTAACCAACTGACTGAGCCACCCAGGCGCCCCAGAGTTAAATTCTTAAGTGGAACCACTGAGTCTCTCCAGATAATTTCTCCGGATGTTCCGCCAGAGCCTGGTTTGAAAGACTCCTTATCTCGCCCGTACCCAGTGGGTTCCGACTCTGGGTCTGGCACAACTGGCAGGAACTGCAGGCTCATTACGTCCATTTGCTATCACATCCCAACTGGTTCTCCTGGGAATCTCGGCAAATCAATCAACTTTCCCTGCCCTGCTGTGGGGCAAAGACAGGCTGTTCCTCTCAGCTCAGGGCAATGTGTTTTTGCTTTAGGATTCCTTCCTTGTTGGCTTTAACATTTTTTCTCAGTTGCCATCTCAAGGCCAGGGGTTGGCCTTCCCCAACAGGCCTGATGCCCACTAACCCCATTCATCTGATGGTTCTGCATTAGGTCCTGGGAGAAAGTGCAGAGGTAGTTAAGCAGTAATGAGCATGAATTCAGAGAAGCCATCTTGCTCTGGCAAGCCGTCCTTGGCAAGCCATCGGCCCCGGTGGCATCTGGAAAGGAGTGGGGTAGAGGAATGCAGGCCACATTTTGAGAGCCTCCTTGTCACAGAAAAGCAGCTGAAAGCTGTCACTGTTCACAGGTGACAACTTTAATTTCACAGACGTCCTTAAGTTCATACACTGGCATGTACTCATTTGCAAGTATAAGATCCCTACTGTCTCCGTTTCAGGGCCCCCATCAGTGGAGATGCTCTGCCTCGGAAGAACTCACTGAGCACATACTGGGCCAAAGCCTCGAGGCGGCAGCAATCAGTCAGACTTGGCAGCCGCCTCCCAGGGGCTCACAGTCACGTGGAGAGACGGGCGAGCAGGGGAAGCACAGGACAGACAGGTGCGTGCTGAAGGGGGATACCCAGTATGATAAGTGGAGGAGACTCCATCTGTGCTGGGCAGGCAGGAGAGGCTTCCCCACGGAGGCGAAGGTGCCGAGGGGCTTCCAAGCAGACATTTCCAGGAGGCTCATGGATATACTAGCCTGCTGCCTCACCACGGGGTCTTGGCTGGAACAAAGGTGGAGCCCTCTGCACCGTGATAGTGATTGGGATGGCCTGACCCAGGGGCCAGTCGGAACAGGAAGAGGCTTTCGGTCCAAACACAGAATAGTGCTCAAGATGTGCGGGGCTGACCACCAGTGCCTGAGAACCAATGGGTGTGAACCCACCTAGGAAGCCAAGGCCCAGCAGGGTGTTTGGTCCTCTTCCAGGAGACCAGCGCTGGGGCAGGAACCGGCCTGTTCTCCTCTCTGCCAGCCCCTTTCCCGGGACAGTGACAACTTTTCCCTCAGGTTCTCTGCCATTTTACAAACGTGTTATCAAGCACACAGGGAGACTGGTCTCAGGCTCCCCTGTGACAGGAACCTCTGCGCCGCAGTCCCTGGGCACTCAGTGCTGTCCCCAGAGCTTCAGGAATGAGAACGACTTCTCCATTCCAAGCAGCCTCCTGAGACCTAATTCCTCGTCACAGGAAAGAGGAAGAACAGGCTCCAGCTCCCTCAGGGTCTGTTCTCCCTCTGGGTCTGCCCTGTCACCAGCCCTGCCAGGCTGCGAGCCCGTCAGGGTAGGTAGCGTAGCCACTCATCCTTGGAGGCCCAGAGCCCAATGGGAGCTGTTCAGTGCATGGGGGCTCTTTGCTACTGGCCCCAAGGGGAAGAGCGATGATGAGAATTCTGTACTTCACCGACGTGAGGATGTGGGGAGCTGAGAATTATGCTCCCCCTCCCCAACAGGAAGATTTTTTTTCTGGGGTGACGTTGGAGATAGAGTATTTGCAGTGTGTGAAACTTAAAACAGAACACTCAAAAGAGGAGGAATATAAACACCCACCTGCTTTTCCAAGGACATAAAATAGCTTTTAGAATGACACAAAGCCTCCTTTTTGTGCATATTTCACTCCATAGGGCACTTCCTAAGTGAGTTGATGAATCTGGGTCCAGAAATTCTATCATGTGACTTAACCAGCTTTTTTTTTTTTCCCATCCACCCTGATTGAAGCTGAAACATTCCAGGGAAAATCACTTTCCAAAACTTACACTTCTCCGGAGAGGCAGAAAATAGCTTTCTTTCAAATCCACTGTAAAGATTTCACTTAAAAAATAAAATAAAGTAAAATAAAATGGAACCAAACACTCCTGGCATCTAACCTGACTACAAATTGAAAACTATACTAGTGTTTACATGGTTTGGGGTTTTATTAGGAAAGAGCTGCCCAGCATTAATAATATGATGTTTAGCTGGAATAGAATTCCAGTTCTCCCTCTTTCCAGACTCTGGGGAAATGAGAACACCCTGTCCATGCTCTGGGCCACAACTGGCTCCTTCAAGGAGGAGATGCTTGATTTAGGATGCAAGTAAGAATCACGGCAT
Organism: Halichoerus grypus; assembly: GCF_964656455.1. Taxonomy (NCBI): domain Eukaryota; kingdom Metazoa; phylum Chordata; class Mammalia; order Carnivora; family Phocidae; genus Halichoerus; species Halichoerus grypus. The sequence continues at coordinate 69,807,374 of NC_135725.1, read as the reverse complement.
CATGGATTTCCACATACAAGACCTTGGTGCTTTCCCACATCCCGGTGCATGGATGTCATCAATCCCACTGTACAAATGTGGAAACTGAGGCTCAGGTGGATTAAGTTCTTTTCCTAAGACCACACAAGCAGTAAGTAGGAGAATACAATTTTGCATCTGAGTTTCTTTATTCATTTATCAGATGCCTTGATTCATCCAACTGACTCAGTCATTCTCAAAGTGTGTATGTGTGTGTGAGAGAGAGACAAAGACAGAGGGAGAGAGAGAAAGAGACAGACAGACAGATTGTCTTTGCCTCCTGTGGGATATCTGCCCATGTCTGGAGACATTTTTGGATGTCACAACCAGGGAGTGCTAATAGCATCCAATGGGATGCGGGTAAATATCTTACAATGCGCAGAACAGCCCTCCCCCCGGACAATGAAGACTTAATCAGACCCCAAATGTCAACAGAACTGAGACTGGAAACCCTGAACTGATTGTAAGGGCCAGATGAATACTTGAGCACATGATGGTTCTGAAGGACACACACAGATGCTTGACACCAAGACAATGAGAATCCCTTGATAATCGACAAGTTCTGTCATCAGTAGAAAAGAGCGCCTACATTTTTCATGAAAGTTATTTCAGGGAGAGGTGGCTAATTTTGATTGAAATATTTGGGAGAGAAATAATGGAACGATTTCCTTTTCCTTTCTTTGAATTGTGACGGAACCTTATCATTCTGGGGACATTATAGTGGAAGTCACAGAGCCCAGCCTCAAAGGCATGACTGCCCTTTGGAAATTTCCTAGGGAGATCCCTGAGAGGCCGTGGCAAGTCCAGACCACCGGCTCACAGTGTAGCATTGAGACCTTCTGCGATCGGGTGAGGGTTGGAGTTTTGAACAGCCTCTTTGGGGGGATCACCCTTCAGAAGTCCCCAAAGCCAGAGCTTGATGAGTTGGGGTACTTAGTAGGAGTGGGCTTGACAGAATAAAAAAAAGGGGGGAGTAACTATGGAATTACTGGAACCACACACAGGAAGATTCCTGAAATGGGAAAGAGGAGCGAAGAGCAGAGGAGAGCTCAGGAGCCAATAAATCATGGAAGTGGATAGAAAGGGGGAAACAGGCAAGAATGAACAGGGGCTTATTATGAACATGGCCACGGTTTGTCTTGGAGGGCTCCAGCTGCTGCTTTTGGGGGTACCAGGTGAGAGAAGGATCCGGTGAACACAATATAATCCTGCTTTGACTCAGCGGAAGTATCTAGTTCTCCTGCCCGAAGCCCCAGCTTTTCCGGTCATCTGAAATTCAGAAAGGCTAGCTCTACAGTTTGAGAAGAAATCAGGGCTCTGCCGCGCTGGCCAGGCCAGGCCTTTGTGGGGAGAAAGGCGCCCGCGTGCTCACACTCCGCCGACGCCAGCCCTCGTGGGCACTTGAGCTCTGAAAAGGCCAGTCTTGAGCTTTATGCCGACGCATGTGGGGAGTATGGCCCAGAAGCAGGACCAGGAAGACGTGATGTGTCTGGGGCCACGTATGCACAAAGACTCAAGGAGGATGCGTTCCAAGCCATGCAGGGCCTGCGGAGCCGGGGCAGAAGCCAGCCTGTGCCATACTGTACTTAGCCTGTGCTCTCCAATTTCATCATTTCTGGCTCAAAATGGGCCTGCAATTTTCATTTCTTTATGGGCTTAAGTAATCTATTGCAAATGTCACCAGCAGGCTGTAATGCATTCTTGCCGAGGAAACTGTTCTTTCTCTTCAGTAACTTTCTGGTTGAAGATTTGCCGGGCCGGGTGACTGTTTCACATTAGCTATAATGGTGTTTACATTGGATGCACCGATGTTTAAATCGCTGGACATTATTTGTTATGAGTAGGGAGGTAGTGGCATTGTTTAGCCCGAGTATCTGGGTTCGGGGTGGGGGGGTGCTTCTATTAGTATTGATAATATTTTACAAGAGACCTTGCAGAGATGTTTATAATAATAGCAATGCTGTTTATCTTACCAGGATTATGTTGAAGCAACTTTAATTGTATTCATATTAAACATATCAATGTTAGAACTGATGTAATATGTTTAGCATTAATATGAAGGTTGCTAAGTTGGGGGCTTTTGAGATAGAATTAAAGAGCTAGGAAGACAATGGGACATATGGAAAGCATTTGGGGGCTTTCTGTTCTTGTCTAACAAGAAGGATTAGTGCGTTCGCCGAAATACAGTGTAGGACGAACGGTGGGCTGTGCTGCCGCCATCTGTTTCCCTTACGACGGGCTCTCTTGGCTCGTGTGTGTGCACACGATCGCTCGGCAGTCCTCGTGCTCTCCCAGGCTCCACCAAAGCCCAAATGGCAGGGATACCTCAGATGCTTTGCAGCTGGCTGTCGCACCCAGAGATGTTTCAAAATGGATTTTGTAATGGCTTATAAAAGTCCCACATTGCGCACGGGCAGTTATTGAGTGTGATATAGTGTGCACAAGAATGTTCCAAATTCCCTCCGCGCTGGATCCATCAATCTGGCTCTATTAGGGTTGGCAGGATAATGGCTGGAGTGCGGCTCTGGACTTTATCTCCAGCTGAAAGAAGCATCCTAATTCTCCACTCATCAGAGCTACCCCACTCCTGGCTCAGGGAGGCCACTGCCAGCTCAGGCCCAGAAATTCCAAATCCTCACAGTCACCAGCCAGTCCCTCAAAGGCGGAGATGCGAGGCCGCATCCAGCCCAGCTGGGGATCCATGGTCCCCATAAATCCTGGCAATCCGTCTGACTCCCCAGCCAGATGAACCGTCCGGTGGACCCATCGAGGCTCCGTTTCCGGCTCACCCTCCTTCCTGTCCTGCCCAGTTCCCTGGGCCCGGGCGACTTCCTGAGGTGGACGCTCGGACACAGCTCAGGGTAGATCTCTGGTTTTCTGTAGCTGGAGGACAATATCTGCATTTCTCTCCCCAGCCTGTGGGGAGGATTAAGTGGGGGAACAGTGTCAGGCGGCATCTAGCAGAGTAACTGAGCACATCACCGACTTGTTATTGGTGCACCTAGAAAACGTAGCAGAGCTTTAGGGCTTTATAGGAAATGAAAGGTTTGCTTGATGGAGACACATCTGTTTTCTAGCAAAATACTCCAAGACTATAAAGAAATTTCTTCTTTACACAATTCCGCTCACAGATATTATATCATTATCATCATCATTTTCATCCCCATTTTACCGATGAGGAAACTAAGGCTCAGAGAGATGAGATGAGTTGCCCTTTGCTTACTAATTATTTCCTGAACTCCTCTGTGCCGGCCGCTCAGACTGTAGAGATGAGAGTCCCTTTCCCACTGCGGTTAACAAGTGACTGAGAAAGGAGCGAACACATGGGTTCGCCAGCTCCACGTATCTTTCCCTTCCTAAGCCACCGTGCTGCCTCCCTCCCAGAAAATTCCCAGGAGGTATGCAAATATGGGAGGGGGTTGGGGTGGAGCACAGGCATACACAGCTGTACTGTAAGGTGCAGAGAACTTCAGAGCCACGAGGGACGGTGTGGTGGGATTTGAGAAAAGGAATGGACAGGGACTGGTAGGACACAGAGGCCTCATGGAGGAGGTGAGATATGAGCTGTGCTTGGGAAATCAATAGGATTTAAACATGCGAAGGGAAAGTAGGACACTCGAGGCAGAGGGGACAGGGTGAGCAAAGGTATGGGGAACAGCAGGTAGTTTCCTCTGGATTCCAGTGATGGGTATAGAAAGGGATGGAGTGGTCCCACTGCGTGCTGATGTGTAGTAGAGCAGGGTGAGCGGAGGAGCTAGGCTTTTCCTTTAAGAAATGGGGAGCCATGGGGGGTTTTAGAGCAGCAGCATGACATACATGACCAGAGCTATGTTTTCAGAAGATTAGACTGGAAGCTTTGGATGAAGTGGGTGTGGGAGGAGGAGGGGCAAGCTGATCCATGGCACAGTAATCCAGGCAAAGGCAAGGGGGAGGGGGCGGTGATAGTGGTAGAAAGGGACAGAGAATGTGCATGCCCAAAGTAGAAATGTGACCACATAGGACTGTTTCCTCCCTTTGCCCCCTAGAGGGGCCATGATAGCAGCTTGAATGTGCCAGCAAGATTCGGCCAGGTTGTGCATCCCAAGTACTGGTGGCTGGTGTCTCTGCATCTCCTTGAAAACACACTTCGGAGGATGGATGAGATTGCTGGGGCTGCCATAAGAAAGCGCCACAATCTGGGTGGCGTAAACAACAGAAATGTATTTTCACACAGTTCTGGAGGCTGGAAGTCCCAGATCACGGGCGTCAACAGGGTTAGTTGCTTCTGAGGTCTCTGTCCTTGGCTTGTGGATGGCTCTCTCCTCTGTGTCTTCACGTGGTCTTCCCTCTGCACCTGCCCGTGTCCAAATTTCCTCTTCTTATAAGCACACCAGTAATATTGGATTAGGACCCACGCTAATGGCCTCTTTAAAGACTATCTCCAAATACAGTCACATTCTGAGATACTGGGGGTTATGACCTCAACATATAAACCGGGGCAGGGGGACACAATTCAGCTCATATTCCGAGAGAGAAATTTACAGTTTTCCCCACATGCCTGGTGTCATGCAAACCCACCCAAGTCATACGGCAATCTCTCAGGTTCTGCTCAATTGGCTCCAAGAAGGGCTCCCCTCCCACAGGGGCAGACAGAAACAGGAGAGGGTAGGGGGTGGGCTCTAGCCAGCCTGTCCAATTCAGATCACACCTCGGCCAATCCCTAGCTGCATGACCTTGTGAAGATTGCTTATTCTCTCTGTGCCTGCATTTTCTCACTTATAAAGTGGAGATAATAGTAATCTCCACCTGAAAGGCTTGTTATGGAGGTTAACCGGGTGAATGTACGTAAAGCTCTCACATGGTGCCTGGTGTCTAGTAAGTGCCCAACACATGTTAATTATGACACGCATTCTGGGTGCTGGCTGGGATGGAGGAGTTAGGCAGTTGAAGGCAATAGGTCAAGAAGGGCTTTACCAAGGAGAAATCAGGTCTAGAGGCTTTTATTAGCATTTTACAAGCCCACAGGCATGTGTGTGTTTTTTTTCTCCAAAAGGTTGCACAGGCTAAGGAAGTCCACATCCTTGCCTTGAGGTCATTCTTCAACCTGAGTGCCTAGTAGCACAGGCCAGGAAGTGGGCAGGAGGAGGGGGCTGGGCACAGACCAGAGCCATGGGGCTGGGGGGGAGCCTGTGTAAACCCCTGGAGCCCAGCGGGCCCGGGGCCTGGCCCTGCGGTTTACTAATACAGATTCACACAGGCCTGGGAATGGGGGGGCAGGGAGGGTGAGGGGGATGCACGCCGTGAGCAGCTACCGCATAGCAAGTCAACTCTTCATGGGGTGTCCTCTCAGGGCCAAGTCACGGGTAAGACGAGTGGGCTACTGGCCTCAGGCACCAAATTTGGGGGTTCAACACCCAGAAATACAAAAATAACATCTTAATAAAGTCCCTTTAAAAATCAAAGTTAAGGGGTGCCTGGGTGGCTCAGTCAGTTAAGCGTGGGTCTCTTGATTTCAGCTCAGGTCATGATCTCAGGGTCGTGAGATCAGGCCCCACATTGGGCTCCATGCTAAGCGTGGAGCCTGCTTAAGGTTTTCTCTCTCCCTCTGCCCCTCCCTCTCTCTCTCATAATAAAAAAAACAGTTAATGGCAAAAAAAGAAAAAAATCCATGAATAAAATATCAAAATTTTAAATGAAGACAGAATCTGACCCCACACTTTGCCTGCAGGCCTTGCTCGCCTCACCCTAATCCTGCCCCTGGACCCCCGGGTTCCTTCCTAAGGCCAGCATTACACTCTGTGACCTGATCTGGGGGGAGAAATCATCACGCCATCTCTGAGCCGTGGGACTTGGGGCCTACGCAGAATGGGTCTAGCATCACCTACACCACGAGTGATTGATTGTGAGGCTGAAGATAGAAGAGCCTCCTAGTTCAGTGCCCGGAGCAGAGTCGGCACTAATGTTTACGGGAGCTAGAGAAATCATGGTAGGTCACTTCTAATGATGCTCTCACATCACTGGGTGTGGACACTAAGTGGAGGGACAGATGTCTGCATTCAGTAAGACCTCTTCACGAACGGTACAGTGTAACTGAAATGTAGGCATTAAACTATGACCTTAAGAGGAGAACAGATGTGCATCTAAAACAGGTCTAAACGGCTCCTCCAGAGCCAACAAACCTCTGTAAAATTGGAATACCATGTGATGGAGGAGACAGATGAAGATCTGAAGATCTTTGTACCCTGACTGATGTTGCACAGTGAAAATATCAAGCAGAGCTGGGGACAGTGGCCGAAGCAGAAGCCTGGCCATTATACCTGAGCATCAGAGTCACGCCTGGGTCTGCACTGGAGTCCCATGGTGCTCTGTGCAGGGTTGATGCCGATCCTAGGTGCTGAATAGGGTGGAGCACGGTACATACAGGGGAGCCACAGAGGGACAGCATGCCAGGTGGGGTCTGCCCCCGGCTGCAGAGAGAGCCGCGCTACCCACCGAGCTACAAGCTCTTCTTAGTATGGCTAGCACGGCCATGCTTCCTGGATGCCCAGGAGAGTCTCAGTGGATGCCCGGTGCTCTGGCTCATGCTTTTACTATCAAACATGTCCTGGTCTGGATATAAACCTAAAGAATCCCCCGAAATATAGCACCTCGCAAGGGGAAGACATTGAACTGTGGATTTTTCTCCTCCACCAGTAAATCCTTTCCACCTGACTGAAAGCTTCCCAAGGGTCAGGTATGGGTCCCCAGAGGCTGACCCAGGGCCCAGCTCAGAGCAGGCACATTGGAAATCTTTGCTAAGTGGAACAAAATCAAGCAAGCCAGACAACGCATCTCCCCTGCTGCGGGGTCTGCCTTCCCTGAGCTCCCCATAAAGGCCTTCCTTCCCGGGCTCTGCGTCCTCGAGGCAGAGATGACTGTCTCAGAGCCACCGTGCTGGGTATGAGTCAGAGAGGAAAGCAGAAGTGAAAGCAAGCCAGAAAGCAGAAGCCCTCCCTGGCTCACACTTGGCATGGAACAAGTGCAGAAGGCACATACTGTGGGATAGGGACAGGGACTCTGCTCTTTCCACAGCAAGGAGAAATCCCAGCCCTGCTTCCCAAGCCCCTGACGCAAGCCCCAGAGCCCCCACAGCACAGAGAGACAAGATACCTTATTGTGTTGCATACCTCACTGGCCATTTAGCTGAGGACACTGCTCTGAGTGTGAGGAACACGCGGCCAAGAGGCGCTGGCAGGTTCCTGGATTAGGAAGAGGACATGTTTGGCATCACTCTGTGCCTCAGTCTGACCTTTCTGGATCCCGCCTTTGTCTCCCTCAAATACTCCCCTTGGGCGTGAAGTCTCTCCTGAGCAAATGTCCATCCCAGTTGCTGCCTTTGTTCCTTCCCGCAGGCTCTGAACGGAACATTCCCTTGGCCACCATTACATGGCTTGCATCCTCAGGGCCCCGTGGAGGCTACCTTTCCTTGGATCTGTGGTTCTCAGACTTCAGCACATCAGAATCTCTGGAGGGGCTGCTGATACAGATCACTGGGCCTCCCCACCCCCAGAGCTTCCAATTCAGTAGGTCTAGAGTAGAGCCCAAGAATCTGCATTTTCTAATGAGTCCCTAGGTGACGCCGATGTGGCTGGTCTGGGGAACACACTTTGAGAACCACTGTTCAGGATCCCCTTTGGGAAAAGGCCTGCTCCCAGCAGCTGGATGGTTCTCCAAAGCAGCAATCCTCCATCTGGCTGCACGATATAATCAGCCGAGGAGCTTGTAAAAGGTCCCACACTTCAGCCCACACCCTGGACCAATTACATTCAGATCTGGCAGTGGGACCCAGACCATGAGCATTTTTTAAGTCTGCTCAGCTGATCCCAGAGTGCAATCAAGGTACAGAAACACTACTCTCAAGCCGATTTTCCACAAGCCTGATATTCCTTGGCCCTTCTGCCAGTCACAGCTGCCCATCCAGTGTGAATTGAGCTGGACCCCTTTCTCCTCCACGTACTCTTGGCACGATTTTTTCCCACCTCATTGCAAAGTCCCCTCAGATTTAATCCATCTTCACGGGGCGGTGGGTGGGGGCTGGCAGGATCATAATCTGTGACAGTTTAAAACAAGGTTCTTTAAATACTGGTGCAACATGTATTTAATGGGGATGGCAAGAAATTTATTTCCTCTCAATACAAATTATATTCAGAACCGGCTCTCCTGACAATTTACCCCCATGGCCAAAAGACATGCAAAAAAAAAAAAAAAAAAAGACATTTTCCATTTTTCTGCGGTTCTGAAACTCCCTTCAGTTGTCTTTTGCAATTTTCTGAATCAGACCAACTTCTTGGGAGGACTGATAAAGGTTTAAGTTGCGCCGGCAAATGAACCGCTCACAAAGAACAGCACACCAGCATAGGCTCGGCTTCCAGTCTCGGCTGACAGTTTCTGCCTGAGTCGGCCGCAGAAGTGTGCAGCCGAACTCGGCCATTGCTGGCAAAGCATTTTTTTTTTTTTTTAACTTCCACTCAAAGGCGTTTTGTACTTGGGCGAGAGAGGGACCAATTTACATTTTGCCAATTATGTAAAGTGTTACACAGAGTTTCTAAATAAACTGGCACCATATTCCAATTCATTCCCAGGAAATTTGGCCTGCAAAGCTTTGGTGCCCCTTGGAGGTGGTCCAGCTGGCCCTCCCTTCCATCCACTTTGGCTTCCAAGTTATTCTTTCCATTACAAGCGTTCATGGAGGTGGGTACGTTAACCATTCTGCTCACCAGCAGAGTTGGCTCTTACCAAAATCAAGGCAGAGACATTTTCAGACTGGAGGACATTATCGCCAATGCCCGAAGGCAACTGAGAAGCCACGTAAGGTGAGGCTCACAGGCAAGGAGAGGAGAGCATCCATTGATGTGAAGAGTGAATGTCACATGAGAGGGGGAAACCGTGGGTTTGGAAAACGTTTTTGAAAGTCTGACTTAGGAGAGGAAGAGGGAAGTGAGAGAGAATGCTGGAAAGAAAGCAGGGCCAAAGAAGGATTTTGTTTGTTTGTTTGTTTTTGAAGATGCGAAGTCATACCTACAGGCTGCAAGAGGACTGGTGCAGACTAAGAGATGAATCTAGAGTAAAGAGGGTTCTCCTAACACATGGGGGTTTGTACCGCGAGGGGCAAGGAGGAGCAGGTGCTGGGGGAAATTTACCAAAGTTTGCTTCGCTTTTCTGCCTTGCTGTGCTGTTCCTGCCTGTTTTGTTCTCACCAGCCGAGGAGTACTTTGTCTCTAACAAACTCCCATAGAAGGTACACATGACCAAGTGACAGGAGGGTCTGTCGCAGGGACAGGGATTTCTTGGAAGCAAATGGGGTCATAATGGCAAATATGACAACCAGATTTCTAAAATTCTATTTGGAGTGGCTTTTAAAAGTTTTGTTAGTTTTGTTTTGTTTTACTTTTTTATTAAGTTTGAGCATTCGAGAAGTATACTGATCTTTTTTTTTATTTTTTATTGTTATGTTAATCCCCATACATTACATCATTATTTTTAGATGTAGTGTTCCATGATTCATTGTTTGTGCATAACACCCAGTGCTCCATGCAGAACGTGCCCTCCTCAATACCCATCACCAGGCTAACCCATCCTCCCACCCCCCTCCCCTCTAGAACCTTCAGTTTGTTTTTCAGAGTCCATCGTCTCTCATGGTTCATCTACCCCTCCGATTTCCCCCCCTTCATTCTTCCCCTCCTGCTACATTCTTCTTCTTTTTTTTTTTTTCTTAACATATATTGCATTATTTGTTTCAGAGGTACAGATCTGAGATTCAACAGTCTTGCACAATTCACAGCGCTTACCAGAGCACATACCCTCCCCAGTGTCTATCACCCAGTCACCCCATCCCTCCCACCCCACCCCCCGCTCCAGCAACCCTCAGTTTGTTTCCTGAGATTAAGAATTCCTCATATCAGTGAGGTCATATGATACATGTCTTTCTCTGTTTGACTTATTTCGCTCAGCATAATACCCTCCAGTTCCATCCACGTCGTTGCAAATGGCAAGATCTTATTCCTTTTGATGGCTGCATAATATTCCATTGTATATATATATACCACCTCTTCTTTATCCATTCATCTGTCGATGGACATCTTGGCTCTTTCCACAGTTTGGCTATTGTGGACACTGCTGCTATAAACATCGGGGTGCACGTACCCTTTTGGATCCCTACTTTTGTATATTTGGGGTAAATACCCAGTAGTGCAATTGCTGGATCAAATGGTAGCTCTATTTTCAACTTTTTGAGGAACCTCCATACTGTTTTCCAGAGTGGCTGCACCAGCTTGCATTCCCACCAACAGTGTAGGAGGGTTCCCCTTTCTCCGCATCCCCGCCAACATCTGTCATTCCCTGACTTGTAATTTTAGCCATTCTGACTGGTGTGAGGTGGTATCCCATTGAGGTTTTGATTTGGATTTCCCTGATGCTGAGCAATATTGAGCACTTTTTCATGTGTCTGTTGGCCATTTGGATGTCTTCTTTGGAAAAATGTTCATGTCTTCTGCCCATTTCTTGATTGGATTCTTTGTTCTTTGGGTGTTGAGTTTGATGAGTTCTTTATAGATTTTGGATACTAGCCCTTTATCTGATATGTCATTTGCAAATATCTTCTCCCATTCTGTCGGTTGTCTTTTGGTTTTGTTGACTGTTTCCTTTGCTTTGCAAAAGCTTTTTATCTTGATGAAGTCCCAATAGTTCATTTTTGCCCTTGCTTCCCTTCCCTTTGGCGATGTTTCTAGGAAGAAGTTGCTGCGGCTGAGGTCGAAGAGGTTGCTGCCTGTGTTCTCCTTTAGGATTTTGATGGACTCCTGTCTCACATTGAGGTCTTTCAACCATTTGGAGTCTATTTTTGCACAATTCACAATTGTGCAAATGTGTGGTGTAAGGAAATGGTCCAGTTTCATTCTTCTGCATGTGGCTATCCAATTTTCCCAACACCATTTGTTGAAGAGACTGTCTTTTTTCCATTGGACATTCTTTCCTGCTTTGTCAAAGATTAGTTGACCATAGAGTTGAGGGTCCATTTCTGGGCTCTCTATTCTGTTCCATTGATCCATGTGTTTGTTTTTGTGCCAGTACCATACTGTCTTGATGATGACAGCTTTGTAGTAGAGCTGGAAGTCCGGAATTGTGATGCCGCCAGCTTTGCTTTTCTTTTTCAACATTCCTCTGGCTATGCGGGGTCTTTTCTGGTTCCATACAAATTTTAGGATTATTTGTTCCATTTCTTTGAAAACAGTGGATGGTATTTTGATGGGGATTGCATTGAATGTGTAGATTGCTCTAGGTAGCATTGACATCTTCACAATATTTGTTCTTCCAATCCATGAGCATGGAACGTTTTTCCACTTCTTTGTGTCTTCCTCAATTTCTTTCATGAGTATTTTATAGTTTTCTGAGTACAGATCCTTTGCCTCTTTGGTTAGATTTATTTCTAGGTATCTTATGGTTTTGGGTGCAATTGTAAATGGGATCGACTCCTTAATTTCTCTTTCTTCTGTCTTGCTGTTGGTGTATAGGAATGCCACTGACTTCTGTGCATTGATTTTATATCCTGCCACTTTACTGAATTCCTGTATGAGTTCTAGCAGTTTTGGGGTGGAGTCTTTGGGGTTTTCCACATAAAGTATCATATCATCTGCAAAGAGTGAGAGTTTGACTTCTTCTTTGCCGATTTGGATGCCTTTTATTTCTTTTTGTTGTCTAATTGCTGTGGCTAGGACTTCCAATACTATGTTGAAGAGCAGTGGTGATAGTGGACATCCCTGCCACGTTCCTGACCTTAGGGGGAAAGCTCTCAGTTTTTCCCCATTGAGAATGATATTCACTGTAGGTTTTTCATAGATGGCTTTTATGATATTGAGGTATGTACCCTCTATGCCTATACTCTGAAGAGTTTTGATCAAGAAAGGATGCTGTACTTTGTCAAATGCTTTTTCTGCATCTATTGAGAGGATCATATGATTCTTGTTCTTTCTTTTGTTAATGTATTGTATCACGTTGATTGATTTGTGGATGTTGAACCAACCTTGCAGCCCAGGGATAAATCCCACTTGGTCGTGGTGAATAATCCTTTTAATGTACTGTTGGATCCTATTGGCTAGTATTTTGGTGAGAATTTTTGCATCCATGTTCATCAGGGATATTGGTCTGTAATTCTCCTTTTTGATGGGGTCTTTATCTGGTTTTGGGATCAAGGTAATGCTGGCCTCATAAAATGAGTTTGGAAGTTTTCCTTCCATTTCTATTTTTTGGAACAGTTTCAGAAGAATAGGTATTAATTCTTCTTGAAATGTCTGGTAGAATTCCCCTGGGAAGCCATCTGGCCCTGGGCTTTTGTTTGTTGGGAGATATTTGATGACTGCTTCCATTTCCTTAGTGGTTATAGGTCTGTTCAGGTTTTCTATTTCTTCCTGGTTCAGTTTTGGTAGTTGATACATCTCTAGGAATGCATCCATTTCTTCCAGGTTATCTAATTTGCTGGCATAGAGTTGCTCATAATATGTTCTTATCATTGTTTGTATTTCTTTGGTGTTGGTTGTGATCTCTCCTCTTTCATTCATGATTTTGTTGATTTGGGTCATTTCTCTTTTCTTTTTGGTAAGTCTGGCCAGGGGTTTCTCAATCTTGTTAATTCTTTCAAAGAACCAGCTCCTAGTTTCGTTGATCTGTTCTACTGTTCTTTTAGTTTCTATTTCATTGATTTCTGCTCTGATCTTTATTATGTCTCTTCTCCTGCTGGGTTTAGGCTTTATTTGCTGTTCTTTCTCCAGCTCCTTTAGGTGTAGGGTTAGGTTGTGTACTTGAGACCTTTCTTGTTTCTTGAGAAAGGCTTGTATTGCTATATACTTTCCTCTTAGGACTGCCTTTGCTGCATCCCAAAGATTTTGAATAGTTGTGTTTTCATTTTCAGTGGTTTCCATGAATTTTTTTAATTCTTCTTTAATTTCCTGGTTGACCCATTCATTCTTTAGTAGGATACTCTTTAGCCTCCATGTATTTGAGTTCTTTCCAACTTTCCTCTTGTGATTGAGTTCTAGTTTCAAAGCATTGTGGTCTGAAAATAGGCAGGGAATGATCCCAATCTTTTGGTACCGGTTGAGACCTGATTTATGACTTAGGATGTGATCTATTCTGGAGAATGTTCCATGGGCACTAGAGAAGAATGTGTATTCCGTTGCTTTGGGATGGAATGTTCTGAATATGTCTGTGAAGTCTGTTTGGTCCAGTGTGTCATTTAAAGTCTTTATTTCCTTGTTGATCTTTTGCTTAGATGATCTGTCCATTTCAGTGAGGGGGGTGTTAAAGTCCCCCACTATTATCGTATTGTTGTCAATGTGTTTCTTTGCTTTTGTTATTAATTGCCTTATATAATTGGCTGCTCCCATGTTAGGGGCATAGATATTTACAATTGTTAGATCTTCTTGATGGATAGACCCTTTAAGTAGGATATAGTGTCCTTCCTCATCTCTTATTACAGTCTTTGGTTTAAAATCTAATTTGTCTGATATAAGGATTGCCACCCCAGCTTTCTTTTGGTGTCCATTAGCATGGTAAATGGTTTTCCACCCCCTCACTTTCAATCTGGGGGTGTCTTTGGTTCTAAAATGAGTCTCTTGCAGACAGCATATCGATGGGTCTTGTTTTTTTATCCAATCTGATAGCCTGTGTCTTTTGATTGGGGCATTTAGCCCATTTACATTCAGGGTAACTATTGAAAGATAGGAATTTAGTGCCATTGTATTGCCTGTAAGGTGACTGTTACTGTATATTGTCTGTGTTCCTTTCTGGTCTATTTTGAGACCTTTCTGGTCTATTTTGAGAGAGCTTTTAGGCTCTCTCTTTGCTTAGAGGACCCCTTTCAAGATTTCTTGTAGGGCTGGTTTCGTGTTTGCAAATTCCTTTAGTTTTTGTTTGTCCTGGAAGCTTTTTAACTCTCCTTCTATTTTCAATGACAGCCTAGCTGGATATAGTATTCTTGGCTGCATATTTTTCTCATTTAGTGCTCTGAATATATCCTGCCAGTCCTTTCTGGCCTGCCAGGTCTCTGTGGATAGGTCTGTTGCCAATCTAATGTTTCTACTATTGTAGGTTACATATCTCTTCTCCCAAGCTGCTTTCAGGATTTTCTCTTTGTCTCTGAGACTCGTAAGTAAGTTTTACTATTAGATGTCAGGGTGTTGACCTATTTTTATTGATTTTGAGAGGGGTTCTCTGTGCCTCCTGGATTTTGATGCCTGTTTCCTTCCCCAAATTAGGGAAGTTCTCTGCTATAATTTGCTCCAATATACCTTCTGCCCCTCTCTTTCTTCTTCTTCTGGGATCCCAATTATTCTAATGTTGTTTCATCTTATGGTATCGCTTACCTCTCGAATTCTGCCCTCGTCATCCAGTAGTTGTTTATCTCTCTTTTTCTCAGCTTCTTTATTTTCCATCATTTGCTCTTCTATCTCACTGATTCTCTCTTCTGCCTCATTTATCCTAGCAGTTAGCGCCCCCATATTTGATTGCACCTCATTAATAGCCTTTTTGATTTCTACTTGGTTAGATTTTAGTTCTTTTACTTTTACAGAAAGGGTTTCTCTAATAACTTCCATGCTTTTTTCAAGCCCAGCTAGTATCTTTAAAGTGATGATTCTGAACTCTAGATCTGACATCGTACTAATGTCCGTATTGAGTAGGTCCCTGGCAGTCGGTACTACCTCTTGTTCTTTTTGTTGAGGTGATTTTTTCCATCTTGTCATTTTGTGCAGAGGAGAATAGATTAATGAGAGAACAAAATGCTAGCAGGGTAACAACGTCCCCAGAAAATATACTCTAAACAAATCAGAAAAGACCTGAAGCAGTGGGAAAAGAAAGGGAAAGAGAAAAAAAGGAAAAAGAAAAAAAAAGAAAAAGAAAAAGATAAAAACAAACAAAAACAGAACAAAACAAAACAGAACAAAACAGAATGTGATCAAATATGATCAGGCTGGTATATAGATCGGTGCCACACACTAGACTTTGGTTGTATTTTGGTCTGTTAGAAGAAGGTGCCTCCCAAAATTTTAAAGAAAGAAAAACTTATATATGTACAAAAATAAGGGTTGATACGATGAAGGGATGGAATATGACTGTAAGGATGGAAATTATAAAAAAATTTATAAAAGGAATTGATAAGAAGTTGTTTGAAAAAAGAAAGAAGAGGATTTAAAAAAATAAAAAGAAAAAAAAGGGAGAGAATGTGATCAGGCAGGGGAGTAGAAAAAAAACCATACATTAGAGATTTAGGGTATATTTTGATCTGTTAGAAGAAACTATCTCAAAATTTTAAAGAGAGAACAACTTATATATATATATGCCAAAAATACGGGTAACTACTATGAAGGGATAGAATATGACTCTAAAAATGAAAAATAAAAATGTTTTTTAAAAAAAGGATTGATAAGATGTTGGTTGAAAAAGGGAAAAAGAAAAATTCAAAAAAAAAAAAGAAAAGGCAGTTAAAAGAAAAAAATTAACTTTGAAAGACAAAAGAATCATGGTAAAAAAGCCATGAATTCTATGTGCAGTATTCCCCTAGCGCTGGAGTTCCACCATTCTCATTGATCGGTAAACTTGGTCTTGGCTGGCTGTTCTCGCTGATCTTCTGGGGGAGGGGTCTGTTGCCGTGGTTCCCAAATGTCTTTGCCGGAGGTGGAATTGCCCCGCCCTTGCCGGTCCGGGCTAAGTAATCTGCTCGGGTTTGCTCTCCGGAGCTTTTGTTCCCTGCAAGCTTTCCGTACAGCTTTGGAGGCGGAGAGTGAAAATGGCGGCCTCCCAGTCTCCGCCCCGGAGGAGCCGAGAACGCGGGGTCCCGCTCCTCAGTGTGCCCCCAGAGAAAAGCCGTCAGTCACTCCTGTCTCCCCGGTCTCCGGCCGCACTCCGTGCTCACCCGGCCTGTGACCGCACGTTTCTATCTCTGGCACCCGACCCCGGGTGGAGTCTCCAAACCCAGCAGATCCCTGCGGTGCGCTCCCGCGCCACTCCTCCCGGGGGAAGGAAGGGGAGTCTCCCTGGATCTGCCGCTTGTTGGGTCCCTGCTGGAGGAGCAGTGGCCCGACTGTGCCGCAGATCACGGTTTATGGCAACCCCGAGCTGAGAGCCCGCGCCTCGGCTCCATCTCTGCAGCCGGCTTCCCCGCTCCGATACCTGGGAGCTCTGCCGCACTCGGGCACCCCCGGTCTTTCTGTGACCCCGAGGGCCCTGAGACCACACTGTCCCACGAGGGTTCCACCCCCCGCTTAGCCACCAGAGTGACGTCCCTCAGCGGAGCAGACTTCTAAAAGTTCCGATTTTGTGCTCCGCGGCTCTATCACTTGCCAGAAGCGGCCGACGGAGGCCCCTCCCCCGCCATCTATCCTCCCGAATATCGCCTCGGATTCACTTCTCCGCACGTCCTACCTTCCAGAAAGTGGTCGCTTTTCTGTTCAGAGAGTTGTTGCTATTCTTTTCTTCGATCTCCTGTTTAGTTTCGAGAAGTATACTGATCTTACTGTAGGACCTATTGAATCTTTACATATGTATACACCCACATAACTACCATGAGATCAAGATGTAGAACACTCCCAGGACCCCTAGAATGTTCTCTTATGTTCTCTCCTGGTCAGTACCCCACTACCATAACCACTGTTCAGACTTCAGTCATGCAAATTAAGTCTCTTGTTCTTGGGCTTCATATAAATGAAATTATTTTAAAAAATGGTTTCTTTTGCTCAATGCAATGTCTATGAGATTTATCCATGTGCTGGTGGGTATCACTATTCACTTTTTTTACTGCTGTGAAGTATTCTATTATATGAAAATATTGCAATTTATGTAGCCATTCTTTTATTGATAGACATTTTATTGCTTCTAGTTTGGGGCTCTTATGAATAAAAGTGCTGTGAACATTCTAGAACTTGTCTTTGGTGGACATGTGCACTTTTTTCTCTTCGTGGTATATCTGGGAAGTCCTAGGTTGGCATATGTTCAGCTGTAGGAAGTAAGAGCAGGGGTGTTTTAAGGTTTGGGGGCTTTCCATGAACCACAGGATAAGGCCAGAGCTTTATAACACATGGCACCTTCCATTCTATGCCTTTGTCTACCTCTCTGAGCTTCTTGCTCACCAAGGCCCTCTGACAACATGGCCAGGAGCCATCTGAACACCACACATTTCCCCTGATGTTCTTCATTGTCTGGTGCCTGCCCCTGGGGCTCCTGCTGTCTCTGACGCCTGTGACACCTTCTCCCCCTGTCTCTGCTGGAGAGCTCCTACACCCCTAAAGGCAGAAATGACTCCACCCCTGAATCTTTCTCCCACCTCTTCCCTTCTTGCCTGCCTGGAACATTCTTGTCTGCGCACTCCAAGCCTTCTGCATGCACCTTTATTAGTTCCAACCAATCACTGTGTTGAGATTACGTAGTTATGGGACGGTGGCCTCCTGCAAGGGCTGCATCCTGGTCATGTCTCTGTCCTCAAGTTGTGCACAGGACCTCAAACTAAGAAGGGTCTTAATAATGCTTTTCCAGATTTAATAAATGAATGGGATTGTAAATAAACAGGGAAGATGTCCTTTTCTTCTTCTCCCCAGAGATATAAGTCTAGGAGGTGAACCATCCAGTTCCATAATATTCCAAGTATACTTGCTTGTCAGGTCTGCCACAAACAGTGAAGATGAAAGTGGACAAGAGGTAGCAGTGGGACTTCTGGGTGACAATTCCTTCTCTTCTTAAAGGAAAGTATTTGTCAAACTCTGAAAGACATGCTGAGGACTCATACTCTGTCTCTGTACTATAATACCAAACACTCAGATACAAAGTTTTTTGTGTTTTGTGGAGGGTTTTTTTTTTTTTTTTGGCAAACTGTCCAGATGTATCCAAATATCCAGATGTTCTCCCTGATATAACCCAAACAGCTCTGTGTCTTTGTCACATTTTTTTAAGATATTTGGTATCATGGAAACAGAGTATGGACAGAGTTGAAAATTCAGTAAAGACAGAGCCAAAAGCAGGAATTTTGGCCTACTCACTGGACTCTAGAGGGTGCCTAGGAGACGTGGCCCAGAGATGAATCCAGAAGGTATATCTGAGATGAGCAAGATCGTCAAAACCCAACCATTCCAGAGGGTTCCCTGGTCAGTGTGCTTCCGTTGGTCACACACAGTTGTGTGAAGGAGCATCCCACCTCCCTGTTCCAATCCTTCCTGGCCATTCTGAACAACCACAGCATGTTCTTGAACCAAGCACTGTGAACCTCTAACCTGCGCTTATGCTCACTCCTTTGTCTGAAATGCCTCTCCTCCCAGCTCCTACCCAGCCCAAACTTTCCACCCCAGGCCCCAGTGCCCCCAGCCAGAAGCAGTCTTTTGCTGTCTTCTCTCAATCCCTTCAGTCCAAATCCTTCAAGAGTCAGCTCACGTGCCGACTCCCTACAGAAAGTGATCTCCCATTACCCAGATACAAGTCTTCCCAACACTCTCCTTTTGGGGGGCCACTTGGCATTTTCTACATTGTAGCATGACTTTCTCTGCATATGACACTGCCTCCCCCAAATAGTTAAGTGCTTTAAGGGCATGGTCTGTACTGCCTATATATTTGTGTCCCCCAAAGAAAATGACAGTCAATTAGAAATATTGATTGACTGTGACAATTTCCGTTTATGACTTGGGACCAAAATCTGGATGTCTTAAAATCAAGGGAATGGTGGAAAGAGCTCCAGATTAGGAGTCGGGCTGACCTGAGTCCCACACCGGATCTGCCACCTCCAGTTCCATGTCTTTAGACAAGTTGCCTCACCCCTCTGGGCCTTAGTTTTCCCCTCAGTAGAGTAACAGTGTCTCCCAAACTGGTGGAACAGGATAGCCGATAAAGTAGAATTAAACGGGGGTGCCCAATTATGTCAACATTTCTCTTTCCTATTTGGGGTGAAAAATGAGTGATTATTTGGGGACCTACCTTCTTTGTGCAGAGAAAGACACCTTGGGTGTACAGATTCGACACAAAGGAGGTTGTAGGCCACCAGATGGTGCCTTTGTGTGCAAGACTGGTATTCAGTCCAACTTCTTTCTGTACCCCAGCGCCTTCCTGGCCTGGTGGGTGAAGGCCCTGGGTCATTGTTCAGCTAAAGAATGAGGTTTTAGCCAGCTGAGGGTCAGAAGAAAGGCAAGGATGTTGTTCCCCAAATTGGGGACAGGGAAGGAGGCTGGCCTTTTAGAACTGAAGCATTCAATCAGAGAATACCTATCAGCCAGATTAAAAGGCAGAGTCTTCTGCAGAAGTGAGTAGCCTTGGGCCTCTTCAATCACGCTTGGGCTCCAATTAGGATTCCTCCTTGAGCCGGGGTCAGGCTGAACCTCTCCCTGGGAGTCAAGTGACTCCACTGTGAGGAAGGGAAGACAGAGCCGGTCCAGAGCCTGACAGCACCTGCCTGGGTCCCTCTGGAGGGCAAGGTACCTCCACATTTCCTGCGGACCCTTGGGCTCCCAAGCCATCCTAGTTCTCTGCCTGTCCGCTGAGTGCTGAGTGCGGCGTCCTGACCCCTCCCCGCTCATCCTTTCTCTCTCCCCTCTTTCTCCTCTACCTCCTTGATCAGACAATGGCGGGGTACACAAAAGCCGCAAATTCCAAGCTATATGTAGCAGAGAGCGGCTGTTTGTCCCAAAATACCACGTCGCTGACTACAGCAAACACAAATTACAAGCTTTATCTAATCACAGTTATGTGACCAGTCATTTTTGGTTTCCAAAAACGGCCGTGAGTGGCGTGCTCCTGCAGCTGGTGGCGGCACCGGCTCGGGTTTCAGATCTCAAGTGCAGGCAGATGCACAAGGAGATGGGCATCCCAAGTGACCCACCGAGAAAGGGAAACAGGAAAGGGAGACAGAGGAAGCACAACTCACCAGATAAACAAATCCCACTGGTGTGGACCTCAAAAATAAATGATTCCAAATCAAGCAGCATGGCCACGGTGCCCCGGGCTATCAGCATTTCTCTCCCTGGTACACAGTTTGACACCAAAGTAATCGTCCAATGGCCATACCAGGGACTGGAGAAAATGAAGCTCATTTGAAAATCATTGTTCGTTTGGGGCTTGGGTTTCTCTGTCCTCCTATCTTTAAAGAAGAGTAGATGGTTGTGGGATCGAGGCAAGAGCACTGGGCTTGGAGTCTGGAACCTGAACTGGCTATGACCGTGACCTTGAGCATGCCAGCCCCCTTCTCTGTGCGACCTTGTGACTAAGGTGAGGCTGGTAACACCACCGGCTCAGCCCTGGCTGATGGGAGAGAAAGATGGCGGTGCGTGTGGAAGGGGCGCCAGTCCGCCAGGGACATCGCTGCTTGCTGGGGGCTGGATGCCCTTTCTGCATCCTTTCGTAAGCATTCCGACTGCTCCTTACTCCCCTGCACGTGGGCTTTGGCCTCCTAGGAACAGGCAGGAGAGGGGCCCAGCCTCTCTCGTCACATCTTGCGGCTTCCATCTCCTGCATGATGAACTCAGCCTGTGATTCAGTGTCAAATACTGCCCCTCAAAATATGCCGGTGCTTCCCCGAGATTCCTGGCCATCTGTGCGCATTCAGGAGGCACCCCTCCAACACTTTAAATAGCCCCGGGATGGGCCTGAGTGATCACTCTCTGTAAAGCAGGAAAGCATGTAGGAAAGAAAGCACAGCCCTATAAATATCGACATTCTCCACACCAGTGAGAAATTGCACAAGGCCACCGTTGACAGAGGATGTGAGCTCTAACAATGAGCCTCTTGGGCAGCACGGGCCTGACTTTCCAGGGCCAGCAGAGCAGAGAAGGATGGGCAATCGTACCAGCTGCTGGAAATAATGACAATGAACTGAACGGTCCGAACTCAGGCAGACTCTCACTTCCCCAAACTATAAATAAAGTGGCATTATTTTTTTCTTTACTTGTCTTCCATGTCGGCCCTTCTCATGAATGGGTCCTTTAAGAGAAAGAACTAGAAATGAGAGCATCAAAGTCTAGCAGGGTAATGCTGGGAAATTCAATCCCTCCTGCCACTCTGAGAAGACAGGGTGTCCAGTGAGCCATGGCGGCTCCTGGGAGCTCTAGCAGCCTATGCTGATGAGACTGCTGCACCTTGGGGAATGGGTTGGAGTAAAGATCTTGCACAAAGGAACATCATGACTTGTAGCTGCTGTCTGTCACACCTGCTGCACGCACAGAGCTCCCCCCACTCCCCTACCAGATCAGTAACGGGATAAAAGGGCAGTAATCTATAGCATCCTTGCATGTCAGCAAGAAACAGTTGTGAAAGTGTGGGGCGCCTGGGTGGCTCAGTCAGTTAAGCGCCTGCCTTCAGCTCAGGTCATGATCCCAGGGTCCTGGGATCGAGCCCCATATCGGGATCCCTGCTCTGTGGGGAGCCTGCTTCTCCCTATCCCACTCCCCCTGCTAATGTTCCCTCTCTAGCTGAATTTCTCTCTGTCAAATAAATAAATAAAACCTTTAAAAAAAAAAAAGAAAGAAACAGTTGTGAAAGTGTAAAGGGACAAAGGAATCCATACATAAAAATTGGGGGCGAGTTTGAGAAGGTCAAATGAAGCTACAAATTGTGATTGGGGGAGAATAAAAAGGAAACGAAAGTGAAGTGCCTACATGGTGGCAGGTATTGTGCTGAGTGTTTCACATCCCTTCTCTCACTGAATTAGAATGACACTCTTCTGAGCTAGGCCTTATTATCTCTGTGTGGGCAAGGGGGGAATGAGGCTCAGGGTGGTCAGTAACCGGGACAAGCTAGCAGGTGGCAGGACGGGACTCATACTCAGGCACAGTCCAATTAGAAAACCATCTCTTTTCACCCAGCTACCCCACTTAATCAGAAATGACTCAAGTTCAGCCTATCCTGACCTACCCAATAATGGATATATATCTAAAGTGCACACTAACCCAAATATCAAATGGTCTTCTTTTAGAACTCAACAATAAATCTAAAGCTCATAGAAAATAAAACTGCATGAGAACACATACAAAAAAGAAAATGCTGGAAAAATAAGCAATAATAGAAGAAGCAGGCTTACTAGGAATTAAAACAAATCAGAAAGCAGCAATAACAAAAAATTAAAATACTCAAAAAGTAAAGAACATGAATTTTTATAACAGGAAAAAGTACATAAGATTATTTGGTATATAATCAAGTAATCATCAAAACTAATCATCAAAACTTATTTAATCAGTTATTTTATATAACTGGATCACAATTTATAGATAATTTGAATTACACCTTACATGATATGAAAAAATAAACACCAAGTGTATAAAAAAGCAAACTATTAAAATGAGCCACAGAAATAACAGAAGGAAAACAGATTATTTAACCACAATTTTGGAAGAATGCTTATTTGATAAATAGCAGATAATAGTATAACTTCCCAAAAAAAGAAAAAATTCAACTCTACAACAACTTCTCATCAATGAAATGTAACTCTCTGCAATAAAAACAAATCTTATTAGTATGTCTTCTTTGGAAAAATGTCTATTTGCGTCCTCTGCCCATTGTTTAATTGAATAATCCAGATGGCCAAGAGACACATGAAAAAATGCTTAACATCACTCATCATCAGGGAAATGCAAATCCAAACCACAATGAGATGCCACCTCACATCTGTCAGAATGGCTAGTGTCAAAAAGACAAGAAAGAACAAGTGCTGGTGAGGATGTGGGGAAAAGGGAACCCTGTGCACTGTCGATGGGAATATAAATCGGTGCAGCCACTCCGGAAAACAGCATGGAGGCTCCTCAAAAAACTAAAAATAGAAGTACCACAAAATCCAGTAATTCTACATCTGGGTATTTGCCCAAACAAAATGAAAACACAATTTGAAAAGATATATGCACCCCTATGTTTATTGCAGCATTATTTACAACATGGAAGGGAGCAACGTTGGTGCCCATCGATAGATGAATGGATGAAGAAGATGTGATGTGTACAGATACACAGTGGACTATTACTCAGCCATAAAAAAGAATGAAATCTTGCCATTTGCAGCAACATGGGTGGATCTTAAGGGTATTGTACTAAGTGAAATAAGTCAGAGAAAGACAAATATCATATGATTTCACTTACATGTGGAATCTAAAAAAACAAAACAAACAGCAACAACAGAAAAGAGAGAAACAGACTAATAAATATGGAGAACAAACTAGCAGTTGCCAGAAAGGAGCGGGGTGGGGGGCAGCAAAACAAGTGAAAGGGATAAAGAGGTACAAACTTCCGGTTATAAACGAGATAAGTCACAAGGATGAAAAGTACAGTAGAGGGAATATAGTCAATAAAATTGCACTAACTCTGTTTTCTGACAGATGGTAACTGCATGGATCATAGTGAGCATTTCATAATGTATAGAAGTGTTGAATCACTATATTGTACACCTGAAACTAAAATATCATGTGTCAACTACACTTCAAATAAAGAATAATAATTAATGAATTAATTTTAAAAACACAAATGCCATTATAGTAAAAGGAAAGCTATTTCTAAAACTATGGCCGAGACGGTTTAGTGTAGTATCTATTATGCATGGATAGCCAGTACAAGTAGGACCCAGGACAGTATCGCGTAAATATCAGCACGAGGACAGTCCCACAGAGGAAATAAATGCATTTTCAACCTCAGAAAGTAAAGACGTAGTGAAGCACCCTTTGGCACGTATTTTCGGGCGGCACTGTGTTTTGATTTTGTTCCTTTAGGAAACAGTATGATAATATATAACAAAATCCTTAACACTATTTGTACTCTTTGAGCCAGCAAATCTATCCTAGATATTTTTCAGAGATAATCCAAAAGAATCATATTTTAGAAACACAGTTCTTTTCACTGTATCTGTAGAAGATGGAAGTCAGCTGAACCCACTGTGGTGATCATAAGACATATGTAAACCAAACCATTGTGCTGTACACCTTCAACTGATACAGTGACATCAGTGAATTATTTCTCCATGAAACTGGGAAAACATCATAAACACAAAAATGTTCTTCGCAATGTTATCTAAATGAGTAAGAAAGAAGAAAAAAAATCACTCAAAGTAATGACCAACAGGAGCTAAGTGGTGAAATGATTGTGGTGTAACGACCGGATGAACTATGGGGCCCGCATCATCACATGATGTAACAGCAGCGCTAGGGGCGGGACCAAGGGCCGCTCGCAAGCATGCATGTGGCCTGAGGTTGCAAGCACATACCCACGACTGCAAATGGAAGAGTGCTGGCAGGGGCCATGGAAAATAGAAAGTTTTATAAAGGAGGAACGTGATGAATAGTTGCCGAATTTTGAATTCCCCTCCGCCCTGTTCTAATGAAGTTTTCATCATAACTTAATCTGGTTCAAACAAGGCATTCTTGAGCACCCACAGAACACCTAGAGACATGCTAGCCGATACTTCAGACTGCCCCTTTCGAGAAGGCCACTGGCCTTCCCTGCCCAGGAGATGCAGTCCACCTCTCCCACAGGCAAGAGCATTGCTCCTGGGGTGGGCAGATAGGATGGGAGGAGTCTGAGTCTCCGTCAGCAATATGTGTCTGTGTTAGTTACCTAGGGCTACTTGGACAGAGTGCATAAACTGGGTGGCTTTACCAATGGAAATTTATTCTCTGACAGTTCTGGAGACTAGAAAGCTAAAATCTGGATGTCAGGAGGACCAGGACCCTCTGGACTCTGGGTAGAATCCTTCCTTGCCTCTTCCCAGCTTCTGGTGGCGGCCTGCAATCCTTGGTGTGCCTTGACTCACATCTTCCTCACCCCGATCTCTGCCTCTGTCATCACATGGCATTCTCTCTTTGTGTCTTCACATCATCATCTTGTAAGGACACCATCCATATTGGATTAAGGGTCCACCCTAATCTGGTATGACTTTATCTTAACTTGACTAATTGCATCTACAATGACTGTATTTCCAAATAAGGTCACATTCTGTAAGGGACTAGGAATAAGGACTTCAACACACATTTTTGGGGGACACAGTTTACCAGTGACTAAGCCCATCAACTTTCAAATCTTACTTGCCAATCTTCAAAAAACCCAGATGCTTGTGAACCTTATTCCTGCAATTCTCTTGATTCCCCATCAATATGAGATAGGTAGGAAGTAGGGCAATAAAAATTAAATTTCTTGGTAGCCATTTGGGGGTCCCCATTTTGCACCCAATCATAGACACTTCTTGCTGGAATTGCCTTGGAGGGGAGATCTGAGAATTGACTTAAGTAATGATCTCAAGGAAGGTTTTCAAAGGAGCTCTCTGACTCCATTGGGGGTCAAGAGCTATTGAGTTCTGTAGTGCTCTATTCGTCCTTCCCATCGCTCTGGCCTCAGCAACGTTTACATAAAATGAGCATGGGATTCACCTAAGATTTATGGCTACTGCGACTGGTTTCCGTAACCCTTAGGTTTGGGGACTTTGGAGGCCCTGGTGCGGGGCAATCACAATGTGGCCTAGCGTCAGCAGAGACAGAAGCAAATGGGGGGCACACCCAGCTCTGGAAAGCCTAGAGGTGTTCAGCAGAAATACAGAATTGTTTCTGCATGACTTGAATAAATATGAAAGGCAATTCAAAATGTTCTAGATAAGATTTACAAGACTTCTAGGAGATTCTTGAGCTTGATGGAAAGAAGGTTCTTGCACCATGATCTGTGTAGTTACACTTCACTGATAACATCAGGCACAAACGTAACTGCATGCCCTCCTGATTTGTCCTCAACCAACCTCTCCAGCCTCACATTTTACTCAAACCGAGGTGCTAGCTTATCTCCTACACAGCCCTTATGACTTAGCACATCCATTGCTCTGTACACGTACTCCTTCCTACTGGGCTGCCTTTCTGGCTTCTATGCCAGGGGAAGGGAGCTGCTGGAGCCCAGAGATTCGACCACCCCAGCTCAAATGCCGATCTAGGAGCCCCCCCCTGCACCTGACTATGATCATTTTCTGTTTTATGTTTTCGCCATTCATTTATTAAGATCTTTCAGCATCCAGTCTGCATGGAGTATTTACGTATTTGTTTGTTTGTTGTTTTATTTGGCCAGGCCCCCTCTGAAAGCTCTAGGGAAGAACTCTTCCTGCCTCTTCCTAGTTTGGTGGCTGCAGGCAATGCTTGGCCTTCTTTGGCCTGAAGCTGTGGCACTCCAGACTGTGCCTCTGACATCAATGGCTTTGTCTTCTCCCCTTTCTGTAGGTCTCCATTTCTCTGTGTCTCTGTGTTCAGTCTCCCTTTCCTTTCTCTTATAAACAGACCAGTCACTGTGTTAGGAGTCACACTAATTCAGTAGGACTTCATCCTGGCTTTTTTTTTTTTAACTGAGGTATAACTGACACACTATTGAATATTTACCGATAATGTGCCAGGGACTATGTGTAATATGCAAAGGACAGATGGATGGGTGGATGGGTGGAGGGATGGATGGATGAGTGGGTGGATGGATGGATGGGTGGATGGAAGGATTATGTGGTGAGCTCTCAGGCAGGAGAAGAGTTTGGGCTTGGATAAAGAGTTGGAGGTTGTGGAACTGGAGAACTCTATGGAATTGTAATGAGGGGTGATTCCAGACACCACGCCCACTCGATGACAGGGGGCACCTGGGAGCCCTGTGTCACAATGGCAATATGGCTCTTTGTTCCCAGCTCAGCCTTTCCTCTCTGTGTGGAGTGCTGCAGCCTGGATGTGAGAGGTACCCTGCGGTGGGCATTCTCACACCCCAATGGGGAGTCTGGGAACAGAAGGCATTCATGGGCCCAGCCTGTCCCCATCTGTGTCAGGAGCCAAACCAGGTGGCCTGAAGAGGAACACAAAACCTCTGAGAGCAGCCTCCCCCTCTTCCCATGGGAAGCCCCAAATATCCCTTCCGGAGGGATATAGAAGCACCCAGGGCTTTGCCTTTGACATCTAGCAAGTGGCCCTTCTGGACTGAGGAGGCAGGGTCCATTTCCTGAGCCCAGTTCTACATCAGAGAAATAGCCAGCTTCAGGAGCACCAGGGAAAGTGACTCATCCCTGGTCCTTGTCAAGCCCCTCTTGTGCTTCTGTTAGATTAGAACTTTTATTTCCTCCTCGCTCCTCTATTTTTGATAGCGTACACTTCCTCTATTTGCTGTCCCAATGGTCCGAGCCACCCCCTACATATCACTTCCATAAGAGAAATAAGCAGAGGTAAATGAACCACTTCTTCCTTGGTTCTCCCTCAGAGCTCTGCCTTCCCTCCACCACTGCAAAAGTTACAGTTTCTGGGGACTGTTGGTTTCCCAGGCAATCTGGCCCCTTGGACTGTGGGCTTCCCAGTGCTGGGACCCTGCCGGCTTCATCTCTATCCCCTAAACAGAGCCCGGTGCTTAGTACATATACGTATTTCCTGCATGGATAGAATAAAAGGAAAGTTGGTTATGCCTATGTTTTTGATACTTGCCTTGATTTCTCATGTACAGTTTCTCTGGGAAAAGTCTGCCTCTGTTCTCCCCAAGCTGCAGAATTTGCTATTTCCAGGCCTGTGTTTAGATGCACAGTTAATTAATTAATAAAAAGATACATGAATGAATCACCCAAAGGCAGGCCTGGAACATCTCTCAGAGATCAGCTCAACTAACCCTCAGTGACCAGATAGACCCTGACACCCAGACCTGAGTCTACCAGTGAGTCAAGAAGAAAATGCAAGTCCCAAGGAGATCCAAGAAGAAAATGCAAGTATCCAGATTCTCAGGCACAGTGCCTCCTTCCACACACCACCTCTTCATTCAAAGCTCTGTGCACAGATGTCCAGCACATAGAGGGCTGGGATGGAGGGGCCATCCTCCAGCCAGACACTCAGCTAGCTCCTCCCTGACTTCCCACCTATGAGCTTGGCGGGGCCTAGGTGTGCCGTCAGTTCTATCCAGAATGCACGCAATTTCCCAATGGGACCAAATAATGTTTGCGAAGGATACCTGGAAAAATGGCAGGAGCACATGCACGGAGCAGGGAGCTCTGTCTTGCCAGCTTCTGCTTCCCCAGCCCAGGGCCACCCCAAGTTGGCACTTCCTCCTGCCTAAGGAGGCAGAGAGAAACCTGAAGTTCCTGTGGGGAGTTGGACCACAGTGCAGGGGGAGCACTGTCCTCCCTGATATTTCAGGGCTATTTCACAATCGCCAAACCACCAGCCACATGCAATCACTGGTTGAAAAGCAAAAAGTGCACATTTGGATTGTGTGTGTGTGTGTGTGTGTGTGAGAGAGAGAGAGAGAGAGAGGGAAGGAATTAAGACACAAATAAGAAGGTCTGAAGGAAACTCAGACAGCCAGCAGAATTCCTTGTAATGGCCATGTGGGTTTTGGCCAAAAGAACATGTTTGAGAGAAGGAGAAGATATGCTTGTTCAAGTCAAGAGTCATTTGTTAGATCACTAGATACGGGGAAAAAAAAAATTCTCAAGGCAGTCACAAAATGTGATACACAGACACAGAATTGTTTAAGCCCACATAAGTAAATAAATGTTAAATTAAAAGAAAAATTGGAAATATTATTTTTAACTTCTGCATTTACTATTTTGGGTGCTATGATGTAACAAGTTGAAAGAATAAAAAGGAAGATTTTACCAAGATAACAAGACCAAAAATTAGCAAGTTTTTTGTTTGTTCATTTGCTTATTTTTTCAATTCTTTACTAAAGGGATAGAGAGGACAACAGACCTTCAAGGTAGGGTTGCCAAAAATGTAGGAAATGCAGATAAATTTGAATTTCAGATATATAATTTTTTAAATATAATCATGTCTGGAATATGTAATATACTTATATTGATATATATATATACATACATATATATATATATCAAGTATATATACTTGAGAAAGTATTTGTTGTATACCTGAAATTCAAATTTAACTGGGCAGCCTACATTTTTACTTGCTAAATCTGGCAACCCTACCACCAGGCCTCTAGCCAGGAAGCATGGGTACTCTATTTTGGAAGATTGCAAGAGTCTCCATGCCTCTCTCAACCTTTCCCACAATGTCAGCCCTAGAAGCTGATCTAGTCCAACATCCTCATTTTATGGATAAGGAAACTGAGATCAGAGAGAAGTGACTTGCCCAAGGTCACACAAAGATTCCGTGGTACAACCAGGACACAAACCCAGTCTCCCTGCCCCAGATTGGTTTGCCACAGATGAGAGAGGCTCATATTACCATAGGGATATCTACAAGAGTTGATCCAAAGCTCCAACACTCAAGGATCAAGTGGATATGAAAAATAATCTATCTAAGGTCCTTTGGGCCAAATGTTGGGTCAAAAGGTGAAGAATTGTGAATTTTAGCACTTCTTAAATGTCCAGAACATTTGAGTCAAACGAAATTGCATATGAAATCTGGTATATAAAATAAATTAAAACTAAAACTGCCATGATTAAACCAAGGTTAGGTAGTGTCCCTCAGGGCTCTGCCTTTCTCTACCAAAGCACCCCAAAATTGCACTGGTGGATTCTCTCGAGGTGCATCAAGTGCCACGGAATGACCACCAGTGTGATGAACACGCACCAGGTTTGGATTCAGAAAATTCGCCATCTTTGAGCCCAATGCCAACTTCTCAGAGTCTCAAACAGAGAAAATAACAACTGTTGATATCAAGATGTCGTTGCACACACTAGCAGCTATGTAGACACACCGGACGCTGTAGGGCCCTACACCATCACCGGTTCATCCAACTGTGTGCTCTCATGTAAATGGAAGAAGAATTGAGTAGAAAACTGGGTGGACTGTCTGTTAGCTCTATTTTTGCTTTACTTAGCAATCCATTCTCTTGCAATCTGTTACTGGGACCCCTCTTGGGATCTTAGGGATGGATTCTTCTTTTTTTAAGTTATTGTATTATTTTAGGATAGGTAACATACAATGTTACATGAGTTTCAGGTACAGGGATGGATTCTCACAGGTCTGCTGTGGCTGTTGATAATGGATTCTAAAGTGCTCAGCGGTCAGATTATGACCACAGTGTCTGTGAAGGCTGGTCAGGGAAACAAAAGCCATGGTAAATCTTTGGACTTCCTCGGCAACCACATTCCCTGACTGGAAACCTCAATGGTTATAACCCCATCACCCTCTAGTATCCTGGATGAGTTTCTGAGAAGTCCAAAGCTCTTGATGCCTGGCAAGACATCAGATGCCCTAAGAATATCTAGTGCATACATAATACAAAGGCTGGGTCCATATAGAAGAACATCCTCAGACCAGTTTGTCAAGGGTGGACTTGCCTACAGCCATGCCCAATGGTGCTGTGCTTGATGCATTACATTCCCTCCCCTGACCACTGTCTGGCCTTGCATTTTTTGCATTATTTTGTGTTGGGATTTCGATTCAGCATCTGTCATCTAGGACCTTGCTTCCTAGGAACACAACCCATGGCCTTAGGGAAATCCTGAGGAGTAAGAACCTAGGTGAGTTGGCTTGGACTAGGGTAGTAAACTATTTGTGTATCCTTAGGCAAGACAAGGGCCTCTCCTTGTGTTTCAACTTCTACAAACGAGCACAGACTTGCCTGCCTCACCAGGAGACCGAGAGAACTTAAAAATTATGGGCATATGCAGAATGATCTGTAAAGCACGTTCAGACATCAGATTTTGTATTTCTACTGATGGTGTGGAGCTCTAACCAACTGTATGTTCTCCTATTTTAATGCCTAGTAGAAAGCAATTGATCAGTAAATACTTGGTCTCGTTAAAGTGAATTACCAATACTAGTCAGATTAAAATATTTGCTGAAATACACAAATAGACTGACATTGCAAATCTTCTTCCTCTTTGATGCTTTGAATGAGATCTGTCCTCTCTGCAATAACCTAGTGGTCAGGTTCTTCTACATGAAAGGTTTACTTGGTCAGAGTTCCTTCTGTGGTGCTGGTTTTCTAGTACAGGTAAGAAACACATGGGGAACTGCACTTCATTTGGCAGCAGAAGTGGTGGGATAAGACCAAGACAGCTCCGTCCCTGGGAGGAGATATAAACGTGCATGAATTTGTTTCTCCTCAATAGATCAATCAGCCAGGACTTCGTCAGGCTGAGGCTGAAAAGAAATCAATCTAGAAGCTTCTCCTGAAAATCCACCACCCTGGCTCCTGATGTCTTAAATCTCTTATAAAGCCATCCCTTAGATATGAGGAATCCTTTTCTCAGAGGAAGATTTACATTTGAGGATATTCAGAATTTTAGAATTTTCCAGTGCACCAAAGGACCCAAAGACTTGCTGGGATCTTTGCATGGGATGGAAGAGTTCATGAGGAAACGCTGAGGCAGGGGCCACGTGAGATGACTATTTGCAAATTCCTCGACTTTTGAGGTTGAGGAACTGGCCTCACAAAAATATCACTCCTTTAGCTGAGGGTAAAAGGGCATGTGGGAGAATGAGTTGTGAAAAGCAAGGAGAAATAAAGAATGTGGAGAAACCTTGGTCTTGTGTAAGCATTTCTATCTCCAATTTTTCAACTGTGCTAATGGGGTCTGTACCCAGGACCTATTTCCACCCCACAGTCCTGTCTGTCACCTGTTCTCTCCAGAGAACAAAAGGACACAGGCTTCTAGAGCCGAGAGCCTGTCCAAAACCGCCAGTGGCCATGTTGCCTCCTTATGTTTGAGTTTTGGAGCTTGGAAACAGTTCTCCCAACCATGGTCTCATTTGCTCCTCTCTGTCAGCCTGGGAATAAACACGATGTCATACCCATATCCCGGATAAGAAGGCCAGCCATCGCCTGCCCGCACAAGAAGGGAAAAGCCCATTTGCAGTTATGAAATAATATTTAAACTACTTAGGGATAAACGGGGTGAAGAAATTTCCTGTCACATTTATGCTTTTGGAAAACAGCATTTCCAGAGAGTAAGCAGAACCAAAACTAAGTATTAATTGCCTAATAACCACAGTTTTAACTGGATAGAATTTTATGAGATGCCCACACTGGGCATGCCGTGTTTCTAGGAGAAAGGACTGAAAATTGTCATTTTGATTTGTTTCTCTCAATAGATTCTAGTCCTTTCATTAATCTCTATTAATGGGATGGGTAGAAATGGAAAGCAAAGCCAAAAGAATGCTTAAATTCCTCAGAATTAGAGTAATGTGACATGTAAATAAAAGCTCCCCCCCTACCCACACCAACCCCTACCGATGTCTGTCTTGCTTAGGGAATAAAGTCATTTTTCTCCATTAGGCCAGCTCTATCGAAAATGTCAGCATGGAATTGGAGCCACTGTAGGTAAGACTGCATGGTAAGTGCCTGCAAATAAATTGCTTTGACCTGAGGCATTTCTATTTAGAACAGAATGGAGAGGCCGTGCTGGTTGCTCGGCACTACCTGAGGATACCCTGGAAGCACAGACTTCCCCAGAACTCTGGAATAAGCGCAGTGCTTATCCACCCCCTAGTTTTGCAGATGAGGAAATGGGGGTAGAGCTGGTGAAGGCCTTCACGGGCCATGCAGCTCCGGGGCCAGGATCAGGGTCTGCATTTCCAGCTCAGACTGCATTGTGGTGCAGGGGTGGGGTGTGGCTGGAAAGGGTCTTCCAGGAGGGGAAACCCAGCTGGGTCTCAAATGTAAGCAGGAGTTACGAGGGCAGGGCAGGGCAGAGTGAGGGATGGTAGATTTAGGGAAAGTGGGAATGGCCGGGTGTTGAAGCGACTGCGGGAAATCTGCTTTGTCTGCGGAAGTGGGGGGAGGTTGGGAGGGAGGAGGGCAGGAGCCAGATCAAAGACCCTATGTTCATTCTAACTGCCTCTACCTGCTCCATGCTAGCGGCTGGCGCCTAGAGTGTGGGCAAATGCCCACCAGCTATCCACCCTCACAGTGGGCACCTCAACCTGCTCTCTGTGTACCAATACCCCTCAGATCTCTACTTCCATCCAGACCAGAGCTCCCCTTTGAGGTCCCTCCCACCCACCTCTCTCCATCTGCTCTTCCACAGGAGTAGAAAGATAATGCTGCTACCAGGCGTCTAGGGGAGAGGGGGATGGAGGCACTGGGGAGATAGGCAGTAAGAGAAGAAAGGCTGCACATTCTTACCCCTTAAGAGAGTCACACCCCGGGGACCCTTTGTTCCCTTCAAGGTTTTATTCACAGTCCCAGAAGGGTGGGCGCCAAGGGGACCACCTAAGATTCAGGCCTGCCATGACTGACTTATGGAGCAAGGTTGAGGTTTGTGGGGATCCTTTCCATGGCTTGTCTCCCGCTACCACCCAGCCTTGCACTGCTGTCCTCCACCCTAACCCCAATGCACGCGGGATGATCATGCCACACCGAGTCCTCGGGAGTTGGTACCTGGGTCACTGGGTGATGACTGGCCACCACTCCAGAATGGTACCCCTTTATAGAAGTGGTGCTCGGAAACAGGCCCACCCTTCTGACTTGGGGAATGCAGCACTGTGTCTTTGCTCACTGTCTTTGATAACTTGAAAATTCTGAGTGGAGGGCATTTGATTGTTTTGGGGAAAACAAACCATTACAGAAACTCTGTAATTGCACTGGCTTCACCCATTGCTGGAGTTGGCTAGTCCCGGCCCAGGAGAGTAGAATATGCACCTTCCTTCTCAACTCCATGGTCAGCGATGTCAGTTTGGTGGCTCAGAGACAGCTGTGGAGTATTTGCACCACAAATAGTGGCCGATAATTAAAATAATCACTGATCTTATGTCATTCCTAGGAAGAACCACACAAAGCCACCACTCAGAGCAGAAAACGGACTCCCTGGTACAGATGCAGTGCTGAATTCCAGCACGTGGGAATGGCCCGAAAAGCCGCACAGAGAGAACCATCACATCTTTCACGAGCACTCTCCTGATGACCTTGGAACAAACAGACATCATTTTTTATTTTTTTTGCTCCAGAGCCGGGATCCTTTTCAGAGCACAATAACTAGAGACCTCAGTGTGGACTCAGAGGGCACAGGTGTAAGTCCTCACCACTGACTGGATACATGTGCTCCCGGGCTGGTCCCCCAGCCTCAGTTTCTGGAGCTCTGTGATGAGGCTGACGAACTACTTCCCACCCTGATCATGAGGACTGGACAAAATAATAGCCATGAAATATAGAGTTCGGGGCAAACAGCAGATAGTAAGATGAATACCAATTGATCGAGAAAATGTGGGAACCATCTTGCCAGCCGGATGAAGAGCTCCTCTCTTGCTTCCAGGGGACTTCCATCCCTCCAGGTGGGTCTACCACTGCCCCAGCATTCAGCTAGCACTTCCATCTGCCCCGGCCCTGGCCATCCGTTCCTGCTCGGAAGAGCTGAGAGGAGGAAGGGCCGACCACAGGGCCCTCTCTGCCAGTGGTGCCGGTGATGACTTCCCCGGGAGCTGTGACAGCCAGATGCCAGCAAGCAGGACAGCTCTAGAAACTTGTCCAGCTGTAACTTCTTTGATCACGGGGAATTCTCTAGACTCGGGAAGAAACAAATCCTATTAACTGTGCTATCAGCATGCTTTCTTCCTCTAAGATCTCTGGAGGAAGAATTGTCTATTGCTGGGAGTCTTAAAAGACGAGTCCTAGGAGGTCTGAGGGCAGCCCTCGGCTTATTGCTGCCGCATAACAAATCACTCCAACACGCAGGGGCTTAAAATAACCATGTCAGTGTAGTCACAGATTTTGTGGGTCAGGGATTTGGAGAGGGAACAGGCTTGACTCTGCTCCCCCATGTCTGAAGACTGAAATGGGAAAATTCAAAGGCTGGGGGTGACTCAGCATCGAGGAACCGGCATCATCTGGAAGCATCTTCACTCACATGTCTGGCTGTCGGCAAGGCCCTCAGCCCGTGTTATCTGCCAGAGAGCCTGCACGTGCCCTGTCCTTGCGGCCTGGGCTTCCCCACAGCATGGTAGCCGCACATCTCTCAAGTGTCATCTAAGGACTCCAAAGGCAAATGTCCCAGCTTCCAAGATGGAAGCCCATCTCACTCTCCAGTCCCGGACCATTCATGACCTGGCATCAGAAGTCACTGAGCATCACTTCTGCAGCATTCTGTTCTTTCGGCCCAGACTCAAGGAGAGGGGAATTAGAGCCCACATCTTGATGGGAAAGTGGTAAGGTTCTAGAAAAGCATGGGAATGGAAAGCATTGCTCCTTCCATCCTTAGAAAATACGATCCATCGCAGGTGGCAACAGGTCCCTCTTCCCACCCGTAGAATGTGGATAGCTATAGTTTTGATGTTTGCCCTTGGCCTTCTCCTCTCCAAGCCCCAGGCTGGGTCAGCTCCATCCTTCCTTCACGATGTCCCCATTAAAGGATTTTGCAAGCAGCTTGGGAGCCAAAGCCATGACTCGTTCATCTGGAATCTCCCATCCACATGCTGCTCCTGGCACAGAATAGGGCCCAGAAGCGGCTATGGAATTGGGATTATTATAGAACATAATAATAATTTTAATAAACATTTAATAGGGCCTCTTATGTGCCAGGTCCTGCTTCTAAAACTGCTAAGTGCTTTAGAGATATTAACTCATTTAATTCTTCAGGGTGTTTTAAGAGGTAGGGACGAGTGTTGTTCCCCATTTTGCAGACAAGAAAGCTGAGGCACAGGCAGGTTTAATGACTTGCCCAAGATTGCTCAGCTGACAAGCAAGCAAAGCCAAGATTTAAACTCGGCAGCCTGGAGTTTGCACTCTCGAGCACTATGCCACACTGCCTCCCAGGGTGTGGGCACAGCCCTTGTCAGCTGAACAGGCTGTTAAAGGTTCCATGCTGAACCTGCCACCTCCTTGCACAGATGCAAGTTCTTGCCCTTTCCGTGTCCATGCATTCATCAGGTGACACAAAGAGACCAGATTTCCAATGGCTTTCCAGGCCTGCTCCATATGCTATGTCTTCACAAGTGGACTAAGCCAAAAGCTCAACCTTTTATGAGACAAGCTTTTTTTTTTTTTTAAAGATTTTATTTATTTCTTTGACAGAGAGAGACACAGCAAGAGAGGGAACACAAGCAGGGGGAGTGGGAGAGGGAGAAGCAGGCTTCCCGCTGAGCAGGGAGCCCGATGCGGGGCTCGATCCCAGGACCCTGGGATCATGACCTGAGCCGAAGGCAGAAGCTTAACGACTGAGCCACCCAGGCGCCCCATGAGACAAGCTTTTCTGGTCCTCTAGAAAGAGCTTAATGGGGCCTTTTCAAAGGTTACTGAGGCCCCGAAGTCCTGGGATAAAAAGCTGTAAACCAGAATACAGCATTCATTTCAAGTCATTCATCCCAGGAATGTATGCTGAACACCAACTGGTGCCAGATGCCATGTGAGCCCATGGATATCCCAGTGAGTCAAGATACACAGGCCCCCCCTCAAGGAGCGCATGGCGCCGGGGGGTGGCTGACAGGAACACAGAACCAAGAATTACAAGGGAACAGGGAGATGAGTGTGATACTGGGGCGCCAGGAGCAAGAAGCACAGCCATGGGACCCAGCTTTGAGAGGAAGAGAAAAAAATCGCATGATTCTCATTTTGTGATCCTGGCCAGCTGAGACAATTTTCTGGGACTGCTCAGAGCTCTGCAGGAGAGGCCATCTGCTGAGACACGATGTTCCAGTCCACACTGTCTTTTCTGGACATCAAATGCTTGCCTGACCTACACTCATTGTTCTAGTGGGTTTTCGGAGCTCCTACGAGGCCAGCAAAAAGAATAACCCCAGGGTGACATTTTGATCCCCCTTTTAATTTTGATAGTGCAAAAAAAGCCAGCACGACAAGGAAGAGCGTGACAGGTGGATGGCAGCGTCTCCCTACTCAGACTGGCCATCGCCAGGTGCCTTTCCACTTAGCAAGGGACCGAAGGAGGGGCAGGAAGGCCTGGTGAGGTGGGCCTGCACTAGGGAAGACACAGGCCAGGAAGAGACTACAAATTGGATCTCTCCAGCCGGGGCTGCCTCCAGCCCGTTCTGAGGCCTGAACTGACTGCCCCATCAAAAGCCAGCACGGGGAGAGCTGGTGAAAGGTAAATGCCTTCCATTTGTTCCGCTCAGCAGGGCTATTAGTAGCACACGGAAAGAATTTTGGTGTCAGATTTTTATCCCGAAAGCCTCACTTAGATAGCGGGGTATTTGGCTTACATAGCAATCTGCTTCTGATAGGATTTCCCTCCCGTTTGTTTAAACTCCCCCGCTTCACGCCTCCCAAGAGCAAAGCTTTGATTTCTATTTCTTCACCCCTTCTCTCTTCCACCTCAACAACGATGACCGAGCGCAGCCATTTTCTGACCCTTACTCGCCAGAGACCCCTCCCCGCCCTGGGGACTTCTTGGCAACCCTCCTGAGACCAGGATCATCACCTCCCCTCACAGACAAGACCGTGGGGCTCCGAGGAGCAAAGTCACTGAGCTGGGCTCCCTCCCACAGCGGGGCAGTGGCAGAGGGACCCACCCCACCCCGCTGCCCGGACCCCTGGAAGTGCCGCACAAACGCTACGTCCCTAGGACCTGGTGTCACCTGAGCTGCTCCAGTTTATCATTTCTACTCCCTGCAGACTGGTCAACACTGGCTTGGGGCCATTTTCAAGCGGTTCTGTAGCTCTCATAAAACCCGCTGAATTTTCCCTG
Organism: Halichoerus grypus; assembly: GCF_964656455.1. NCBI lineage: Eukaryota > Metazoa > Chordata > Mammalia > Carnivora > Phocidae > Halichoerus > Halichoerus grypus. The sequence goes on along the minus strand of NC_135725.1, from coordinate 69,769,825 downwards.
AAAAGGTAATTTTTCTAAGTTTAACACAGAGTCAGAGTTTCCTTGTTGTTATTTAATAAAGAGCAGGGGTTTTGAGGATCATCTTTGTTGTCTTATTTGGTATCACTGAGAACTTGCTACATCTACTTCAAGGGAATAAAATGATACCAGAATAGATTTATGGAAAATGAAAACAGGAACTGGCAAAGTCAACGCTATTTCACAATTATTTGCTAAAGGAGTTTGCAACACTTGGATTTAATTGTGCTTTCTCTCTCTCTCTCTTTTTTTTTTTTTGTGCTGTTTCAAATGAATTAGTCTGAATATAAAATATTTTGAACTTGCCAGAATGCCATGTGCCTAGCTTGGAGGCGGAGGAGGAGAACTCTACGAAAAATCCAAGTATTAATTTGCATTTCACAGGAGACCTGCTCCACCGCTCCCTTTTCCCCTAAATCGGGAAGCTGAGTTCTCTGTAACCTCAAATGAGCTTGTGCAGCCTCTTTAGAGAACAGAAAAAAAACAATATCCCCTTAAAGAGAAGCCGCTCCTGCTGTGGTGTAGGGGCCCCCCGGGCTGCTCTTCGTCCAAGGACAAAGGCTGGTGAGCCTTTGAGACATCTCTGAACCTCGGCATCGCTGTGTCTGAATCCACAACATGTTCACCAGAAAGGCTGCGGAGAGGCTAATCTATGCCATGTACGTGAGACAAGTTTGTAAAAGGGTTTTAAATTCTGCACGACCTAGTGAGTGGGGTGATCCCTGGCACCATCATCACAGTCGTGATCCAGAATAGAACTTAATGTACGGGCAAAACTCTAACTGTCTTCAGTTAAGAACCCAGGAAAACCCAGGAAAAGAACCTGCCATGCTTGCATGAAATAGTTTCCACAAAACTACCTGGGATCTGGTTCCGGCAAGCGTGTAATCTATGGTAAGACTGCATGTTTATGAGTGATTCCAGGAGTTTGTGATGATTCAGTCAAGGGCTTGGCTTACACTGACCTTTGGTACTAAAGGCGGAAAAAAAAGACTCACTTTGTCATTCATTCATTCATTCATTCAACAAACCTTGAGTGCCTTTTACAAGGAAGAACGTACGTGCCAATAAGGAAGCATGTAAGCATTTTAGAAGCACAATTTACGTAGGCTTTCCACATGTTAAATATTCATTTACCAAAAATGAGTGGGAAATTGCCCTGCAACCTGCTAAGGTCATAGGAAGGTGAGCCACTCACTTTAGAAATCATTTGGACCTCTTAAAGTAGGTCCCAGAGATTCCCCTCATTCATTCCTAGTTCGACCATCTGATGCAGGTTAAAATGGTCAAGCATATTTTAAATGTGTAACTGTAACTTATCTCTTTCCAGGTAGATTTTCTCCAGTCCTTTGGAAGCAGGAAGACTCTACAATTAATGGACATGGAGTGGAGGGCAGGACATCAAACACAGACACAGGCCTTTTCCGGTGAGGGTCCCCGGAGGCCTATGACTCCCATCCTTTACAATGGCCAGAGGTACCTGGAGAGTCTCAGTTGGTCCTTCTGGGCTTGAATCTTCTTAAAAGATCAGGTTCTACCAGCCTGCCACCTTGACTTATTGCACTACAACCTCTGCAGGCTAGGCCTTTTTAGGGGATACTTGACGGTCTCTTGAGCCACAAGAGGCTTCCTTTCATGGCCTGGGCTTCTCCCCATTCCTCTCTGCTTCCTTGGTGCAGGTGGGGATGCACGGGAGGGACTGCCTGGCAAGCAAGTGCTGAGGTGACCTGTTCCTTAGACATAGGTTCCCCAGGGTTTGGGGAAAAGCTCTTCCCTGAAAGGACACTGAGAAGTGGGATAACCAGGACATAAAGAGGGTGCACTGTTTTCTAAGCTTTAGCAGGAGACAGTGGGGTCCAGAAGAAAAAGCACATGCTCTTTGGGGTTATACTGAGGTGCTTATACAAGCTTGTCATTTCAGCTCAAGCCACTTAACCTCTGTCCTCTCACCTGTACGAGGGGCATGAGAGTAATAACCCTCAAAGATTTACTGGGAAGACTAACTGAAGAAACTACTGTCTATAAAGCAACAAGGATTACATCTGTGCAGAGTAGCAGGCCTAGAAATAACAGCACCACGGTCCTGAAGGGGCAGAGCATTTTTCCTTATGTCCTTCTGGGTTCTTTTGGCTGGTCCAATAATCAAATTGGCATAAGACAGATTAACAGGAGACAAACAAATTTCATATGTACAGGAGCCCCACAAAAACATGAGACCCCAAAGAGCAGCCAGGTAACTGAGGCTTACAGAACATCCTAAGCCAAGGAAAGGGGTACTGGTCTGGGGTCAAAGGGGAGGAAGGCCATTCACAGGAAGGGAGAGATGTTTGGAAAACAAAGCTGCCCTGTTGTGCAGATAAGTTTCTTAGGTAAAAGAGGTGTCTCTGGTAATAACTCTCTTCCTGGCACAGGCCCCCTTCCCAATGCAAATTTAGGCAGTTGATGGGGAGGAAAAGAACTTTTCCTGAATTTGCTGGGTTTTAATTGCCTTTAGCTCAAAACAATACTATGTCAGAGAGACATATTTTGGAGTAGCAAAATCAGCTCCCTTTTATACCATTATGGTCTCAGTCATAAATACTAATGCAAGCGGGAGGCAGTATGAGCTGCTAGTATCTTCTAAAGCAGTTGGAATGATCGGAGATGAACCCACTGCCCCTCAAGCCTCCTGCTCTGGCCTTTTTCTGCACCTCCTGTTTGTCTTTCCCAACCCCAAAGCTTCTTCTAGGCACCATCTGCCTCCCCCATCAAGAATCTTCTCCCTGTCTTCCTTCTGGCATCCCTACCAAGTCCCTGTCCAAAGGTTATGGGACAAGGGCCTCCACCATTGTCCTCAATGAGCCATCCTCACTTCTCCCCGCGGTGCCCAACCCAAGCCCACGTCATCTCCCTGCTGTGCTATAATACTGCCCCTTCTCTGGCCTCCCTGCCTCTGGTCCTCCACCTCCACAACCCCCAGACCTTATCAACCTCCTATGTATAACCTCTCGAATGGGGTGCACATACCCTGTGGGTGCTCGAGCTGATCCACCAAGTACAGAAAGACAAATGTCAGCACTTACTGTTCTATCTCTATCTTGTGAGTGGTTTATACTTGGAGCTAACATTTACTGAGCGCTCACTTCGCTGAGCCCCACTGTATTTACTATATACCCTCATCACAGCAGCCATGGGTCACCATCATCTTTTAGAGACAGAGAAACTGAGGCACAGCTATGTGCAGTAACTTGCCTGCGGTCACACAGCCAATAAGTGACCGAACTTGTGTTTGTAGAAGTATTCAGATATTATAACATACATGCCTAAGTTATGAATAAATAAATAAAAATGTACAAATTGGGGCGGAGTGCTTAAAATATATATATATTTTTTGCATGGTTGTACAATTTTAAAAGTTTTAGATTAAATCTATACTCTTTACCTTTGCCTTCCAGATGTATTTTATCTGGCTACTGCCTACTCTGCACTCTTCTTTCTAGGGACTTCCCTCCCATTACGGAAGCACAAGGCTTCCGGTGTCCAGGTGTTTGTGAATGCCCTTCCCTCAGGACCTGTCAGCACAGGCGAGGTTTGAACTGCAGGAGAAATTTTATGCTTTAATGGGAAACTCGGTATTGTCTAGAAGACACATTTCCCGGTGATCTGACTGATTCTATGGGAGTTATTTTACAACTCTGGAAATTGTAGATAGCTGATAGCAATGCAAAATAATCCTTGTTTATAGACATGTAAATCCTGTCCTATTCACAGAGGTTCAACGGACTTTTCCCCTCACTATGAAAGAAGCTGGTTTTGCCTCTATTTGCACATTCATTTCAATATTCCTCACCTAGGTATGTGCCAGTTCTTTGGATTCTCCTGGTTTTAACACCCGCCTGGTTCCTTCATTGATTAGTGAGTGAAATGAAATTTTGAGCACATGTCTAGTTTCTACCTGTATGGGAGTCATGATACTCTATCCTTGTTTGAAAATGGTCATTAGCCAAAGTGAGTTTTGACCCAGAGCCCATGCTCTTTGCTCTTATCCTGTTCAGACAACCAACCGTCACTGAATACCTACTTAGTACCAGGCCCTGTGTTGGGAGCTAGGGATCAGCGATGAGTGGAACATGGTTCCTACCACCCAGAGACTCCAGGTCAGGTGAATAGGAGAGGCAGAACACAAAGAGAAACTGTGGGATCAAAGTGAGGAGTCCCTAGCCCCAGTTGGGAACACAGAGAAAGTGTCCTGAGAATCCAGGTGATAATTAATGTAATAAGACAATCCCATTACAACAAATACTAAAATTCTACCCAAAAAATATTGGACAAAATAAAATTTTATAGTGACTCTTAAATGAAGTGAAGTAAACCTTGGCCACATCTGGTTTCTTGTGAGATATGTTAGTAATGATATTTGGCCTACAGTGCATTTTAAATAATAATTTACCCTTTTCCAAAGAATATAGCTCAGTATTTCCAAATCCCGTGTACAGAACTGACTAGTTGGAATTATTCAAACAGTTATCATCAAACAGCCATTCCCATAAAAAGAAAAATACACAGCTACACAACAACGGGACAAATAGCTTTCCTGACACCAGGCGAAAGGAACTGCAAGCATGTGTGGATTTGAAATTAAAACTAAGACATATATATATCTAACTGAGCTTTGGATTGCTTATCTGCATGCAAACTTGTCTCTCCACCAAGACAACTGATTTTATTTATCTTCATTCCAAGTGCCATGCCCACTTCACTTATTCGTTCATTCATCCATTATCAGTTCATCCATAATTCATTCTAAAATCCGAATGACTTTTTGGGTCTATAGAAACTTGAGGGGGTATTTGATGAAAAAACCTTAGGTCTTGTCTTGAAAAGGCTAATAGTCTTGTGGACAGGGATGGGGGGCAGGGCCCACAGGTAAATACCCATAGTGCAAAGTAATTGTGTTCTCATATAGGTTATATTTACAGGGGGATGAGAGCAGAGGGGACAGTGATAATTTTGGTGTGGGCAGGCACAGAAGTTTCTACCAAGGGAAGACACAAGGTAAGGGTGGGCCAGATAAATCTGACATGTAAACTCATTCCCACTTCCAGGAGCATGTGTGTCAAGAACATGGTTAAAGTATAATTTTCAAAAAGCTAAAAGCATGACTTTCCTACAAATAAAAAACAGTGTCAAAGATTTCATTCAACTCCTTAATTAATAAGATGTTAAAACCAGTTCAAATGAGAATTTAAGAAATACAAGAATAAGACTCCAGATTGGATACCAACCTGGTTAATGTCTCACAGGGCCAAAAACAAGCACCTTTGGGTCATTTAGAGAGGATCCTGACCACGCTGCATTTCTTTCTAGGTTCAGCGAGCTGGGCTCCATACCCCACTAAACATCTGCCTGCCTTGGGGTGTGTGGACCGCCTCCAGTCGAGCCTGAGATGATCCTGGCAGGATCATCTTTGTTCCTTGTGTCCCTTCTTCCTAGGTTCTACTTGAAGGATATAATGATAGTTTACAGGAAAGAAGTATTTAGGCATATGATATTTAGTGATGGGAAGCACATCATATTGTAAGGCCCATGGTGTCCTACAAATTAACTGTGACTTGGAAATAGGCATTAGATCGTACTGGATGTTCTTCCAGTGCAGTTCTGGGTTTTCAGCTTTGGTTGGCTTTCTATTGACTGGGCTATTTTAAATTCTGCAGGGGCTGAGGTTAACTTGCAGATTTTCTTTTTCCTTCCCTTTCCTTTCCTTTCTCTCTTCCTTTCTTTTTTTTCTTTCTTTTTTTTTTTTTTCTGTTTGGGAGAGATGCAAAATCTCTGACTGTACTGAGCTCACATGGTTTACACCACAGTGATCTCAATGGTACTTATTTCAATGGCAGTGGGTTTACCTGGTTTGGTGTTTTTCCATGTCAGCTGTAGCAGCAGTGGGGGGCCAGCAGAAGGAGCTGATTTGCCAAATCTTACTCCCCCTCCCCAGAGTTTTGAGAAGATTCAACCAGCACAGAATAAGAAAGAGGCTGGTGTGGGGCGCCTGGGTGGCTCAGTCGTTAAGCTTCTGCCTTCGGCTCAGGTCATGATCCCGGGGTCCTGGGATCGAGCCCCGCATCGGGCTCCCTGCTCGGCGGGAAGCCTGCTTCTCCCTCTCCTGCTCCCCCTGCTTGTGTTCCCTCTCTCGCTGTTTTTCTCTCTGTCAAATAAATAAATAAAATCTCTAAAAATAAGAAAAAAACGAAAAAGAAAGAGGCTGGTGTTTTTAAGAAACAAAAAGAAGGGAGCACCTGGGTGGCTCAGTTGGTTAAGCAACTGCTTTCAGCTCAGGTCATGATCCTGGAGTCCCAGGATCGAGTCCCGCATCGGGCTCCCTGCTCAGCGGGGAGTCTGCTTCTCCCTCTGACCCTCCCCCCTCTCATGCTCTCTCTCTCTCAAATAAATAAATAAAATATTAAAAAAAAAAAAAGAAACAAAAAGAAGTTTGTTATGATAGACAAGTAGTTTGAGGCATGGGGACGATGGGGCAAAGTGGTATGAAGAAGTTGTGAGTTGTGTTCAGGAGCATGCAGATTTTGAATCCTGGACCTGAATGAAAGGCCAGGGATCACCCTCAAGGGGGGTTAAGCTAAGTGAGGCATGGTCTATCGTGCACGTTAGTAGGACTGCTCTGAAAGCCTGGAGTCAGGACACTCAACAAGGGCATGGGGATTATTCTCAGCTAGATGATGAGGGCTTGGGCATTTTAGAGAAATATTGAAGTGGCAGAATTCACAGAGTCAGTAACAATTCACTTGAGGAGCGAAAGAAAAGAAAATTTGAAAATCTCTCAGTTTTTAAATTTGAGTCTCTGAGAGGAAGGTAGTGCCATATTTTAAAAAATAATAATAAAAGCAGGTTTAGGAAAATGGGTTGAAGATGACAAATTTAGTCCCAGACATAGTGGGCACTGGTAAGGTGTTGAGAAATCTCAGTGAACTAGAGAGACTCAGAAAGCCCATTGAGTCTTTGTTTTCCATGATGAGTCTGCCCTGGAATAACATGTGCCCTTGAAAGTATTTATAGAAGCAACACAATCCAAGGCTCATGTCACAATTCTGGCAGAATGTGAAGCTTCCTCTGTCCTTTTGGTCAATTATTTCTGAGGATTTGAGTACCTGCCCTGGGTCAGGCATGTGCTAGGATGCAGAGGCTACTCAGACATCGTCTCTGCCCTGTGAAAGTTCATAGCATCTGGAGAAATGAGCAATAGCAGATAATAGTGGAGGGCAGGGAAGGGGCAGAGCATCACAGAGAGGAGCCCACCCTTCTCCTTGCTGTAGGCATCCACTCTCCAGGGACACAAGGTCAGCTGGCCACAGGGTTTATGTGCTGCCTTCCTCTGATACAAGAAGTCACTCACAGGAGGAAGGGGAGAAAGTAACTAAAAATAAAGTGGTTTCTGATTTGAGTACATTGCGACATTCTTTGGGTCATTTTAAGGAACAAGTCCCTGTGTTCTTGCAGGGAGAACTTGGAAATCAGCAGCCATAGATGATTTGAGCTACAGAACGTTTAAGGCCTGGACCAGGCTTCCAGAAATCCTTCAGACATTGCTTCTCCCTAAAGGGAAGAGAGAGCTTAATTTCCTTTCTCTCTTCTCTCTCTTCCCCCATGTCCCTCTCTCTTCTCTCTCACCACCCCTGCACCCTACCTCTCTCCCTCCCTCCCACCCAACCCCTACCTCTTTCTTTCTGGAACACGGGTGCTAAGAAATAAACTGATTTATTTGATCCCTTTACTCCCAATAGCATAATATCACCAAAAGTTCAGGTTCAGGTACAAGGTTTCAAGCCTTTTAAAAGCTGCATATATATTTCCAGAAGTCCTTATTGGAGGGAGGTGAGGCTTTCCAATTATCCATCTCAATCTCCCAAAGACTACCCTGTCCGTGAAGCCTCCTCCCAATTAGACATGACCCTCTGTCCTTGAAGCTCACAAACTGCTTGACCTGCATCTCTCTTTTCTGTTTCTTATAATAATAACCCACATAGACAGTGAGTTTCACGGTGGCATCCCTAGTGCCTAGGACAGTTCCAGGAACACAGCAGGTGCTCAGTACTCTTTGATGGATGAGGGAATTTATCACTGACTCCTCAGCACCTGTCACAGTGCTGACCATCTAGTAGGCTCTCAGCAGTTCCTGAATGAATGCATCAACATAAACTCAGCTTTTCTCCCTAACAGGTATTAGGGATTAGATGAGTGGTTACTGTATGGTTTCCTTTCCTTCCCCACTCCACCCCCACCCCTGAGCCTAGTGTCGCATTTTGTTCCTGGTTAGTACTGGGCATGGATATAAAAACATTATTTTAATGAGGAACTCTCTGTACTTTGTAACTTTCATATAAATCTAAAATTATTCCACATTATGAATTAATTTTAAAATTTAATTTGTTCTTCCTTTGGAAATTTTCTTCTACCAGTTAACCACCAGAACACTGGGGAAGTTCTTTTTTATAGCTCTTTTCATTGAGAACCCTGCTTTTTATTTAACAATTTACATGTATATACGAAAAGCCATTTATATAGCATTCATCCTATGCCAAGAACCATTCTGGGTTCTTTATAAATATAACTCATTGGATCCTTATAACAACCCTGTGGTAGTAGTATTCTCTTCTTACAAATGAAAAATTGAGGAGCGGAGAGGTTAGGTAAGAGGCATCAGGAGGCACGAGGCAACATAAAGTCTGGTCCTCTTAGGATGTTATTCTTTTCCTGGGACTTCTTTCCTCATGAGCTGAGACATGGTCTCAGTCCATTCAGCCTGAATAATGCAGTATACAAGGTTCCATCATGGGAGAGCCCCTGAACCAAAGCCATATCACACAGCTCAGAAAGAAAGGCCACCACATTTGTTTTCCCTACACATTTCATGGAAGAAAGAATGATCTCTCTTTCCATCAGTCTGCACCCAAAGCCAACTTCATGTCCATTCTCAGAGGCTGAGTCAAGGCCAAAGACCTGCTCAGCTGATAGTCAAGCCACCACTTTATTCTTGTTGATATGAGCACAAGCCTAATGCATCTTCACACTACACATACTGTGTTTTTCTGTCTGCGTCAGCTCATCCATTCCCAAATGTTTTAACTATTCCTTTTACACTGACCACTCTCCCCAGTTTCTGTCTGCAGACTTCTCTTCAGAGATATGGTCCTGCGTGTTCCTCTGCCCTGTTGTGCAGCTGAGACTGCCATCCCTTAGGTCACCCAAGCTGCCTCTGTGGCCTTATCTTCCACCTCCTGTGCTGACCCGCTGTCCTACTACATCCTCCCACCTGCAAGGTTCAGATACTTCCAATTCTTTTCGATCCATAGCCTGGCTCTTCCTTTCCCTCTTCCTGAAATAAACTCTAATCCCTGGTCCATCTGGTAGATTCCTATCTATATTTCATAACTCATCCCAAATGTCTCCTCTTCTTAGAAACTTCCCTTGACATTTCTAGGTTGCAGAGAAATTGCTTCTGGGGCCACAATGACTGTCCAGGCCTGAATTCCCCATGCCATAGGCTTCCAAATCTGGCTAAAAGTAAATCTATACAACTCTTCTCAGGATTCTTTTTTAATTGACAAACATAAATTGAACTGCACAGATCTTAAGTATATAATTAGATGAGTCTTAACAAATACAGACACTCACAAAATAAACGCATCAATTAAGAATCAGAACATTACCTGGAATATTCCCTCATTTCTACCAGTCAATCCCCATCTCTAGCCCCAGAGACAACCACTGTCCCAGATCTTTCACCAAAGATTCAACTTATGACCTTCAATTTCATATAAATGGAATCTTACAGTATATCTCCTTCTTTTTGTCTTGTTTCTTTCACCCAACGTGTTTTCAAGATTAATCCTTGCTGTTTCATACATCAGTAGCTTATTTGTTACTGCTAAGTAGTATCCCACTGTATGAAGATACCATAGTTTGTCCATTCTCCTGTTGATGGACATTTGGGTTGTTTCCAGTTCTGTGCCTCTACGAATAAAGCCACTGAAAACATTCTTTTACAAGTCTTTTGTGAACATGTGTTTTTACTTCTCTTAGGTAAACAGCCTTTCAAGGTGTCTGATCTTGCTACTACCAACTTATCAAACTCATTTTCTATCTTAAATATTTTCAATGTCTTTCCTCAGCTTAAAGGCCCAGTCCAAGTTTTTAAGGCCCACCCCCACAATAAATCTATGAAAGAGCCATAGTTAACCCCAAAGTCAGAGGAGCCAAGGGGCTTGCCCAAGGTATTGCCCAAGGAACAATACAGAACTAGAAGATAGTTTCCAATCCTAAGGCCCCAACTCATTGCTTTCTGAGAATACCATCATTGGTATGTGTGTTTGGTATGCTCCCAAACACATGTGCCACCCCCCTTCCTTGAAGCACCCTCAAATCAGCTCCCTTTTCCTCTAGCCAGTGTTTCAGGGCCTTCAAAGGTCAAGGGTCCACAAAGGATAGGCATCCCAAATCCAGTATCCATTTTTCTACTTTATTTTCTTGCTACCCTTGGCAAATAAATATCAACCAGCCAACTACAGCTATTCCAGTATTCCCTGATAACCCTGTTATGGAGGAGAGGGTATAGATAGTTGATCCATCAAAATATGAATTCACCTGGTGCCAAATCCAACTGAAAGAAAACCTTTAAATATTTATTTTATACCAGATGCAGGGGACACAAAGATGACTAAGGGCCAGTCTTGAGTTTCAGGGAATTCACAGTCTAATGAGGGCAGATAGATTATTAAATATTGCAAACAAGAGAGGTCTTCATTTCAGCTGTAAATGGTGGGGGAAGACTCCCTTTCTGGAGAAGTTGTGACTGGAAGTTTTCTTGAAGGTGATAGCACTTGTGATAATCCTTGAAAGTTGATTTGTTAGATTTCTACATTTGAAATAGTGTGAACCAAGTCCCAGAGGTGGGGAGTGCCGTGAAGCTAATGAGGGCAGTGACCAGGACAGTGTGGCTGGGGTTCCCATTCATGGAAATGGTGAAAGACAGGGTGGTGAAGTTGGCTGGCTGAGACCCCAATGCCACCCTCCATAGGTTTTGACTTCCCCTGATGGGAATCAGAAAGCAGACGCATGTTTACGAAGATGCTGGGAAGCTGAGGAGATGGATTGTGGAGGAGGAGAGAAGAACAGCAAGGAGCCCAAAAGTGTCATCGGATGAAAGAAGACACAGGCCTTGAGAGAGAACAGGGACAGTTGATGGGAAAGGCACAAAACCAAGAAACCAAGAAGAGAAGTGATGTCTTCAAGGACAAACTAGCAGAGCAGAAGAAAAGGGGCTCTAAGGCCAGACCCTGTAGATGGCAGCCCCAAGGACAGAAGTGGGCACCATGGAAAGTGGTAGCACAGGACAAGCTTGAAATGAGCAGTGACAGAAATGGGGCCTGCTTCAGGGAATTGGGCCCCAGAGCAAGGGGGCCTGACGAGGTCAGCAGGATGTTGTTTGTTCTTCTATTTATTTGAATTTGGTTTGGTTTTTTTAGGTCTGGGTTAGGCAAATGCTACTACAGACTCCTGGGAGCAAAAACACAAGGACTCTCTCTCAAGATTTAACTGAGCGCTGAACAGAAATTAAAGTTGAGAGGACGTGCTCCTCCCCTCCTCAGAGACCCTTAACTCTGAGACCTTGAGGAATTCACTTCCCACTTAGCCTGTGTTCCTCGGCTTCCTTCATCGTTGTAGCACACGCCTTCACCACCCTTGCAGGCTTGTTATGAAGATCAAAGGATAATGCAAATGAATGAAGTTCCAGAAAGCATGGAGTGCTATTCTAATAGAAGCTAGTCTTGCTGACATCATTATTGCTGTTAGTGAATGCTGCCAGTCAGGAAGGGAGACTTCATGATGGGACCAGTCCTTTATGCTAGCACCTAGAGAAGGTAAAACCATCACTGGCAACCTCTCGTTTGGCGCAAGAAAATGTAAATGCTTAGTGTCTGTTGACCCAAAAGCATGACACATTTTATAGTATGTTTCTAAGTAGCAATTTTCCATGAAAAAGAACAGTGTCCCTTGGCTTGAGGGGTTTTTAACAAGACTTACTTATTTTTCCCCCTCAAACAACTTCTAAAGATTTCTGGAAACACCAAATCATCCTTGAATCCTTTAATTTCCTACCAATTATCCACAAAAGTACTTCTGACTAATATAATAGAGTCTAACATTCTGAAGTACATCAAGCATTCATTCGGACAAACTGTAGGACCTAGACAGAGCAGGGAAGGTGAAGGAAAAAGGAATTCACAGGCTCCCCATCTCACCCTCATGTAGGGGTTCCCACCTAAAGGGACACTCTGATGCAAAGGGGAATTTTTACAAAAGAGGCAAATTTCTCATGGAGAAAGAAAACCAGACTCTGTGCTGGGGGTGGAAAGTTCTTGGCTGTGTCTCTAACACACACCTGTTGAGCACATATGCTACCCACCATCACCACCCCTGAGAAGACCCTGTGGTCCATTCACACGGGAATTAAATAAGGTTCCTACATTCTAGGAGTTTCTAGAGTTTCTCAGGTTACTGCAAAGCAAGCCATTGACCATTTATCTCTGCTCGAAAGAGCTTTAGCTGTGGGAGCTGCCTGTTCAATTTCATTTTCAATCAGTAAAAGTGTGACTTCATTACTTCAATGTCAATTCAATAAGATTAGTCTGCCACTTATTGCCAGACACATTTTCCTAGGCCCGGGAGTTAGGTGGCCTCTGCCTCAACCCTGGGTATTAAATTGATTGGGGTCAAGTGCAAGATGTGATTATTAAGAATCCTTTCTATTTGCAAATGTCATACCTTCTTGAATGCTGCAGTCTAATATTTGTTTGTTTGTTTGTTTGTTTTTTTAAACTCATGGTTAGTCTTCTGCCAGTCCAGAATGAAATAAAGAATTGAGAAAGAATCAGGTTAACTTGACCCATGTAGACAGGGAAGCTGGACATTTAGAACTTTCCAAATCTGCATAGAAGCAAGTTCAGCTGCATATAGTGGTCAGATTAACCTAAACCCATTAGAAATCTATCTGTCCTTAGCCAACTCAGCAAAGGCTTCAGGTTGCAACACAGGGGAAGGCAGGGCTAAGAATAATCCTATGGTAAAAAAAAAAAAAAAAGTTGGTGAAAGAGGAGGGGAAAAAACACTCTAAGCAAGGATTGGGCAAAGTCTTGCAAACCAATACGAAGGATACACAGGGGAATGCTTCTCAAGGTTGAATTGGTGACTGGACCAATTTACCCTCCCTTAAAAACACTGGCATTGATTAGTGAGTGTGACTTTATGGGCTATTCACAGCTTTAGTTTTCATTCCAAGAAACTGGCAGCATCTCTCACCACTGATCTCCCCAAATTGATGGATGGTAGCAATTATATAGAGTTATTTATGTAATGTGTTGTAATAGCAGCACAAGTTGGCTTTCACTTTGACCCAGACACCCCCTCGCCCAATTATAAAGAAACCCCATCACAGAGCTGCCTTCAACCAGGGGCTAGGGAAAGAAAAAAACAAAACAAAACAAAACTCTTCACCCCACCTCTTAAGGAAATAGGAATTTTGCAGGCCTTAGAGAAAACCATGCCTCTTTGGTAGAAATACTTAGCAGTATTGCTCAATATTAACTTGTCTTTATGATTTATCAGTCCATCTGGGCATTTATTCCTGCCTGTTCTTGTAACAAACAAAGATTATTAATTTAAAGATTAAATTCTATTTTTTCACTAAGTGGATGCTTAATGACTGTGTATTATGTGCAAACCATTGGTCTTGTCTCTAGGGAGATGCAAAGGTGAGCCACAGCTCCTGTGCTCAGGAAGCAAGGTGACTGGCAGCTTTACGATGAGAATAAGGATAATAACCATCATACCACAGCTCTCATTTATTAAGCACCTGCTGTGTACCAGGCATCGCACTAAGTACTTTGATACACAGTCCCTTACAACTCATGGGTGAGACTACCTTCTCTCCTGCCCTCTGGCCTTCAGCCACTGACTTGTCTACTCTTCCATGAGCACTGGATGTGCTCCCGCCTCAGGGTCTTGCCCTGTTTCCTCTACCTGGACTCTTCTTTGCCCAGATGTCCATGTCTCATTCCCTCATCTCATTCAGGTTTCTGCTCAAATATCACGTTATCTGGAAGGCCTGTCCTGATATGGTCCCCCGGGTAGACCAGCAGCACATTCACCCTCACCCCACCTCACCCCACTTGTTTGTCTTCGGAGCACTTGTCACTCCTGACAAATTATATAGCCATTGGAAATTGCCTGGGAATCAGACAGCTGTGATAGCTGCACAACATCGTGATGTACTAAAAACCAAGAGTGAATTTTATAATATGTGAATTATGCCTCAATATAGCTGTTCAGTAAACTAACAGAATGAAAATAATTTATTGTCTCTTTCTCCCCCTCTAGGAGGCAAACTGGACTTTGTTCCCTTTCCAGGTATATTCTTGGGGCCTAAAGAAGCACAGAGCACAGAGGAGCCATTCGATAAATATCTGCTGACTGAAGGACCATATGAGAAGGAACCTTAAAAAACGAAAAAAAGGATTGATCAGCCACAATCATCTGTTGATGATTATCAGTTTTTCCTAGAAGTCAAATAGAATAACTCCTGGCACAGGTTGTCTGCTTCTCAAAGAATTCATTGGAATCCTTTTTCTTTTCTTTTTTTTTTTCCCCAGTCAATTGCAATGTCATCAAACTGAGAAAAAAAAAAAAATACTTAACGGATAGGCATTTCACACACACTGGCTCTGCCAATTACAGTGTATGACCTCAATGAAATAACTCATTCTTTCAAACTTCAGCTTCTGCATCTATAAAATGGGGGATCATAATATATTATTGAGTTCTTGTGAGATTATATAACAGAATACACATGGAATATTCTAGCAGCATCTAAACATATACTAAGTGGCCAAGAAATGTTTTCATATCTGCCAAAACACCAGATCTTAAGGATACTCAAATTTCATCTGCAGGTACAACAAAACAAACAAACCCCACTTCTCAAGATGTGTGAACCCAGATTTCAAAGCAACGAGAAAATGCCATGACTGCCCTTCCACTGGATGTCTAGTTACATCCCCACTTCACTTCCCATCTTCATGAATGCAGACCTCTTTACTTCCACACCATGGGACTTGCTCAATACAGCAGACAAGAAAGAGGGCAGTTTTCCTTCTTCTCAGACAGACCTAGGATTGAACCTGAGATCCACCTAGCTGTAACCTTGAGAAAGGAACTTGAACACTCTGATCCTCAGCTTCTTTATCCATTCAATAGGAATCACATGCATATCTCTTTCTCTCTCCTTCTCTCTCTCTCTCTCTCTCTGGATGAGTCAAAGTGGAATGAAATAGGCAGCAAACACAGTATACATTCCAAATAACGTAAGTGCCTTCTATTCACTGCCCCGTTCACTGGGTGTCATCTTTAAGGATTGCTCAGAAATGCTTTCTCTCATTTATTTTTCAATCATCCAATAGTGACTGAGTGCCTACCCCTGTGCCAGATGCTGGGCTCTGAGGAAACATGAGTTCATGAAACAGATGTGATCATTCAACCCTTGCCCTTGCAGAGTGTGTAGTCTGTAGGTGCCCAGGCGGAAGCACCCTCTACTCTACCCTTGTGCCACATTCCAAGAGGTCAGTAAGACCCGAGCTCGGGATGAGCAAGCAGCCCTCTAATCTTTCCTCTTCTGTCCTCTCATGGTTCCAGATATCTAGGCATTTTAATGTCTGGAGGGAAGAACCTTTGGTCCCTCCTCTTGATTATACAAATGAATGAAGGCAAACCATCTCTCTAGCTTCTGAGAGTTCCAGGTTCTTTAAAAAGATGAAATCTGATTCTGGGCCTCAAAGGCCAATGGTACAAGAAGCTGGGCTGCCATTAGACAGGACCCCAATCTCAGGCAGCATTAAAGGAACACCAGATGAATCATCCACACTTGGACATAGTATATCCACCTATTACTAAGATGATAAAAAATAAATAAAAATAATTAAAAAAAAAACACATGGATGTACCATTTCAGTGAATTTGCTCTGCAAGACTGAGGTTTTCATTCCAAAAGGGGAGTTTTTCCTTATTCCTTGGACCAATAGCCTCACTGGGAACAACAGCATTAATCCTCACAGGTAATAAGGTGATTTAAAGCTTTGAGTAGAATGCAAATCAACTTGACTCCTAGCCTCTCCCTGTAAAAAGCCCTGTGCAAATATCAAGACACTTTCATTGCTTGCCTTAGCCACAGTTTCGTGGGAAGAACACATCCTTCCTTTCAGGAAATGCAGCCTATACCATGCTTGGGAAAGAAATGGAGTCCACCTTGGTCCTTGACATCAGCTCGGACCTTTTGGCCTTGAAAGACGAACTTCTGGGCCATCACAAGTCTCCATTGCTAGGTAACACTGTGTCCCTATAAATTTATATATTAGATCTGTTTTCAAAGTTTGCACTGGCACTGTCTGAATATAACATTTGCCACATGGATCAGTTTCTCTCTTAAAAACATCAGATTGTTTCATATTTAATAAGAAATTATTTTATAACACATCACTACATGCATAATCTCATTTAATTTCTACAACAATCCTATGAGATAGGTATAATCCTTTTTATAGGGGAAGAAACCAAAACTTAGTAATTTTGTAAGTAATAAAATCAAGACCCAAATCCAGATCCTTAGATTTCCAATCCTATATTTTTCATCTGTTCCACAGCTGTCTTGCAACATTTTCCTGGAGCCCTATACTATATATATTATATATAATATAATACATAGAACATATATATAGTAAAGATATATATGATTGCTCTTCTTTCATGGGCAATGATGGGAAACGAAAGTACAGGTTAGCCATGAGGAATCAGAGAACAGAACTCCCTCCTTTTTTCTGCCTAGCCCTTTTGCCATTCTCCTGAAAATTTAAAGTAGTTTTAATGAATTGAACTTTCTTTAGAATGCCCAGTCTCCATCTGAAGAATCAGTATGGATTCTATTTTCTACATTTGCAAGTGAACCACTGGGAGAGAGATCCCTGGGCAGGGAAATGATCTGGGGCTCCCAACCACAGCCAGAACCACTTACGAAGGGCAAACTTTCTTGCGGAGTGCCCACAGAGCCAGCCAAGTTCCACTGTGGCGTAAGAGTACGTACACACACATTTCTTTCTTCAGGGTTTCAGGCAAGAGATAAGTTCTGAAGATTTGCATGAAATCACATGTCCATCACACCACTCAATAAATAGTTGTAACAGATAATCTTTTGGGAGGAATATGTAAATGTCTTTTTCTCCCCTTTGTACCTCACACTTCTTCATTATTTTCCCACTATTTACATCTGTTCCTATTCTGAAATACCTTTCTTTACTTATTGGCTCCTGAACTTCTTAGAATGCACGGTTTATAAAAGAATAAAACAGAGGATTTTTTAAGTTATCACATTCCTGGATATGTACTCAGGAAGCCACTGTTTGTACACTCTACCAATATTCAGCCCAGAGCAAAGCATCACCCACAGAGCTCAGAGCTGAAGGACAGCAGAGATCAGCACCCCAGAATCTGACCATCTAACCCCAACTGCAAAGTATGTGGAAGAATCTGGAGGAATCTGCTGCAGAATGGGCTTACCAACAGCTCTTTATTAACTGTTTTTCATCCTCCTTCCCCAAAACACCCAAGCCCCAGGAACAAGGACCAAAGAAGATAATTTCAAGGAGGAGAAGGAAATGCCATGCCCACAGCTACCTCACTGCCTCACCTCATTGCTCAGGAGCACGTAACTGGCTGTCCAACATGCACAGCAGCACTTACTGAAGGGGTGTGGATGGCCTACTGTTGACTGTGGCCTCCTTTTCAACTCCATTCCCCTGATCCTACTTTACTGAAAAGTGAATGTAGCTTTCTCCACTCTACAACCTGAAACTATTATCACTTAATTTTCCTTAAATAGTCCAGAACCATGGTGAAAAAAAAAAAAAAATTCAATAACACAACATTTCTTTTTACTAAGAAACATAACAAAATTCAACATGTATACACTAGTCTTTATTTAAAACCTCTTCTGGAAAAATGAAGGGGAAATTGGAGGGGGAGACGAATCATGAGAGACTATGGACCCTGAGAAACAAACTGAGGGTTCCGGGGGGGGACGGGGATGGGTTAGCCTGGTGATGGGTATTAAAGAGGGCACATACTGCATGGAGCACTGGGTGTTACAGGCAAACAATGAATCATGGAACACTACATCAAAAACTAATGATGTGATGTATGGTGATTAACATAATAAAATAAAATTTAAAAAAAAATAAATAAAACCTCTGAAATATATCTGAAATTTGTGAAAGCTTTTCTTGGTCAATATTTAAAATCAGCTTTCAGGGGCGCCTGGGTGGCTCAGTCAGTTGAGTGTCTGACTCTTAGTTTCAGTGTAGGTCATGATCTCAAGGTCATGAGACTGAGCCCTGCATTGGGCTCCATGCTCAGTGCAGAGTCGGCTTCGGATTCTCTCTCTCCCTCTCCCTCTGCCCTTCCCCATGCTCTCTCCCTACCTGCCCCCCAAAATAAATAAATAAATCTTAAAAAAAATAAAACAGCTTTCACTGCCAATGTCAAACTGAGGTGAAATATGAAAATAGCTTCAGCCAGCAACAAACCCTCTCAAAATGTTTCCTCAAAGCGTAGCAAAAAGAACATGAAGTGAAAATCAAAAGACCTGGATTTTCCAATGGCTGAGTAATATTCCATTGTATATATGGACCACATCTTCTCAACTTTTACATCAACATGGATGGGACTGGAGGAGATTATGCTAAGTGAAATAAGTCAAGCAGAGAAAGTCAACTATCATATGGTTTCACTTATTTGTGGAACATAAGGAATAGCATGGAGGACATTAGAAGAAGGAAGGGAAAGGGCGCCTGGGTGGCTCAGTCGTTAAGCGTCTGCCTTCGGCTCAGGTCATGATCCCAGGGTCCTGGGATCGAGTCCCACATCGGGCTCCCTGCTCGGCGGGAGGCCTGCTTCTCCCTCTCCCACTCCCCCTGCTTGTGTTCCTGCTCTCGCTGTCTCTCTCTCTCTGTCAAATAAATAAATAAAATCTTTAAAAAAAAAAAATAAAATAAAAAAATAAAAAAATAAAAAAAAAAAAAGAAGAAGGAAGGGAAAAATGAAGGGGGGGGATCAGAGGGGGAGACAAACCATGAGAGACTATGGACTCTGAGAAACAAACTGAGGGCTTTAGAGGGGAGGGGGATGGGGGGTGGGTTAGCCCAGTGATGGATATTAAGGAGGGCACGTACTGCATGGAACACTGGGTGTTACACGAAAACAATGAAGCGTGGATCACTACATCAAAAACTAATGATGTGTTGTATGGTGACTAACATAACATAATAAAATTAAATTTAAAAAAATACTTTAAAATGGGCAACAAAGATTATTGGATGTCCAGTGTAGCACAACTTTCTGGTTTGTGTGTTTTATCATCTTTGAGCTATTTTATAAAAATTAAGGTGTTAGAAATGGAATATCATTCAGTGATAAAAAAGCATGAACTCTTGCCATTTGCAACGACATGGATGGAGCTAGAGAGTATAATGCCAAGCAAAATAAGTCAGTCAGAGAAAGACAAATACCATATGATTTCACTCATATTGGAATTTAAGAAATAAAACAAGCAAAGGGAAAAAATGAGAGAGAGAGAGAGAGAAATCAAGAAACAGACTCTTAACTATAGAGAACAAACTGATGGTTACCAGAGGGGAGGTGGGTGGGAGGATGGGTGAAATAGGGGACAGAGATTAAGGAATGTGCTGGTGGTGATGAGCACTGGGTGACGTATGGAAGCGTTGAATCACTGTATTGTACACCTGAAACTAATATAACACTATATGTTAACTAACTGGAATTAAACTAAAAACTTAAAAAAATTAAGTTGTAGAAAACTGATGGTAAATAAGATTATTATTCAAAAAATGCAAATTAATTCTGTCTGTGGAGATATAATTGATTATTTGCCTGTGGATTTAAAGCAGTTTTGCATCTATTAGCAAATTTTCTCAGCATTCCTGATTATCTGTGTGTGTTCTTTGAATTCTCCTTTGAACCAGTTGTAACATCTTACTGGTTCCTTCACTAACTAATGAGTTAAATAAAATCTTGACCTGTGTTTATTTTATATGTATATGAGATTCATGATTTTATCTATAAAACATTACACTTTAATAATTCTGGAGGCTCCACTGAGATGCCCCATGGGTTTACCTGATGGAGCCAGGTAAACTTGATTGCTAGAAAAGTGCACTTTATAGGTGGCTTACACCTGGCCTCACTTTTCTTAGGTTCATGGAGTGAATGCCAAGCAGCAATAAAACTTGAACTCTGCTAAAAAAAAAAAAAAAAAAAAACCTGGATTTTCCAGATCATTGTTTCCTCTATGATTTGCTATGGAACATTGGGTAAGGAACTTTCTCTCTCTGGGGCTCAGCTTTTCCATTTCAAAACAAGAAGTTTCAATTTCAGAAACTTTCCTTCCTTTCTTCCTCCCTCCCTTCCTCCTTTACTTCCTACTTCCTTCCTTCCTTCTCTTCCTCTTTTCCTTTCCCTTGTCCTCTCTCTCTCTTATTTTTTCTTTCTTTCAAACAATAGAACCCCTCACCTAAATGAAATCCCATTCAATAGGCCAACATATTAACCATGAAAGTGAAGCTACTCTTTTTGTAGCTCTCCCCATTGGTCTCCTCTTTGCCTTCAGGAGTGCATATGGCAGCCAACCAGCAACCTAGGTCTCCTTAGAACCCAGTTTATTAGAAGAAGAAGGAGGAGGAGGAGGAGGAGAAGGGAAAGAGGAAGAGGAGGAGAAGAGGAAAAGGAGGAGAAGGGGAAGAGGAAGAGAAGGAGAAGGGGGAGGGGGAGGAGGAGGGAGAAGAGGAAGAAGAAGAAGAAGAAGAAAACATTGAACTACAGGATGAGAACCCATACTGTACAGTGCAAAGTGTGTGCACTTTGGAATCAACAGACCTCAGTCCAAATCCCTACTCGTGTCTGCTTTCACTAGGGTACAACTGAAGAGCCATTTTACATGAGTTGCTCCTTGAGCCCTCATCTCTTCATCTGTAAAATGGGAATAACAATATCTATTAAATAAGGTTACCCTGAGGATTAAATAGAAGGATTATTAAAGGATGAATTAAATCCCTAACATAGTAGGAACTCAATAAATGGAACCAACTGTTTTTTACTGAGAAGACTAAGTGTCCCACCAAACACCCATAGTCTTGGTGTAATTAGTAATAACATATCCTTTCACTCTTAAAAGGTCCTGGTTTGGACAATAAATTATATGACTATTTAAACCATCTCCTAAAGTCACCTCTCCAGTTTTGACTCGGGCTCTCAAAACATGCAGGAGTCTACTGGTTGAGTCTTAGAATCCCACAAGGAACCACAGACAACTTTTCATTGTCAAGGCACGAGAATACGGTTGGTGCCACTACGGAAGCAGGCAGGCAGCTCACAAACATAGAAGAAACATTTGCTTAATGGTTTTATACTTCACCAGGGGAGAGATCCCCTTGACCCCATAACTGGCAAATTCCATGGGCATACACAAGTGAAGTCAGAGTGGAAGAGAGCCAGGAAAGCCAGCATTGGAGTAAGCAATCTCTCATTCATTTCATGTCTCCTGCAATCCTGGTGTTTCCCTTCCTTGTTGAACATAGGCAGGGGAAATCACTCACGTGGTTGGGAAATGAAACGCTTAAATTGTAAACTCAGAGTTGGGCATAAGAGAACACTGATCTTAAGAGTGTATACTGATACAAAGAAATATGTGCATCTGAGTAGGTATTGTGTGTGTTTGTGTATGCCTTGTGGTTATAATTAAGCAAATCCATTATGAGCCAACAAACATTTGTGGACTTTTTTTAGTGTTGGGGGGAGATTCCATTCCCAAACCATTGGCTTATTTGTAGACTTGACTAGGCTCTTCATTAAAAACTAACCACTTCAAAATTGTTTTAAGCTTCTGAACATCAGGCTTGAGAACAAGAGAGTAAATACCAGCATCACTTATCACTCTGGCAGGCTCAACAAACAGCATTTTGGAGTGTTAACAGCCCTTAATAGAGACTCTCACTGCTATTAGTTAAGCAAATAGGCATTAGGTTGAGGAAGGCAATCAGTGACCCATCTCCACAATGACTGATTGTTTACAGGTTGGCCTCAGCTGACATGGTGCACATTCCACCCCAGCACCTTCTGAGGCAGCTGGTGGTGACCATGCCATTTCAGGGTTGGATCTATGCTCCAAGCTGGGCTGCCATTAGTACAGATTAATATTGCTTTATAAGGAATGTACATCCTGGAAACTGGGGCCTTTAATCTTCTAAGCATTATGATGCCATTTACACAGAAAAAACTAGAGGTAAAACTGAGGCAGAGCTAAACTGTTCTGCTTCATGGAAGAGAGAGGGATGAACACGTGGAAGTAGGGGAGGGGAATGGGTATTCAGATGGAGGAAACTGGGACCAACAAGGCTGTGGAAAAGGGAAAGAGAAAACCCATGACCCTAGCATATGGCCCTGTCCCAGAACCAATTTTGAGGAATGAAAATATTTCAGGAGAATGCTGTAAATTCTTTGCTCCAAATGTGCAAAGCAATCTCCCTCCTGTATCTCCCCTTAGGAATCCCAAGTAAAGAGGTGCTGGAAGCCTTCTTCACATTGGCAAGGGTGAAACTAGTGAGAGGACTAGAAGAAGCAGAGTAGGAAGATGAAGGACAGTTCCCATCTGGCTTACACATGTGGGCTTCATCTCCTAACACAGCCTGTTACACAAAACAGGTGTTCAACAAGCATTTGTCAAACAAATGAAATAAATCCTCGGGAAAAGCTCCGAAGGAAGGCCTTGTTCCTACCACCACAGAGGACTGACAAGGGTAGAAAGAGAAACAAAGAGGACTTTTCCTTATTGGTTTGCAAAGGCAAATCCTGACCTGCTTAACTCCATGCTAACATAGCACACAAGTGTCTGCCGAGAAAGAGTTCATAGGGCCAAAGATCTCTTCATGTGACATTGGCTTAGCTTTGGGTGTTTGGTTATTGTCACTGTTTTGGAAAGTTTTAGCAAAGACGAAGAGGGCATTCAAAATACAGAGAGAAAACTTCCTACATACCACCCATCCTGATGTGCATGGCACTGATCTAAAAGCAAATAGAGCAAAGGACATCCATATGATGCCCAGCTGGTTGAGTGAATTTTTGCCCTGGGTTCCATCTGTTCTAAGCCAAAGTGACAGACATAGCCTGGGGGTTCCACTTACAGTTCGGATTTGCACAGCTCAGCTCCTTCCCTTCCCTCGGCTCCTCCCTCAGTTCTTTTCTTTGCTTGGCAGCTATATATATTTCTAAACCAATAGAATTCGCTTTAATGACTTCAGAAACAACTGTCCCAGGACTAACACTGACTCACAGTGAGACCTAAGGAAGAAGCAGGAGCAAGTACTTTCTTCCTCTAGTGCCCTTACAGTTTTTATCTGCCCAGCATCCTTCCTGACTTTGGCAGAGCTCCCTTCTTCATTCCGTGTCACCCCATTAGAGCTATAGTCTCCACATCTACCAGCATCCCCTTCCTGATCACAGGGTTGGTCATGTGACTCCAGATCAGCCCACTGCAGTGCTCTGTGCCTTTAGCAACAGTGATTGGTCCAGGTGCATTTGTCTCATCTACACAAAGCCCATCAAAGTCTTGCCTGGATGGATAAATGGGCATTGGAAGTTAATAAGCTAGAAAACATGTGACACTGGAGCCCTGGTGGCCAGAGCCTGCCCATAGGATCAGACTCATACCCAGAAGGACACTGAGCTTAAGGGGTGAAGAGAGGTTGAGCTCTGATGTCACAGCTGGAACCCCTAAATCCAGCCTGAAGGTAGATCATCCATGGACTTGCCAGATACACAGAATTTCATTTGTTTGTTCATTTATGCTCAGGCTAGTTTCACGCTGGATTTCTACAACTTAAAATGGAAAATGTTGTAATGAGTATAAGTGAATATAAGATGTTTATATTCAAGTAACCTTCATGCAGCAAAATGGAATAATCATAGCAATTATTGCTTGAACACCCATTCAGAGTCAGGACCTGTATCAAAACATTAAGTGTGTATCTCATGTGAATGTCCCACTCAAAAAATGAAGGCACCCGAGACTCAGAGAGGTTGCTTGACTTGGACAAAAATCACAGAGCTAATCGATGGAGGAGGGGGGATCCTAATCTACATCTCAGGGTGTATTCCTGGTGAGTTCATCCAAGAGCCCTGAGATTCTGCATTTTTTTTTTAAAAGATTTTATTTATTTATTTATTAGAGAGCGAGCGAGAGAGAAACAGCATGAGAGGGGGGAGGGTCAGAGGGAGAAGCAGGCTCCCCGCCGAGCCGGGAGCCCGATGTGGGGCTCGATCCCAGGACTCCAGGATCATGACCTGAGCCGAAGGCAGTCGCTCAACCGACTGAGCCACCCAGGCGCCCGAGATTCTGCATTTTTAACACTCTATGCTCCCAAAGGAAGAGTACATAAAACAGCTTCATTACGTGGAATTAGCAACTCTTTTGTGCTTGTTTAGTTAAGAAGAGGCCAGTCCTTCGCTGTGAAGCTTAGGCCCTCAGCACAGTCCCATTTGTCCTACACAAGCCTCTAAGCTTCCAAACGAGGCTCCTGAGGGAGGCAGAGTCCAGCTGGGAACCAGGTGGTGAGACCTCTGTACTGGTCTCTTGGGCTGCCTGTGCCACATGCCAGGTAACCAAGAGGCTTGCTCTGCTATCAGCACTTGCTGGCTGAGAGTGGGAAATGCGGCAAACACTAAGATGGTGAGTTCATCCAGGACCAGCCACTTTCTTGGTCCCTAGTGAGCTCATCCAGCTTTTGCTGAAGTGAAGAAGCTCAGGAGGGGGATGGCTCTTAATATACTGGAAACAGGACATGAGCATATCCCCAACCCCCATGTTTTGTTTTGTTTTTTTAAAGATTTTTATTTATTTATTTGACAGAGAGAGATATAGCAAGAGAGGGAACACAAGCAGGGGGAGTGGGAGAGGGAGAAGCAGGCTTCCTGCCGAGCAGGGAGCCCGACGTGGGGCTCGATCCCAGGACCCTGGGATCATGACCTGAGCTGAAGGCAGACGCTTAACAACTGAGCCACCCAGGTGCCCCCCCAACCCCCATGTTTGACTGACTTTGCCCATCCTCCTACTCCCTCTCCTACCTCCCCCTCAGATGGGGCAGGTGAATAGCAGCCTATGAAATACATTCCAAAGGCCCACTGATGAGGTTTCCCTTTATTTGAATGTCAATTCCCATTCCCAGTTGTGAAAAATGCATGGTTTCCCCTATTTCAATTCTCATTCCAAGTTTTGAAAAATGCATGAATGTAGCCCTGCACTACCATTCATTGCCTCTGTGACTTTGGTCAAGTTACACAGGCTCTCCAAGCCTCAGTTTGTTCTTCTGAAAATGGGAATGAGGCTGCCTACCCGAAGGCATCAGAAGAATTTAACAAGGGATGTGCCATCACTCCTCCTGGAGCTTGGCATGGAGCAGATGCTCCACGATGGTAAATATTGTCAGGGCTTCCCAAGAGTGTTCATGAGAATGAACTTAATGCATGCTGGGCCCTGGCTCCTCTGCCTAATCTTCGGTTGGTGCCTATTAAATAGCCAGCTTCTTTCAAATGGGCCAGGAAGGGAGTGATGGCTATTCCCATTTTCCGTATTTCAGAATCCCCACAAATAATCCCTGGCCATAGTTGAATAGATGGGGCAGAGCTATATCTTAAGATCATGGAACTCCCACTCCAGCCTAATAAACATTTGTGTGAGTGACTTTGATGCTAAGGTTAGTGGTGGACTAATTGTGGATGCTGTGGAGGAGGAGGAGATAAGAGGCCCCAAACACTTTCTAAGGTGGCATCCTTTTTGTGTGGCATCTCCCATTCTGTCAAGACCCGGGACGTACCCCGCATAGCCACCTCTGGTGTGGAGGGGTCACCCAGGCTCTAGACAATCACAGAGGCATCAAGCTCAGGGCAAAGCATATTCTAGGGCTTCCCCACTGTTCCTTGTGTGGACGAGGAAGGCACGGGTCCTAAGAAGAGGGGCTGCCTCCGTAAATGTTTCTGCTAAGGTGGAAGCATCAGGAGAGTGATTTTCAATCCTGGGTGTATGTTATGAATCACCTGGGGATCTTGTCAAATGTGGATTCCCACTCGGTGGGCCAGGGGTGAGCCCTGAGATTCTGCATTTTTAACAAAATCTCAGGCAACATTGAAGCTTTCAGCCCAGGAACCACGTTTTGAGACTAGCGAGGCTCTAGGACATAAGAAGTTCACAGTAAATGTTTGCTAATTTATTAGTAATAGAGACACTGATGACCGAACATACAAGTGAATAATACAGGGGGAAAGTAGATTATAATGAAAATTCTATTATCCAAGCTAGACGGGGGTTAAAGATCGTAACTTCTAGACTTTCAGACTTGACATTTAACCCCCACCCCCGTATGTTCCTGTGACTCTTTTTGCTTTGTTACTTCTTTCTCTCCTCAGTGACAGGGCAGCAGAAAGAGCAAAATCACTATCTCTAGTATAATCCCTGAGTTTCAGCGCCCAAACCTATACAATGGGAATAATGCCATTTATCCTACAGTTGTTGCAAGGACTAAAGGCCTCAGAAGAGTGGCTCCTGACTATTATGTAATTAATTCCTTTGAGGAGACAACAGATTTCTCTCCTGCACGTAGAGGGAACAGGGGGAGAATATTACTTGTATGTATGTGCTAGCACTATCCCAAAGCATTTGGGGTCCATAGTGTTATGACAATTTCACAGACAGGGAAACTGAGCCTTAGAAAGAATCGGCGACTCTTATCCAAGGTCACAAAGCTGAGTAAGTGGTAGGGAGCAGTTGTGTCTGATTCCAAAGCCACATTCTTTCCCCACCATCCTGCCTCTCCCCTGGGCCCCGGTGTGGGCAGCATGCCCCATCTGAACACAGTGCTCCACAGTCAAAGGCTGTGGGGATTAGCTGTCAAGGCTCCAATCGACCCAAGTCCCGGCTCATTCCTTGGCTGGGAAGCAGACAGCCTGTTTACACGACACAGGTCTGGGATGGCAAAATCCTCAGTGCCTGTTTGTCTGCTTTTGCCTTCTCCTCACTCGGACCTTCAGTGAGTCAGTTTTGGTCAAATCCAAGGACAGTCTGTGCTGAGTGCCCTCCAACTTACCGGGAAGGTGTCTGCAGCCCTGAAGGTCACTGGGTGAAAGTGTCAAAGTAGACAGACAGATGACCTCTCACATCCTTGTGGGAGGGAGCTGTTTGCCGAGCGAAGGGTTCAAGGACATCCTCTCTCTGAGTCCCAAACAGGCCTGAATCACTGCCCCCGCTTTCCGACCACAGATGTTTTCTTGCTCACAGCCAGGTTCCAAATGGGGCAGGATCTGCCAGAATGAGCTCTACAAGAGACTGAAAGGAAAGAAATGTGAATCTGACATGTTGTTTCCACCTCTATAAACCAGGCCTCTGGGTCCAGAGCCCGATCCCACCTCAGTATCCCCCCTCCTATGGCAGCGACCACTAATTTAACTGTTCCCCAGAGATTCCTGCTCCCCTGCTATAGCATATGGAACTACCCAGGGACATGACTGCCATGTTCACGATCCTGCTTCCAAGCACCCCTGGCTTCTTGGGGGGCCATGCGACTGCTTCTGACCAGCGGAAGTGATGTGTCTCCCTCCTGGGCCAAGGCATGCCTCCTCCGCCCTCTCTTTTTTCATCCCAGAGAGAAAGAAGTCACAGGTGGAAGGAGCTTATGTCTCTGACTCACCATGTGGAAGGCTTCCTGCCGACCAGGAACACCCACATAGACAGCTTAGTGAGTGAGGAATAAAGCTTTATTATTTTCAAGCCACTGAAACTTTCAGATTTGTTTGCTAGAGCAAGTAACATGACTGGGAGTACACCCCAGGGTTGGGATAGCAGCATGGACTCTGACTGGATCCTTGGTACAGTGTGCAGCACACGGTGCTCAGAACGTCATCCCTGGGATCTCACAGAACCCTCATACGACTCTGGCAGATAATTTCTGGCCCCATCTTCCATCACAGAAACCCCAGCTCTGGGATAGTAAATCATTTGTTCCAGATCATATGGCAAGGAAGCAGCTATAGGGTTCAAACAAATTTCTGTCTGACAACAGATTCAATCAGCCTTCCCTTTAGCCACCTCTGGACGGTGCAATCCTGAGGTCCCAAAGAAAGAGCAGCTTTCTACAGTCATCCCTGGGCAAGAGTGCATGATCTGAACTCCTTTACTGGTTTACTCCTCCTGTGCAGGCCCCCACCTGGGCCCTGGGGAAGATGAGGACGGGAAAGAAGAGTGGAAGCTCATTCCTCATCGCTCTAATCTGGGCAGCCACAGGACAAAAAGAGCCCTTGCAGGGATTGATATACCTTTACTTAACCCTCTGAAATGTAGTTTTTTAAAGTGAGTCTTAAACTTGCTGTTGAGGGGTGCCTGGCTGGCTCAGTGGGTTAAGGGTCTGCCTTCAGCTCAGGTCATGATCGAGGGTCCTGGGATCAAGCCCTGCGATGGGCTCCCTGCTCAGCAGAGAGCCTGCTTCTCCCCCTCCCTCTGCTGCCCCCGCCCCCGACGTTTGTGTGCTCTTTCTCTCTCTCTGTCAAATAAATAAATAAAATCTTAAAAAAAATTAAACTTGCTGTTGGTAGGTCATAGTGAAATAGAGTTCCAGTAAATTTCCCAATTGAGGTGACTCAAAACTATTTAAATTACAATGTGCAAAGGTGACCAAATTGTAACATATAAACTCTGCTGTACTGAGTTCAATGCAGGCTCACCAAGGACAACCCCAGAGGGTGCTTATGACACTGCAGTAACATTGTTCTCAAGTGCAGAAAATATGGACCTTGGAGTAGGAAGCTGTAGGTCTAAGCCCCAACCCCCTGGCTTATTGTCCTGAGTGAGACACCTTTCAGAGCCCTAGCTTCCTCATTTCTGAAGAGGGCATGAGCGAGAGGAAGGTGCAACCCTCTCTTCCTTACCGTGTTTGCAGATTTCCCTTTTTCATCTTTGTGCTCAGCATCTTATACTTCAACTATTGCAGCAGGAGAGGGGAGAGAGTGGTTTCAGGACCTTCTGCTCCTGTTCCCCCTTCATTGTGCCCAGTGAGAGAGCACTCCTGTTTAACCCACCTAGAGTTCCCCAGCATCCTCAGGATAAAATTCAAGTTCTTCAGACTGCCATTCAAAGTGTTCCATGACCTAACCCCGACCTTCATTCCTACATACACTCCTTTATCCAATCCTTCATCCTACAGTTGATCCCCATGGCAGTTTTCACACTTCCCTGTGCACCTTCCTACTATTCCATCCTTTTAACTTCCCTGAAATGCTCTTCCCTATCCTAATTGTTAGAAGTTCAAACCTTACCCATATTTCAAGGCTGATGTCAATACAATCACTTCTAGAAATCCTGTCCTGATGTCCGCAACTGGGACTTCCATCCCTGCCTTCCAAGCTCAGGCAGCACACTTCTTAGGGCCTGGCTCCTTTGATACTTGTTGACTCATTATTTGACCCCATTTTTTTATCTCCCCTTCCCACTCCTTAGAGAAAGAACTCCACCTGCTTCATCTATGCATTGTCCAGCACTTAGAGGTATATCTGGTACAAAGTTGGCATTTGACAAGTTTACTAAGTTAATTCAAAATCATAAGTCAAGGAAAGACGCAGAAAAGACAGCTGATGAGAGAGAATGAGACTAAGCCTTGCTGCAGTAACAAGTAAACCCTGACACTCATGACTTAATGCAATAACAGGTGGCCTCTCACTCCACTCCCAGTCCCTCTGGGGTCAGCAGCTCCCCAGAGCAGAACTCCTCCAGCCACCGAGGCAGGAATCCAGTCTCCTTCCATCCCTTATAATCTCTGCATCCCAAGTGCTTTGCTTCCAGCTGTGCAGATAGGGCTAAAAGATCATGGAAGTTGGCATAGGACACTTTATGGTCAGGCTGGAATTAGTGCCCATTTCTAACACTTGAAGTTTTGTCTATGAACCCTATAGTACTGGCATCACCCGAGGGTTCGCCGAAATGCAGAATCATGGCCCCACCCCAAACCTACTGAACCTGAGTCTGCATGTTAACAAGATTCGCTGGGTGATGGCTGTGCACATCACAGCATGAAAAGCACTCATGGATATCATTTCTGCCCAAGTTCCTTCAGCAGGAACTCAGTCCCAGGGCCCAAACTAACTGAGGAAGCCTGGAAAAATGTCCCTATCTTGATGCCTAGAATGGGGAAGTGGGTTTTACTCACCATAGACACTGCCCCAAGCAGCATGTAAGATGAAATGGATCCATTCCTACTTCCAGGTCAACCATGTCACACAGAAATTCTGTACCTCAGTCACCTTCTCTGCCATAGCGGTTGGCGGGTGGAGTGTCTATGCCTGGCTCAATAAGGAACGGGCTGTTTCAAGATGGTGGAATCCAGCAAAAGGGCCCAGAATTCCACTATATCTGCAGAGAGATGGAAGCCAGGTGAAAAGGCACATTAAAAAACCTTTCAGCTCATGAAGCTGAAAGAACATTTAAATAGTGTACTCTTAAAAAAAAGAGAGCTCCCCATTGCTTCCACCAACTGTCATTCAACAAGTACAAGGGCCATAAGCAGCCACAGAAGCAAGCCGAAATAACCCATTGTTCATTCTCTGTGAAGTTTTGACCTGTTAGACCCAGCTGTTTTCATTATTTCCATTGGTCATTGTTTCTGGTTCTCATTAGTTGAAATTTATTTTAATTATTCTGTGACTCTATTTTTTCCAGAACACAAGGACTTGAGGTTCACATACTTTCATCTTTTATTTATGATTGGTTAATTAACCAGCACTGCATGAAGGGATGAGGAGAGCAAGAACTTTTCAAAAATCCTTTTTTCATGTAAATGTGTAGACTACTTCACAAGAAAACTCAGATCCTTTGTAATATTTGTACTTGATGGCGTTTTACTTGGGAAATACTGGTAAGCCAGCTCTGATCTTAAATTTTAAAGCATTTCATTAAAATAAAAAAAGAAAACATAATATTTCATAATACGAATTTGCTTCATTTTGCATGTGCCAAACACAGAAAAAAATCAACCTTAAAGCAATCAAAATTTCCCCATCAACATTGAGCATGTAATTTTTATAGCAGAACATCCCTTGTCCAAATATATGATAATTTTATTTTTAAACCATGGGGAAATAAATGATTTAGAGACTCAATAGGAAAAGAAAATAAATCCTTAAAAAGTATGTATCATGGAAGGTATTTTCTAGTGCTAAGTATGAATTGACATTTCACGTCCATGAGTATGATTTCATATTAGGAGTCAATATCGTGTTGCATGACTCACTTAAGTTCTGCAAGGGTGAAGGGGTAACGTGCATATGTATGCCATCAGTCATGGGATAATTTCTGCATTGTTAAAGGGCCATATATCTTTTCCTTTTGCTTCCACATGAGACTAGACCGCCACTCTTTTTTTTTTTTTTTTTTTAAGATTTTATTTATTTATTTGACAGAGACAGAGATAGCGAGAGCAGGAACACAAGCAGCAGGAGTGGGAGAGGGAGAAGCAGGCTTCCCCCCGAGGAGGGAGCCCGATGTGGGACTCGATCCCAGAACCCTGGGATCATGACCTGAGCCGAAGGCAGACGCTTAACGACTGAGCCACCCAGGCGCCCCATAGACCGCCACTCTTGATGAACCATCCCTCTCATGGCTTCAACAAATTGATGACTTCCAAGTCTCTCTCTCCAGAATCCACCTTGCTCTTGAGCTTCATACTTACATAACCAATTTAGTGTAGAACACCTTTATTTCCAGAAGGACCCTGAATTTGCCTATCCCAAAAGTAGCCCAGCATCTTCTCCTAAAATTTCTTATTCCTTCTTGTATTTTCTAAGCCAGTACTCAAATATTTGCTGAATTAAGGAGGGTCAGAGATTCATTCTTCATTTTCCTCATTTTTATTTCCGCAGAATAATATGACCCTTTATATACATTTATGTTAGCCGCCCCTCCCCCTCCCCCCAAATACCCTGAAGTGCCTTAAAAGAATCTACAAGATAATACAAAGGAAATGGTTAAAGAAATGATGGGAATGGCAAACTGGCTAGCAACGCTGAAAGAAACCTGAAGAAGACTGATTCCCAGCACTGCATAGCAGGAAGTGGGGATACAAACCAGCTTCTGAGCTTTCCAAAGGCTAAAAGCAAAGTGCGAAACACTTATCAAGGATGTATGATTCATAGTGTCTGTCAGACTAAAGGAAATGGCAGCCGTTCCAGAGAAGCACGGTTTTATTATAGAACAAAAGCAACGCCAGCAAATGTGGGTGGTATACGCTTCCACACGGGATGACTCCGGCCTAATGAAACCTCTTGGGTTGCCTACCTTGTCTATTTAACAATTAGGTAAGTGAAAATGGACTTAGGTAAATACCTTAGTGAATACCTAAATTAACCTTTCCTTGAAGACTGAAAAAGAGTGGAAGTGGGCAAAGAATGACCTAATCTCTGTGGTCTTTTCTACTTATCTGAGCACATGACTCTAGTGTCCTCCAGCATCCTTAAGATGAAATGAGAGTCCAATACAGGTTTCCCCGCCCTCCAAAAGCAGAGGAGATTCCTCTGAAACTTTTCCTAAGCCAAAATGAAATAAAGCAAAAAAGCAATTGCTATCCATTTATATGGAAATTTTTTTTAGCTTTCCCAGACCCCAAAGATAACCCTCTTAAGCTTTTCTGATACCTTAGGACACATCTTGCCAACAGTGCACGGAATAACTGGAGATAAAGCACAGATCCTCACAGATGCAGCTCAGAGCTCTGGCGGCTAGATGCTGAGTGTACATCCCGGGGAAGGAGCTTGGGGGGTGGGGCGGCCCTCCTGCTGCTGGCGGTGTGCAGCTAGAAAGGCTCGCTGCAATATAAATGCTGAACGCTATTTTGGCTTTCCACCTTTTTTTGCAAAAGCAAAAATCCTCTTCAGATTTATTTGGGTTCGCGAAAACAGGTCTTTAATGTGGATAGATCTTTCGGAGAAGCAAAGTGGCGGCGTAACATGAACTTTTGAAAAAAGAGGGATACCTGTGTAAAGTATATTTTAGTAAACCAAGGTCCTTTGTGATCTGGCTTCAATTTCCTCTTTTGCAATGTAAACTTCATCAACACTGCCAATACCTACTATTCCTTAGACAGACTAAATGCTCACCCCACTGGTCCTTGTTGGTGCTGGGTCCCCTGCAAAGCACACTCCCACCCCAAATCTCTGTCTCATATTCCTGACTATCTCATACAAAACCCAATTTCTTCCGTAAACTGTTCCCTGGCCCCAAAATCGGGAGCTCCCTCCTTTAGACTCCTACACCACATACGTGCTCCTCGCTGCTGCATTTATCCATAGCATATCAAGATTCCCTGTTCAGCATGGAGCACTGGGTGTTATGCACAAACAATGAATCATGGAACACTACATAAAAAACTAATGATGTAATGTATGGTGATTAATATAACAATAAAAAATTTTTTAAAAAAAGATTCCCTGTTCAGTAGCTGCTCCCACATATAACAAGTCAATATTTACTGAGCACTTACTATGTATTAAGCACCGAGCTAGATGCTTTAATATATATCATTCTCTTTGATTCTTATGTTAGTTTTCTGTTGCTGAATAACAAATCAACCTTACACAACCTTACATGATAAGCATTTATGGTGGGTCAGTCTCTGTGGGTCAGTAATGTGAATGTGGCTTAGCTGGATGACACTGACCCAAGGTGTCCCAAGAGGCTGCTGCCAAGCTGGCTAGGGCTGTGGTGTCATCTGAAAGCTGGGAATTTGGCAGTGGACACATGGGGATTCGTTTTACTATGCTTTTTACTTTTGTCTATATTTGAAATTTTTTTGTAATAAAAAGGTAAAATAAAATCTGAAGACACATAACATTTCTAAGTCAGGTCAGGGAGGAAGAAGAAACTATGGGGGAAATTCCTCAATGAATCCCCACAATACGTCTCTGAAGGAGGCTTTAATATCCCAGTTTGCAGATAAGGAAACTAAGGCTCATCGAGATGAGAAGGCTCTAGGGTTGGGATTTGTAGCCATGTCTGTTTGGCTCCAAGGCCAACATTTTCTCCATTACCACACTAACATATACAAATGCTATCTCTGCATCTAAGATCTTCATGTTGCCCTGCATTCTGGGGACACATGAGGTTACATTAATGCCCACCCTCCCAGCCTTCATTACCCCCACCTGAGGTCTCCCTCAGTTACCTGGGTATATGACCTGAATTGAGCACATAATGTGTAGCAGGTACTAACTCTTAATATCAACTCATCTTCACAATCCCTCTGATAGGTAGGTTTGTTACTCTCCTTTTCCAGAGAGGGGGTTGCCCCTTAGAGAGATGAAGTCACATCTCAAGTCACATAGCTAGACAAGGTGGAGTTCAGATTTGAATCTAAGGCTGTCGGATTCAAAATGATTGCTGTGTTTATAGAGCATTTAGAATGGTGACCTAATAACAGGAAAAAAAAAAAAATCCACACTAGCAGTTGGATGGCCTGAGTGTCAGCCACTTTTTTTGTTGCTTACCAATGAGATCTTTCTCAGATTGCTTTCTCTCTCCCACCCTTAGTCTTCACATTATAGAAGAGAAGCTGTTCCCAATGTCCCTTAAGGTGGGGTTTTCAAACCATAGGTCAGACCCATGAGCAAGTAATCAAATCAACAGGGTCACCACAAACATTTACAAAAAGAAAGAAAGGAGAAGAAAGGAAAAAAAAAAGAAAGCAAAGAAAAAAACACATCAGAGTAAAGATGAGTTGTTTCATGAAGAGGCATAAGCATATGAATATACAGGTATATTGCATGTGTTTGTTTGTGCACGTGTGTGTGTGTGTGTGTGTGTGTGTGTGTGTGTGTGTGTGTGTATGAATGCATTGGGTCATGATGTAACATCAATTTGCCCCTGTGGGTTGCAGTCAAGAGTTTGAAAGTTAGTGCTTTAATGCATGTTTCAGATGAGGGACTTTAGGCTGAGTTAGGTCTGACAATTTGTGAATGCAAACCACTAGCTTCCTGGAGACTCTGTAGACCAACAGAAAAAGAACTTTAGAATCAGACAGCTTTGGATTTGAATCTTTGGATGTATGAATCTTTGGATTTGAATCTCTCCTACTTCTCACTGTATGCCCTTGGACAAGTCATTTCACCTTTTTGGGCTATGGTTTCATCATCCGTAAAATGCAATTAATAATGCCCATCTTATGGGATAATAATGAGGCTTAAATGAGAAAACAAACACTTAGCAAAGTTCATAGTGCATTGTAATGCCCCAAAAATGTTAATTATAATAATTATTTTTAATTTTAATATTTTTATTATGACCAGCATCATTATTTTCAAATTGCATTGAAATTATTTGTTTACATGTCTCTTCTGAGACTGGACTCACAAAGAAATCTAAGGTATTCTTTGTAATTGTATTTCCAAAACACATTTTATTCAATGCAAATTGATTATGTGGACAGCACCTCCAAAGTTAGAACTTGGACCAGAGGGTATAAAGACTATTCCATACACCCCCAACAAATTTATAGAAGACTTTCATTCAGTTAAGAGCTCTTCAAAAAGAGAATTCACTATCTTGAAAAGGAATGATGAAGACTAAGCACCATAAGGCATTTCATCATTACAAGGTGAGGCCACACACATTACTTTCTTCGATCTCACCACCACACTGCAAGGGAAGTATTCTTCTCATGCTCCATGCTACAGATGTAGAAACTAGAGTTCAAAGAGGTAAAATGATTTGTCTGTGCCATAGAACCACAACTTGACTTCGAGCTCTATGTTCTTTCCCTTGCATCAGTGATTCTGAAAAATATTAGGCTGTATGCAAGAATAACCAGGGATCCATTGTGCAGGTGATTCTGACTCAGGGGGTCAGAAAAAGTCTACTCCTCTCACCCACTGGGTCTCAGAGATACCCACTCACAAGCAAGGGCCTGATTTTATAGCCTGGCAAACCCATGAGCACATTTGCAAAGGCTGTTCTCAGTTACAAAGGGCATGTAGAGAGTTGGAATCTGGAAGACTCAGTTTCATTTTGCCTCTTGCCCAAGCCTTAGGCCCTAGTGCTGACAGTGGTAAGAGGAGCATCTTTGGATTGCCTGTCCTCTCTGGCCAACTGTGCACAGCCAGGAGTGGGGCCAGCCTCGATCCACACTACATCGTGGAGGTGCCAGAGCTCTGATGGGCTCTGGGAGAGTGAAGGTCTGTCCTCAGAGAAGCCACCCTCAACTCCTTCAGCCAAAGTTGGTGGCCCCAACCATGGCTCCCACAGTCTTTGTAGACAGGGTGGTATAACTGTTAGTTTACAAGCCTGCCTCCTAGAAAATAAAGGTGCAGGAGATAGTGAACAGAAGAATCACACCATATACATCTTTCTGTCCCCAGAACCCAGTCCCAGACACTCAGCAGATACTCACTGAGTGTGTGAATGAATGAATGAATGAATGAACGAACGAACGAATACGGAGCAAACAGAACCATGACTTACTCTGACTACGATATGTAATAAAAGTTTCCTATATGCTTTTGTCTTTTTCTAATCACTAGGTTTGACCACCTCTAGAATTCAAAGGAGAAGATCTTTTTTTTTTTTGACCATGATAGAAACTTATTTTTCTTGGAATACTTTATAAACATAAAAAAGAACACTTCTCGGGAAGCTATAAATATGATGAACAATAAACTCTGTGGTTTGTGAGACATGAAACACCATGAACTGTTTTTGAAAAGATAATTTTACCGGAAACAATATATTTGGAAACGAATTTGCCATCCCAATTGCCAAATCTTGGCCTGTTAATCCCCTAGAGGAATATGGGATATGAGGCTTTGTGGTGCAACCAACAACCAGCACTTCACAGAGCGACTGCCCCAGGACAGGTCCTGTGCACACAGCATCTAGTTCAGTGTCCTAATGGCACCCTCCCAGTCTCCCTCTGATGGAGGGGGCACATCCCCATCTGACAGCTGCAGTAACTGAGAGTCAGGAGTCACAGAGCTCCTAAGAGGTGGAGCTGGATTCAGACCCAGGTCCTTCTGAGTCTCCATCCCATGGATTTCATATAATACCCAGATTTCTCTCAGTTCAGAGGTGTCATCATTAATCACTTTCAACTAACTCTACTTTCTAATAAAGATCAATGAAAATCCAGACCAAGACAACAACAACAACAACCTTCCCTCCTCAAAGAACTCTCTTAAGCTCTTTTTCAGTCTCCCTTGCCAAGTTATTTAATAGGAACCATGCTCTTTTGAGGAAAAGGCAAAGAATGCCATCCACTATGAGCTGCATAAAACACGCAAAATACCCTGGAAACTGTTGCATCATTACCCTGAAGCCCTGAAGTCATGTGGACTTCTGGAAAAATCAGGCTGCAACGAAACATAAGTAAGGAATAAATGTTCATCAAATAAAGTTTAGAATGAATGGAAAGTGGAAAAAAGAAAGTGCCCATAATTTACCACCCAGAGATTAAAGTATTTGAGTAACATTTACTTGGAGATATATATGGAATCAGTGTGTACCATGTAATATGACATCATTTTGTTTTTCCATTTAACATTGAAGCGGACACATTTTCCCATGCACTGAAGTAGTCTCCGTGGATTTTACTGGGTTCATAATACTCCATCAAAGAAATGCCCTTTAATTAATTATTCTTTTTTGTTGTTGTTACATATTTAGGTTATATCTAGTTGTTAATTGCTCTACCCAATTCTGTAATGAACAACTATGTAAATAAAGCTTTTTAAAAAACATCATGATTGTGACATCAGTAAACATGCCCAGAAATGGAATTACAAGTCTGTTAGGTGTGAATAGCACATCAACTGCCAAAAACACTCTCTGAGAGGTTGTGCCCTGCTGTGCTTCATCACAGTGCATTTCCCTCCACGGCACCCAGGGCCACCTTCCCCGGGAGTGACCTGTGCAGGTACACAGAGCCCCACACTCAGAAGGGCTCCCTGTTTGGTTTAATGTTCTGTTGGTACCATCTTGGAATTATTAACACATGTTTGTAGGTATGTGTGATGGAACACAGGAACAGGCAGGTGAGCAGAGAGATCTGGGTAATGCGTGTGTCCACCTATCCTTGTCTCCCATTCACATATAATGTCAGCCATGCCTCAGGAGGATAGCACTCCCACAGACCCCCACTGTGTGGAGTTCAGTGACGCTCAAAGCAAATGTAAGGCAAATGTGTTCCTTCTACAACTGAGTAAGCTGGGAGGACCAGGGCACTGATTGTACTGAGATGCTTCTTACTAGAACCAGAACGTGCTTCCTGTGACCAACCAGCACTACCATGTGCTTTAGCCAACCATTCAGTTCCCTTTCCCTTTCGTCCACCTCACCCCACAGTGAGCCAAGGGTAGAGAAGGTTGGTAGAATGTACACAGATCAGGAAGTGAATTTAAAAAGTTGAGTTTGTTTTGCGCAGCATTTACACCAGGAAAATGAAAAGTATACGCATGCACAAACTATAGAATATAAATTTCCAATGTAACACAAATACAGAATATAATTCCAGTGATTCCACGTAGGAGTTTGCCTCCTCCTCCTAAATTAATCCAGTCCCTTTGAGAGAGTCAGAGTAGGATTTTACTAGGTGCAATCTTCCTTCTTCCTCCTCCCCTCCCTTCCCCAACTACCTTCTGGCTCAACAGACGGCTGACGGCATTTTGCACAATCTAATCAGGGACAGCCTGCCCAGGCTACCTTCTCCTGATAGTGCAGGATTAACAGCAGTGTTGGCGTGGGGGCTAGTGTTCGGGAAAAGGCAATGGGGCTAATATTTCTTTATTACCATGTGCTTCATAATGTGCTTAGGCTCTTTATTTACTTGCTTGCTGGTAAATTTTTATAGCCTCGTTCTGCCAAATACTGCTCTCCTTTACGTTAGGCCCTCATTTCGGAGATACTTTTGAACTTTGGCCTGCAGTAAAGTCACTCTTGCTCTTATGAGTTGATCCTTCTTTGTAAAATTGCCAAGTTTTCCTTCTAAAGACATTATTATAGCACGTTGTTTTACATATACGATAGCCAGTGTGCAAAAATCCCCTCGGGCTGATAACCCACAGTTTAGAGAACAAACCTAACCTGGATGGCAGTTGTTTTCAAATGTAGTTGCGCATTAAAAGGGATTGAGGCACTTTGCAAAGTAGGGATACCTGGGTCTCACTCCCCATCATTCTGACTCAGTTGGTCTGGGGTACATGCTGGGCACTGAGAGACTTAAAAGCTTCCCCGAGGTGGCTGTGTGTGCAGCCCTGGCTTTGAACCTGCTTAGAGCCACTGCTCTAAGATCCTATCTGTTTCAATTCAGAGGGAAGCCACACAGCCAGCTCAATGAGACCATCAGCCGCCCTATTAGCAGGATTCAGCAAATCATCACAGAGCCCTGACTGTCTGACAGGCCTGATACGAGGCCCTTTGGGAATGGCAGAGCTGAATAAGACAGCCTCCCAGCCCGGAGGAACTTTCAGGATGGAGGACAAGTGAGAAAGTCAGCAAGCTAGCAGCAACAGTGTCAAGAGTATCTAGAACGGAGATAGAACCAGGAGCTGGTAGGATGTTGTACATGCACAGTATCTCTGAAAGGGACTTCCCGGACACTGTGCCGATGGGGCATCAACAAGAAAAGCCAGAAGGGTCACAAAGCAGTCCACTACAGGGACAGGGACAACGTCTTGTTTGACTTCGTGTCCCAAGCGACCAACACAATGCTGGCACCTAGTAGGTGGTCATCAATAAATGGTAGAAAGAATAGATGAATGGCCTAATTTGTAGCATAAGATGCTTTAAAGACCATAATTTAAAAGTTTGGAAAGCTATGTATGAGCCAGATCATGCAGGCCTGGAAAGTTCTTGAGCTGTCAGTTCCATCACCTGAGCTGTTCAAGGGGAAATAAATCCCGCAGTAGTCACACGTGATGCTTTGGTTGGAGAATAAAGCTGAAGATGGTCTAGGAGGCAAGGGCCCAGGAGGGGGCTCATGAGGACCTGAATTAGGCCAGGGGAAGTGAGGATAAAGTGGTGAGTCATGCGGAAGGACTGTTCATGGATGTGCTTAGGGCAGAAGCCTTACTTTTCTCCACCTCACCTCGATCCTCTCCTACCCTGACACCTAGAGAACCTCAAATGCTACCACTGTCACCCAATTGGACTCTTTCGGCAGGATGGACACAGAGATAAGCATCTGCTCCCCGATCCTTCCCCATCGGCCCCCTCTACGTTACCCAAGCTCTCTGCCGGCAGGAATGGTATGAGCCATTCTTTCTACTACAACATATAGCGAGAATCTCATCTTTAGAATTAGCCAGTAAAGATGTGGAAAGTCGCTCCACCTTCCTGGTTATCTGGGAGTACTAATTAAAATGACAGCAAGATTTCATTTTTCACTCATCAGACTGGCAAAAATTAAAGGACTAATATATCTAGTGCCAGTAAGGGAGAGGGAAAAGTGTGCTCTTAAATTCTGCTTGCAGAAATGTACATCAGTGGACTGTTTCGAAGGCAATTTGGCAGTATCTATAAAAATGTTAAATGTGCATTCTCTTTGATCAAGCGGTTTTCATTCTTGATTCTGACCCCAGGGAAATACTTTCACGTGAGTACAAAGAGGTAAACACTGCATTTACTGGTCGCAATGAAATATTGGTTGCACCATATCCCCTATTAGTAGGGAATGGTTAAAAAGACCATGGTACATCCAAACTATGGCATCTGTGGAACCATCCAAAAGAATGTGGCTGGTTTGGGTATTCTGGCATAGAACATTTTATTCAGCAAAACAAACAAACTGTTTATGAGACCAAAAAAAGCACCAGAATGTCTATATTATATGTCTACATATATATAACTTCATTAATAAAATCAAGGACTCACACACGAGGGAAAAGGGAAGCAAGCTAGCACTTTCGCTCTGATAAGGTATTGATTGAGATTTGACAGAATGCATTCGTGCTATTGTGTAATTATAATAAATAAATATGCAATAAAAGCCTGGGAAAGAAGGGGCTTTCCTTCACCATATCTCCTTTTTCCTTCCTCTAAGAATAACCTCGAGAGGTAGACAGAGTAGGATTACTGCCCCAACATTCTAAATCAGAAATCAGACAGTGTGAGAGGAGAAGAAACTTGTCTGGGATAGCAGGATGGGCTAGGGACAAAGCCAGGATGAGAATCTAGGTCTTTTGACTCCATTCTAGTGCTCTGCGGATTGCACACCCTACGGCATTCAGCTTCCACACCTTCACGCCACCTTGCCCAGGATCAAAGGGAGCCCTCGACCCATTCTTTCAAGAGAAACTCTGACTCTTACAGACTTACAAGTTTTCAAAAATTTTCTCCCCCTTTTCTGTTTTTATGGGGGCCAGACTCCTCCGAATCTCTATGTGAAACCTGCAGGTTCAGTGTTGCGAAGGACTTGTCTGATGTTCCGTCCGATTTCCATCCAAATAAATCTCATTTTGCTGATGTCTGTAAAGTCTGACTTTATAGCAGAGAGCTCTCCTAGGACTCTGTCTTTAATAAAAGGGGAAAGAAGTGGAACCACTAATTTAGTTTTTTTAAAAGGCATGTATTTTCATGCACATTAAGTCCATCTGTTGGTGAAATGGATGCCTGTGCACAGTGTATAATTTGATAAAACCCAAAAGAACTCAGAGCTCCCAGCTTGAAGCAGAAATAGAGAAAGTGGCTGGGAACCTGACTTAAGTGGATAAATCCACCAACCACTATTTTTAGAACTAAAAACTGATTTGAAAAAAAATACCCATCACGGAGAAAGATTAATGTTCTTAGTATAAGAGACTCTCAGCACATTTGCACTGCTTTAGGGACCAAGACCAAAGGGCCCACTGTCTCTGCAGCTCGTTGATTGAAGATACCATTTTCACAGCACTGTGCAGGCTCTGAGCACCTCGCTTCCTGCCCTCCCCGTCTGATGGCCCCCCTCTGGTTGCCGAGAGCTTACAAGCTATCAGCCATGCCGCCTTAGTTGTCAGTGCGAAGTGTTTTAAAATTTGAAATGTTGACACCATTTAAATCTTGGCATTTTGCATTAAAACATCAGACATTGCACAGAAAAAAAAAAATCAGAAATCAGGATTCTGATCTCTCTTGAAAAATCCGAAGATCTGGCCATATTGGGTCCAAATTCCTTCAGAGCATTAACAGGCCGATGCTGAGTGGTGGAGGCATCACGTGGACAGCATTCACCTCCAGGTTTGCACAGATCTGCCGATGCCTGCCTGGTCCCCATAGACACTTGAATTTGCAACACTTGGTCTTGAGGATTAAAATCTAAACTTCTCAAAAGGACATTCAAGGTCCTACGGTATTGGCTTCTGGCCAACACCTCCATCTTCATTCTTTCCCTGCTTTTCACCTATTTATTTAGTCCACAAACCTTCACTGATTGCTAGCATAAACCAGTCTGCATGCTAGATGGTTCAGAAATGAATAAAATGTATGTATCAGACAGGGTCCCCGCAGATGGTAGACATAAACCAGGACAATCCAAACAGGAATGGTTGAATAGTAGGAGAACCACAAGAATAGTGCATTACCTTGAGACTAGAAGCGGGACGGTTAGTACATTCAGGTCTGAAGTGAAAATGTTGCTCAGCTGGAGAGATGCTATGACCTTCTGCTGGGAATGCAGCCAGCCCATGACAACCCTGCAGGGCAAGGGCTAGGAGGAAGATCACCTGCCCTCACTCTCCTCTCTACCGCCAACCTCCAAGGGGACTCCTCCACTGGCCCAAGCCAGAAGCAAAGGGCCAGGAGGCCTCTTGATGCAGTCCACGGAAGTCAGCTTCCCTGGACAGAGAAAGTGCAGAGTGGATAAGAGATACAAACAGAAGCCACTGAGCCAAACCCATCTGGCCTTCAAGGAACTCACAGCCTAGTGAGGAGAAAGGCAAAATCAACAGATAATGTCAGTGCGGTAGGGGCCATACTATCTTAATGAGCATCCTGGCAGGCTACAGGAGCTCAGAGGAGAGAACTAGCCAGGCAGAGGCAGTCAGGAAGCCTCCCAGCAGACAGTGACCTCAGAGCTGAGATACAAGTGACAAAGAAGAAGGAGTTAGCCACAGAGAGGTGAGGAGGGAGAGGCGGGCTGTCCCAAGAGAGGGAGCATCCCATTACTCAGGCTTCATGGGCATGATATGCTCAATCCCCTGGGTCTCTCAGCGTTCCCCCAAGTCTCTTGCTCTTTTGCACCCATATGTTTGGGCATAGACCCTTCCCCTACTGGAGGAGCTTCCCCCCAGCCTTTTTGGGAAGTTCTCTCATCCCCATCCTCTGCAAGCAATTCCACTCCTGAATGTACCCAGCAGAAATGTGAACATACAT
This sequence comes from Halichoerus grypus, assembly GCF_964656455.1. NCBI lineage: Eukaryota > Metazoa > Chordata > Mammalia > Carnivora > Phocidae > Halichoerus > Halichoerus grypus. The sequence goes on along the minus strand of NC_135725.1, from coordinate 69,726,231 downwards.
GCACCAAAAGACACACCCTAGAATATTCACAACACCACTAAGCATAGTAACCACGTGTGTCAACAGAGACTGGGTCCGTGAATTATGATATATCCACAAAGTAGAATACTATACATCAATGAGAATGTGTGATCTACAGTTATATGTAAAAATATGGAACAATATCACAAATACAATGTTGAGTGAAAGAAACCAAACACAAAAGAGTATATCCCATGAGATTCCACTGATTAAAAAGTTCAAAAGCAAGCAAAAGAAATCTATGGTGTTAGAATTCAGAATAGTAGTTACCCCTAAGGGGAGTGGTAGTTACTACAACGAAGCAAAGATACGGGGTCTGTGTTGCTAGTAACATCCTGTTTCATGAAGTGGGTGCTGGATGCATGGGCTCATGAAAATTCATTAACCTGTACACTTACGATATGTATATTTCTCTTTATGTCATACTTTAAGTCACCTTCTCCAGGAAGCCTTCCCAGATTATTGAATGACAAGGGCTTCATGTCCAAAGAGCTCAAAAAAACCCTTCCAAAAACCCATCCTGGATGTCTGAAAACCATTGAGGACAGAGCAACCCAGGACTGCACACCTGCCTCAATTTCCCTGGAGATCCTGGACAAATCCTGTCCACTCTCTTGGCCCTATCTACTGCTTTAAAATGATGCAGTGGAGCAGATGTGCTTCTAGTTTTTTCCAGCGGCTAAGGCATTTATAGGTCAATGGATCATCCAGCTTTTTCTGAACTTCCTTGTCAATCCTAACAGCCTCTGGTCATAAAACAACTCTGAAATGGCTGCAACTCTCAGATGAGTGGCACCCAACTTCCTCATCAAGGAGGGACACTGTCACTAATTTTCTCCCATGAGCCCCACATAACGGAAGAAGATGCATTTTCTAAAAAAGATGTTTATTGTGTGATGATCCATTTGTTTTAATCAAGGTATTTATACACAGTAGCCAACCTGACCTAGTGATCAACATGAGGAAACCAGTATCCCTCCAGTGGTTGGATAACTCCTACTCAAAGCAGAGTAATATGATCATTTTGTTCCCCCGCCCGCCCCAGGAAGATCCATAGCTGGGGCTCAATGTAGGATATCCGCTACTAATTTTATGACATAGACATGCATTCGGGAGCCCTTATTTCTTTTTCTCAAGCCTCTCAAAATGGCACCCCTGGGCCAAGGTCACTGTATCAGTACCTTCTGCCACATACCAACGAGACTTTGGGTTTTGTCTTCAGATATTTCCTGGTACTACCTTCCTAACTTCTTTTCAATAATGATCTCCAAATGAAATGGGCTTTTGTGATGTTCCATAACCCAAGTGAAATGAAATAGGACGGTTTCAATAATACCAACACTGGCTGCCATTTACGCTGCACCCCTTATCCACGCAGCCAATACCCCAGGCACCTTATATGGGTTTACTTGGGCTGGGCAGTCAGGTAACATGGGTTCAAATCCCACCTCTGCTCCTGATTGGCTCAGTGGCCTAAATGAGTGGGCACTTAACCTCTCAGAGTCATCATTTCTTTACCTATAGAAGAGACTCCTAACACAGTTAGGTCATTGAGTTACTGGGAGGACCAAATGCGTATCATCCATGCAAGCACATGGCCCAGTGCTTGGCACAGAGGAAGCACTCAGAAATGTTAGCTATTCATAGTAATTCTATTTTCTTCACAACAACTCTCTCAAGAAAGCACCAGTATCCCCATTTTGTAAAGAAAAAACTGAGGCTCAGAGACTTGCCTAAGATTACACAGTGACTGAATGGGCAGATCTAGGATTTTCGATCCTAGTTGTACTTGACGCCAAATCCTGACCTCTTTCCCCTGGTCGGTCCTTCAGCCTCTGCAGGTCGTAGTTGGAAGCCTCCATGGCTGCTTCTGTTCCTTTATAAACATAATCATTTTTAAGGGAAAGAACATTTTCATTTTTTTTTTTGCTTAATTACTTTAAAAAAGTAAAATATTAGATAACCCTTTTACTTGTGTCATAAAAACCTAATTTTACTCAAGTTCATTTTTTATGTTCCTATTCAAGGTTGTCAGCCCTAATTTCGTGATTGTTGCCAATCTTGTTTTAGGCATTAGCAATAAGGTTCAAAGAATCCTAGCGAAGCGACGTGACCTTGGGAGGTTCCTTGCCCTCTCAAGTAGGCCTCAGTTTCTCCTTATGTAGAACAGGGGAGTGGATGGAGGCTCTCCCAGTTCCTGCAGCCTTGACACAGAAACGTCCCTTCTGACATTGTTTCAGGGCCCTTCCCACACGTGAGCAGCTGGGCTTCAAACGTTTGATTCCTGCCCTGTCTTCCTGAACTATGTCAGCGGAGGAAAACAACAACAACAAAAAGAATCTAACATCTGTTTTCACACCATGGCTGGGAATTCATTCCTAAAACATTTTTCATACTTGACCAGAAGGGCATTTCGTCACGAGTAACAGGATCCGTCCCTTGCTCTCTGGCCTCCTTTGCACTTTGCTGATAAGACAGTAATGAATGTGCTGATGTGCATTTCCAGGAATCGAAGCTTCTCCCTGGCCCAAGCCAGCATTGCTGCCTTCTCAGAGGCAGGTGCCAGAGCCCAGTGCCCTTCCCAGGCGGGCCAGCCAAGTCACTGCCCTTGAGGCTCTCTTCCCTCCCCAACAGCACCTCCCACAGGACCCTGTAGGCAGGGGTTGGTCACTGGAGCAGCCCCAATCCAATCCTTCTCCCTGGCTTCCTGGTGCGTGGGCCAAGTGGGGGAGAAGGACCTCCTTCCCTGTTCCAGACTCTTAGCACCCTCAGCTTTACACATGAAGAATAAGAACACCTCCTTTCCATGGTTAGGATGATAACCAAGTGAGTCAAAGTGTGTAAAAACACCTTGTGAGGGCACCATCTGTGAAGAAACGCACAAAGTGCTGTGTGAGTGTAGCAAAAATGACGATATTTAATGAGAATTTGACCCTGAGACACACTGGATGAAGCAGCTTTATCTGTGTGGCTCTCAGTTGCATGTGGAACCCTACACTTAAATAGAGACCACTTCAAAGAGAATCTATAAATCAAAATACATATTCTTTGAGGGATACATGGTGTTTTTGTCCTTTTTCTAAATGCGGAACCGCAAATGCAAAAGAGCAGCTGTGATTTCTTCAAGACAAAAGTCTTGGTGATTCAGAGCGTGTCTTTGCTCATCTTGTTTATCTTCTAAAAGCCAGCCTTCCTCTGAGGCCTACTGGGGTGTTTGGTAGAAGGCCCGTGGTGCGGGGAGCCAGGCACTGGATCCATCATAGCTGGAACACTGATTCTCTGTGAGCTTTTAACAGGTTTCTTCTCTTATTTGGGCCACAGTTTTCACACCCATGAAATGGGTGGGGAGATGGTGGGAAACTGTGGCTGTAGGGATATTTCTCCAAGGGCAGGCACAACAATGATCCCTGTGGGGAATGACTTCAGGAGTCACAGGCCTAATAGAAAACAGTTGAATGAAAAAGGTAATGGCTTCTCAATTCTTTTATCTTTCGGATTACACATCAAAGAGAAACCCTCATGTCAGTGCTTGTATGACAACAGCTCTGCACACTTGCTCCTTTCCTCCTTAACTGAGCACGTATCTCAGGACTGGGCTTCAGCAGGTGCGAATAGCTAGAATTTAATCCCCTTATTTTGTCATCACTGGGCCTGTGTCTTGGTTAACTTCTACTTTAGCAAGCAACTTTGTTTTTGTTTTCATTTATTGCAGTGATATAAAGTTTCCTCTGCAAATATATTCATTTTATTTTTAAGAGGTGAATTACTTAGAGACACCTGGGTGGCAGTCAGTTAAGCATCAGACTCTTGGTTTTGGCTCAGGTCATGATCTCAGGGTCGTGGGATCGAGCCTCACATCAGGCTCCACGTCCAGTGGGGAGTCTGCTTAAGATTCTCTCCCCTTTCCCTCTGCCCCTCCCCCCATTCTCTCTCTCTCTCTCTCTGTCTCAAATAAATAAATAAATCTTTTAAAAACAGTAAATTATCTAAAAGGTGTAGCAGATGTTATAGGAAGCACATAGCTATGACAACAACCATCGCCCTACCACCCCAGTTAGGGAACTCTGGGAGCTGGTATCTGAGGTTACTTCCCTCACTCATGTGAATGGCTCGGTCATGGGATGTTCTCACTGTGGTCCATTCTTCTGGCTCCCTGGGTGCTGACTCTGGGTCAGGGGTAGAGAGGACCAGGTGGCTGGGGAATTTTGTTCTGCCACAGGCAGAAGAAGAACAGGCCCACCCTCCAGGAATAATCCTACTTAGAGTCAGGGGAGGGCTCTGACTGTGGTTTCAGCTGTATTCAGAAGAAATTGCCATAGTCAGGAGTTCTGGATGGTGTAAGAGTTTGCAACTTGCTAGAATGCATATCAGTTCAGGAATTCTCACCACACACCTCTCATTTAGGTATTATTTCTTTCATTGTACAGGTGAAGAAGCAGGCTCAAAAGCTAAAATGACTTGAAAAGTCACACATCTAGAAAAAGACAGAATGAGGACTTTATTTTTCTTTAAGATTTATTTATTTATTTTATTTATTTTTTTTTTTTTTTTATTTTTTTATTTTAGAGAGGGAGAGAGATCGGGGGGGGGGTGCAGTGAGGGAGAGGAAGAGAGAAGCAGACTCCCCACTGAGCATGGAACCCAGTGCGGGGCTTGACACAGGGCTTGATGGTGGGGGGGGGGGGGCCTCGATTCCACGACCTCAAGATCATGATCTGAGCCGAAATCAAGAGCCGAACGCCTAACCGACTGCACCACCCAGGCGCCCCTTGAATAAGGACTTTAAATCTGCATCTTTTGTCACCAAAGTTCATGCTTTTTCAACTACAAATGATGCTAAAGAAGGTTTAGAAAGAAACCAGGAAGATGAACAGGTATTTTGTGGCTATAATATCCCATTCTGTGAATATACTATGTAAATAGCTTCCTACTTTGGAATGGTTTATATCCAATAGATGAACAGCCCTTGCGGCTAAACCTTTGTGTACATCTATAATATGTTTATACAATAAATTTCTCGAGAAACGAAACAAAACGGGATGGAGTCCCGTGCCAGACTCCGTGCTCAGTGAGGAATCTGCTTGTCCCTCTCCCCCTCCCGCTCTGCTCGCCCCGCTCTCTCTCTCTCTCAAATAAATCAAGTCTTTAAAAAAAAAGAAATTAACCTTTCCAATTACTGTTTTTCGAAAGACAGGTATGATTTCCTCCTAAGGCTTTACAGTTTTCTTCTTATAGGCTAGGGGTATATTCTTTTATACACATAGAGGACTGTCACCTTGGGTTGTCACAGAGGTGGTCGAGCTTCTGCAGGTCTGTTTCTCAAGGATAGGACTGCTATTCCAGATTTCAAGTTATATTACAAAGCAGCAGTAATTAAAACAGTATGGTACTGGCATAAAAACAGACACACAAATCAATGGACTAGAACAGAAAACCCAGAAATAAACCCACAGTTATATGGTCAATTAATCTTAGACAAAGGAAGAAGGAATATACAATGAGAAAGAGATAAGTCTTTTCAACAAATGGTGTTGGGAACACTGGGCAGCTACTTGCAAAAGAATAAAACTGGACCTCCTTTCTTACACTATACACACACAAAAAAAAACCTCAAAATGGATTAAAGACCTAAATGTGAGACATGAAACAACAAAAGTCCTTGAAGAGAACACAGGAAGTAATCCCTTTGACATCAACTGTGGCAATGTTTTTCTAGATATGTCTCCTGAGGCAAGAGAAATAAAAAGCAAAAATAAATTATTGGGACTACATCAAAATAAAGTTTCTGCACAGCAAAGGAAACAATCAACAAAACTAAAAGGTAACCTACTGAATGGGAGAAGATATTTGCAAATGACATATCTAATAAAGGGTTAATATCCAAAATATATAAAGAACTTATACAACTCAACACCCAAAAAACATTCCAATTAAAAATTGGGCAGAAAACATGAACAGACATTTCTCCAAAGAAGACATCCAGATAGCCAACAGACACATGAAAAGATGCTCAACATCACTCATCATCAGGGAAGTGCAAATCGAAACTACAGTAAGATATCTCACGCCTGTCAGAATGGCTAAAATCAAAAACATAAGAAACAAGTGTTGGTGAGGATATGGAGCAAAAGGAACCCTCTTGTACCATTGGTGGGAATGCAAACTGGTGCAGCCCTTGTGGAAACAGTATGGAGGTTCCTCAAGAAGTTAAAAATAGAATTATCCTACTATCCAGTAATCAATCACACTACTGGGTATTTATCCAAAAAATAAAATAAATAAATAAATAAATCAAAGGGACACATGCAGCCCTATGTTTATTACAGCATTATTTACAATAGCCAAGATATGGAAGCAGCCCAAGTGTCCATCCATAGATGAATGAATAAAGAAGATGTGGTATGCGTGTATGTGTGTGTATATAATGGAATATTATTCAGCCATAAAAAAGAATGAAATCCTGTCATTTGCAACAACATGGATGGAGCTAGAGAGTATAATACTAAGCAAAAGAAGTCAGTGAGAGAAAGACAAATACCACTGATCTCACTCATATGTGGAATTTAAGAAACAAACCAAATGAGCAAAGGGAAAAAAAGAGAGAGGGGCAAACTAAGAAACAGACTCTTAACTATAGAAACAAACTGATGGTAACCAAAAAGGGGGGGGGTGGATGGGGAGAAATGGGATGGGCATTAAAGAGTACACTTATCATGATGAAAAAAAAAGATAAACACCTAAAATTCTAATTGCTGTGTCAAAAACCGTATATACATCTTTAAGGCTCTTGACACATATTGACAAGTATGCCAAAATGCTCTTCAGAAACGTTTGCACCAATCAATTCACGTGACCCCGCATGAATGAGAATGCCCATTCTCTCACATGTCCCCTAATTCTGAGTATTTTAATTAAATTCCTTAAAATAGGAAAGAAATGGCACTCTAGTGTTTTAATTAGCATTTCTTTGATTATCAGTGAAGTTAAATACTTTTCCATTTGCTCACTGACCATTTGGATTTATGTGTGGAAACTTTATGGCCAAGTTCATTGTTTCCTTTTTCAATATGTTATACCTTCAGGATTCAGGATAAGGAAAAGGTTTCCAGAAAGTCTCTGGGCCCCAGTCTTCCTAACTGTGAAATGGGTTTTAGAGGGAACACTTTGAAGACCCCCTCAACTGTAACCCTAGCTGAACAGGGCAGCATCAAGGTTGCTGGAAGCCTGAGCACATCTCCTAGACTGGTATCTCCACCACCCCCCACCCTTGTCCCAGTCAAGATGGTCCAGGCTGCCAAATAGGCTGGACCAACTCTGCCAGAATCAACACCATAACTCCACTTCCTCACATGGACGCCCCACCCATAACCATTTACTGAGGCAGTGACTGTCTTTTGCATCCATGTTAAACAAAATTATTTGTAATTTAAGAAGTACTTTTGGAGCACCTTTGGTTTTGTTTCCTTCATTGTTAATAACTCCATCCTCTAAGGAGAAGGAGGTAAGGACATCCCTGCCAACCCCACCAGCAATCCTATCCTTGAGAAACAGACATGCAGAAGCTCAACTTGACCACCTCTGTGACAACCCAAGGTGACATTCTTCCATGTGTATAAAAGAATATACCCCTAGCCTATAAGAAGAAAACTGTAAAGCCTTAGGAGGAAATCATACCTGTCTTTCAAAAAACAGTAATTGGAAAGATTAATTTCTTTTTTTTAAAGACTTGATTTGAGAGAGAGAGAGAGTGGGGCGAGCAGAGCGGGAGGGGGAGAGGGACAAGCAGATTCCTCACTGAGCATGGAGTCTGGCACGGGACTCCATCCTAGGACCCTGAGATCATGACTTGAGCTGAAACCAAGAGTCGGATGCTTAACCGACTGAGCCACCCAGGTGCCCCAGGAGAGATTAATTTCTTATTATAGACTTCCTTTAATGATGATTGTTATGAAGTTAGAAAAAAATTGTCATTTTTCATCTTGGGTGGGTGACTGGTTAAGATGGATTTCATTTAGTTGAAAGTGCAGGGAGTTGAAATTCCTTCAAACTGATCATTGCTTGAAAATGAATATGTAAGCATAGCATAAGGAAAGTATTGGAAGTGCGTATCTTAACACCCTGGGGAGGCTCGTATAATGTTTTATTTCACATGTCTTCCAGAAAAAGGAGTTGTGCATTTTAACCTGGGCCTCCCTTTATGTCCCATGTCCCATTCTTGGCTGGACTGACTCCCCCCACCCCACCCCCAGCACATTCATGATGGTCTATAAAAGTGAGCTGCAAACAGAGCGGATTTATCATTCATGGAGTGGCCCCCATTCTCCAGGCCCCCCCACCAGCTCCCTCTCTTTCTGAACTCCTGGCCCACTCACTGCTCTCCTCTGCTGCCCCTCATACTTGCCATGCCCTTCCTGACTGTCTACTTATAGTTTCTAGCTTTGCCAGGCCTTGCATTCTGGTAGCTCTTGATGCCCCAGTCCTCCTAATCCACAGCCCCATCCTCTGGGCTCCCAAACTCTCAGTAGAGCAAGGAAAGGTAGATGTCAACACATTCCTGGTTCCATCTTGGAGCAGAGGAAATCTGGCAGAGTGTGGGTGTTTTACTAAGTCCTGGTGCATCCAACTCCAGAGCTCAAGCCTACCATTCACAATGCCAAGTGAGATGTTCCTCAGCCTCTTGCTCCCAGGAGGGCCCTGAGGGATTGTGAGATTTGGCCTGTCCATGGGGCTCCATCCCATCTCTCCATGGACGTGAAGCTGTGTGATGGGTGCAATTTCTGTGGGAAGAAACCTGCTCCAGTCAAGGTGTGGATGAGAAGGCAAGCTGTGAGCCCAGCATCTCCTGTCCCTTTACCTTGCCTCCCATAATTCAACTCTTACCCTCATCCGCCCCAGGATGAGGGCAGGAGAGAAGATGCTAGAATTTGGTGCATGCTTCTGTGCTGGCCCTGCAGGGAGAGCTGAATGAGGTATACTTTTGAACCGTGAGTGCACACCATCCAGGCATGTCCTGAGTGTAAGAGTTCATTGCTGCCATTGAAAACATTGGGGGCCATCAGAGGAAAGCCCCCAGTTCAGAGTCCCTTGAAGAAAATCATCCCAATAACATACTGATGAACAAGCTGGTGGAAAGAGAATGGAGAGGGAAAAAGAAACCAGATAATATTCTTTTAAAACTAAAAATCCTTCAGTAATTTTTCCCCAGGTTTCCAGCAGCAGCCCCACAGAAATCACCTGCTGTTAACTTCGGGGAGTGACTTGACCTTTCTCAGGCGATGTCTTCTGTGAAAGCGTGTGAACAATACACACCACGGGGTGCAGCAGACTTAACACAGCACCCAGCAGACAGCAGGAGCTCTGTAAATGGCAGCTTCCTCTGTGCAAGCAGGGCCTAACTGGAGACAAGTGGGGAGCCTAAAGGAAGCACTAAGGATGGGCACGCTGGAGCCCTGTGAGCCCTATAGCCATGAGGACAGTAAGAACAGGGAAGATGCTGGAGCCACGGTAATGACGAGGCGGCAGCAATGAGGAACTTGGCATCTCTGATCCAGCATCCTTGCCGGGAAGGCCTGCTTCCCCAGAAGTAGCTCTAGCATCTGTCGACCTTTGTCACCCATTGCACTCCATGAGATGGAGGAGTCGCCCAGGTGATGGGAGGGGCCCGCGTCAGCTCCAGCCCACAGAGGTAAGAGGGAGGCTCAGGAGTCAGCCTGTGTTCCAACCCCTGCTCTTCTGGGTTTGGTGTTTTTTTTTTTTTAATATTTTATTTACTTATTTGAGAGAGCGCGTGCACGAGTGGGGGGAAGGGCAGCGGGAGAGGGAGAAGCAGGCTCCCCCCACCCCCGGTAGGGAACCCAACGAAGGGCTAAATCCTGGGACCCTGAGATCATGACCTGAGCTGAAGACAGACACTTAACCGACTGAGCCACCCAGGCACCCCTCGCCTGTTTCTTAAGGTATGACCCCTATACCCTCAGGTAAGTCTCTGAGCCCCAGACCCCCATCTCTAAAATGGGTATAATGATAATCCATACCTCAAAATGTCACTGAAATGGTTACAATGGGTGAGCAAATTATGTAATTTCCTGAGTATGATATAAATATCTTCACTCAGAAAGCAGTCAGAGGGTGCACTGTTACCTTTAGTACTATTATTTGGTCTTAAGGATTATCGAAGGGCCCCTGTGAGGTTCTGACTTTTATGCAACCCTTTTCATGCTGTTTGAAGAGTCTCTCTGACAGAACCCTGCATTGCAGCCCAAATCAAGTTAATACTGCCAAATATCCAGGTTGGGGTTGAAGCTACTCGGCTCAAGGGACCACTCTGAGCCTCTGCTTCCTCATCCGTAACCCAGTGTCAGCTGGACACTGCAGAGTGACTGGGAGGATCCCACGAGGCAGTGGGTGGAAAGTGGCCAGCAGCAGGCTTGGCGCAGAGGAAGGCTCGAGAAATGGGAGTTCCCTTTCTTTTCCTGCTCCCCCTGGGAAAGTGCAGAAAGCGAGGGTGAGGAGCCCCCTGGGGCTCCTCTGGCCACCTGACCTGAGGGAGAGCCAGGGTGGAGAGCAGGAAAGGGGAGGTGTGGTGTGAAGCAGGTCAGCCTCTTTCCCCTCTGTGACCCAGCAGTTTGGAAACATCCTCCCTATCTGCTGTGCTGTTCTCCCAATGTCCAGCCCACAGTGGCCAGAACAATGGCAGGATACAGGCCTGTGCTTACCAGCAATGATGTGCCGGCCTTCAGGCCAGGCTGAGCAGGGCTTGTCTCCAGCACAGAGGGCTGGCTACCTGGCCTCTGATGAGGGAGCCCCTGGTGCATCCCTGGAATTTTCACCTTCTGGTTCCCCTGAGCATTGATGGAAGGGGTTTCATACTCACAGATTTCCCCACCCCCCTCACTCTGGGCATGAGCTGGTGTTCAGCTTCCTGGTTTCCCCTAAGAGATCTTTGCAACTTTATGCTGTTTCTGATTATAATATAACAAGCTGTCATTTTTTTTAACATAGCACCTACTATGTGCCCTGCCTAATGTGAAGTATAGTTAGTCCTCACCGCTCCTGGATTCTGTGTTTGCACACTCACCTACTCCTCTCAGATTTATTCGTAACCCCCAAATCAACACTGGAGCTATGTTTTGCACTTTTATGGTTATTCACAGACATGTGCAGAGTCGCCCCATGCACACATTCCCAGCTGAGGTTGAACAAGGGGACGTTCTGCTTTTTTGTTTCAGATCCCATGCCTTATACAAGTATCCTTTTTGCAGTCTATTTAGTGCCATGGTTTTCACACTGGGGAGATTTTTGTTGATACTTGCACTGTTTGAAATGGTCCCCAGGCATAGTGTTGAAGTGTCATCTGATGTCCCTAAGCGTGAGAAGGCTGTGATGTGCCTTACATAGAAAATATACATATTAGATGAGCTTCTTTTGGGCATGAGTTATAATACTGTTACCATGAGTTCAATGTTGATGAATCAACAATATGTATTAAATCAGGTAGAGCTAAACAGAAATACACGTGCAAGGTTATGCATTGATCAATTGATGAAAATGTGACCAGAGGTTCCTGGGAGCCTAACCCTGTATTTTTTCCCCTAGGAGAAATGGCTCAGTGTTTGCTAATTAAGTGTTTTCAGTGACATAATGAAAGATAACTACTATGAAAAATGACAATCAACTATATGTCATCTTCCGTAGCCCTCCAAACAAGCACAGGGATCAATATTATCCCCATTTTATAGATGTGGAGATCAAGGCAGAGAAAAGGGGACTCTCCTAAGGTCACCTGGCTCACAGTTCGCTGGGTTGGGATCACTCCTGTCTGCCTCCAATGCTCGCATCCTTCCGACCACACGGGGCTGAGCAGTTGTCTACTTCCCAGTGGCCAGTGCGACTCTCACACCCGTAGGGACAGAATGTGTGTGAAGGACCAGACTGCTGAGGTACAGCCTTGTCCTCACTTTATGGGGAAAGTGAGACCTGAAGAGGACAAGGGAGCCTAGGGTATGCGGCAGTGGGTGCACATAAAGGCACAGAGGGCAGAGACAACTTTTACATTCCTTCTGTTTTCTCCACCCTCTGAGAGGTAGTCTGGGCTCCTGAGACCCCATTTGCTAAGTTTCCCATAAACCTTTCTTTGGGGAAAATACTGATTTTTGTAAAGAGGACACTACTAGATGTCATGGACCTGCCACGTGCCAAGCATTACACCATTTATTCTCACAAGTCTGAGTATTACTACAGAGTATTACTCCCGGAATTGTCTTTATGGAAGTCCTGCCCATATACCCACAGCACTAACCTCTGCACACCAAATCTGCTTAATGTGATATGAACACATGTGGCTTTCTTTTTTTCTGGTCCTTGGAGTACACTTGGCCCAAGTACAGGGCAAGACATGAGGCCAAAGAGTCAATGCCCCTGGGAGCAGCCCTCAGACAATGATGGTGGGGGTGCTGTGGATAAATGGTCCAGACTCCTAGCCTCTCAGTTGGGACAGTCTCCCATCCTGTTCCACACTCTCACCCAGGGTTCCCCAGCGGGACTAGGCTCTCGTCACACATAATGCTATCTGGCTTGATAATATTTCCTTCTCCTCCCTGTCTCAGATCTCCTCCCAAATAAACTACCTGCACCCAAATAACAGTTTTCCATTTAAGTGAGCCACATGCCTGGAACACGGAAGCAGGCAGTAAAAATGGTAACTTGGCTTCACATGGATCAACACCCATTGCCATGACTTCTTCAACACACTGCTGCCTCTGGAGAGCAAGGACTAATATGAGGTGCTCTGCAACAGGGCGGGGGGGCAAGATGACGAGTTTACCACCAGAGAGTGACAAACAGTAGGTGGTGGCTGTGTGCCCTACCACGTAGTCAGTGCTCCAAATTGGGATTCTGAGAAAAAGATTAAAATGGAGGAAACAACACTTTGGTGCAGATCTGCCATGTTTCAGTCATCTTGCTAAATGACTTTGACAAGACTCATAGACATTATCTCTTTGAATCCTCTTGGCATGTCTAAGTAGATTACCCCTGTATTACACATGCGTCTCAGAAAGGCAAACACAGGCAGCATTGCGTGGTAGCATCGGGATTTGGTACCAAGCCTATCTGACTCTGAGCTTTTGCTCTTCCCCTCACCTGCCTCACCCCCAAGACCCCCTTAACTCTCCAATAGCCAACATGCAATGAAGGGCTGTTAGGGGCTGAGGCACATGGTGGGGCAGCACTAACTCTTGAATTTGACTCTGTGGGCAGCTGCAGGTGCTGCATCGGTCTCAGTTTCTATGGGCCAGGAGTCCTGCCATGACTTAGCTCTGTTCAGGGTCTCCCATCAAGGTGTCAGCTGGGCTGCATTCTCATCTGGAAAACCTACTGGGGAAGATTCTGCTTCTAAGCTCATTCAGGTTGTTGGCAGAATTCATCTCCCTGCAGATGTGTGACTGAGGACCCCAGCTTTCAATGACCATCAGCTGCAGACCAACCACAGGTTCTAGAAGCCACCCACAGTTCCCTGACACATGGCCTGTCCATAGGCAGTTCACAACACGGCAGTTTGCTTCTTCTCTCCTTCCAGTCCACTAAGATGGAGGCATATGTAATGCAGGATAACCATGGGAGCGACATCCCATCTCCTTTGACATATGATGGATAGATTTGTTATTTGCATGACCATCACCATCATCATCACTTGTCATTAATATTATTTTTTATAATTATTATTAATTCAGTATTCTGAAATATAGTACTAAGATCTCATTTACTTTTTGCACAGAAACCTTCTATAGTTCCCAATACCTCTGGAGTAAAATCTGAATTCCCAGGCCCGGCATTCATGCCCCCCTCATAGCTTCCTGGCTTCATCTTTGCCCCCTCCTGGCTCTTCCTCAGCCATGCCCAGCTCTTCAGCTCTTTTTGGCACATGTAGCCCTTCTGACTGGCCTGCCTTTACTTCTCTTTCCGTCAAGTTCACGTGCACATCTTTGCCAACTCCTCAGAAAGATGGCCCTGACTCCCCCAGAGCCACTCAGCCTCTCCCCTCTCTGGGCTCTGCAGCTCCGTGCATGTGCTTCTTTAGTGCTGGTCACACCGGATCGTGTGATGTCATCAGCGAGCTCCAGCCCAACTCTGAACTCTGGCACTTGACATATCAAAGGTCTTGATAAATCACACTGAATGAATACATAATCAAGATGATCAACAGCAACTTTTCTTTTATGGCCACTGAAGGTTTGCAACGTATATGAAATGGGTACACACAAGTCTGGAACGAAGACACTGGGCCAAAGACTAAGAGATCCAGCTGGATGACCTCAGAGGCCCAAAACCGTTGTCCTCTTCTTAGCGACTGACGGGCCCCAGAAAGAAGACCCATGTCTGCTGCAGAGCCCTTGGCTCAGCACTTCCCATATTCACTACTGCTATTCTTGGGGCTCCTCTTCCCCAAAGCCTGCTTGCATATTTTCAGGTCTTTGAATGTTGCAGCCAAACCACTGCTGTACTTCTGAAAGCAGAACCAAAACACACCACCTGCCACTGTCCTCGCTGACTTCCTGCTCCCGGGGCTCCAATACCAGCCTCCCCCTTCATCTGCGCTCGGGGCCCTTGCTCGGGAACCACGTCCACTTGCCGCACACCGAACCTGCACACTGCCCAGGCTCCTCCATCCTCCGCCCTCCACAGTTCCTCCTCCAGCCAGGCTCCCGGAGACCCCTGCCCGCTCTGAGGAACACTGCTCCTCACCCTTGTCTTCCTTGCTGAACCACTTCCCCATTTGGATTCTTTGTGTCCCTCCTCCATTTATTCTGGGGAAGCCTGCTCCAAAACCCAGTTGTGACTTCTGTGGGTTAAAGGCCAGGATTAAAAATAAGAAGTTACCATTTCTGGCACCCCAGCTCCTTAGCCAGGAAGGAGCTACAAAGGTAACATGCCTTGACCAGGCACAGAGGCTGCTAGAAATGCCCCTGCCAGCCAGGTCCCTGGGAAAGGCGGTGGGGAAAAACCAGGCCCACCAATGGAATCACAGAAGGCTTTCAGTTTCTCGGGAAACTCCAGGGATATTAAATTATGCCCATTTCATAGATGACTGCTCTCAATATTGAAACTAACTGAAATCCATGGAAGCAAGACTTGAGCCAGGGAAAGGGAGGGACAAGCTTGTGACCCAAGACAAGCCCCATAAAACCTGGTGAGGCAAAGTTTCTCCTAAAAATGAGAAGGATTAGATCCTCCACTTAGGATGACTGAGAGAATCAAATGTGATAATACTTCAAGCGACTAGCACAGCATGGCACATAAAGAAGTCTTGCCAAACAAAGCCAATTACCTTCTCCTTCAAACTTGCTGCCGCTGCCCTCCATGGGGGGCCTCTGGGAGGCTGGGGGGAGGGGGGTTGTCCGCTCTCTAGAGCCACCGTGGCTGGAACGCACCAGGTACCCGCAGGGCACTGCTCTCAGAGGCTGCACGCAGGCCTGCCGCCAGGCCAGCTGCGGTGGCGAGTGGCCCTGAGCCAGCGTCCTCGCAACTTCAGGAGCTGCTCAAAGGGGTGGCTTTGATGTGAAGCCAAAGGAGGACGTGTTACAATTATCTAAATTATTCAAGGCCCCCACAACAGTCAGAGGGCTACAGTTGCTTGCAAGTTTTAGATTTCCTGCCTACTGTGCCCCATCATAGCAGCCTGATTTTCGGTGGCCTCATCAAGTCCTGCCATCTCGCCCTCGGTGCCTTGGCACGTGCTTGAGTCCCTGCCTAGAAGTCCCTTCCCTCTGCTCTGTAGCTGCCAAATCCCCCTCCTGCTGCAGGTCTCAGCTCCACAGCCCCTCTTCTAGCCGTCTCTGCCTGTCCCTCCCCGGTGCTCTCCACACGTGGCATCTATCCCTCTCTGCTGGCATCAGCCACGTATGTGCCTGGGTCCCCAAAACACAGAGGGCTCACGAAGGGCAGGGAGCAAGCTCTGCTCACCCCAGGCCAGCCACGGAGAGGTTCTCAACAAGTGTCTATTGAAATGCACTTCTACAATTATGTGGTAGTGGAAAGAACCCAAGCTTTAAAACTCAAAGACCTCTTTTTGAATTCTAGCTGTTTGACAAAAGAGCCCATGACATTGGTTTGATTCTTTAGCCTCTGTGCACCTTGGTTTCCATTTCGTGAAAGAGAATGATGAGATGAATCTCAGAGAATGACTTTGAGGAGCCACACACACTCACTCCGGGGGCCAGGGTTCCACAGTTAGAGAGACGTGGAGGGTGAGCCATTTACACGGACACGCACTCAGAAGTGTCTCCTAGATGGCTTGATCTCAGACTCGTGAATATACAGGCGCTAAGTCCTGGGAGTTATTGGCTCAGCAGGGAACCAGGCCTACTGAGCTTCCCTCTCAAGGACAGACAGGCCTCAACCCTGGCCAAGGTCAGAGCCTTTCTCACCGACCTCAGCCAGATCTCACCTCCCTGTACCGAGTCTACAGTGACTCTGAAAGGGGTACTTCCAATGGATCCTCTCTTGGGCCAGACTGGACAGAAGCCCTGGCTCCTAAATTCAGATCCTGGCTGCCACATTGAGGAACAGAAGAGCAGCAGGAGACCTCAAAAGAGGACCCATTTTTCCAGAGCACAAGCCAGCATTTCAGGCCAGGACCCTTTTCCTGTCTTTAAGAAGACTTATACCATGGGTAGAATATTAGTTAGGGTAAGACTGGGTGATGGTTCAATAACAAACAACCTCCCAACTCTCAGTGGCTTACAATCACAAAGGTTTCTTGCTCCAGGATTTTATGGATCCTAAAGGCTTCCAGGGCAGCTTCGCTCTATGCAATGGCTCAGAATGGCAACTCCACATCAGCATGGCCAAGGAAGAATGAGCACCAGAGTCTCACTCAGCAGTGACACACTCCACCCAGGCACGGATGTGCCTATGAACTTCGTCTGTTTACCCTCTTAGGCTGTCAGCTCCTTCTGGATGTCAAGCTAAGGAGTTAGAGTTTTATCCCATAAGAGATGGGAGGCTTTATGGGTTCTTCGTGAAGGGAGTGATGCAAGCTCCTGTGAGGATCTAGAAGCACCCTGAGTTGACCGGGAACCCCTAGAAACCTGGGACTGGTCAAATGCTTTCACAGTAGACTGAAGCTGGCCATTCTCTCTGAAAGGTAGGAGCTCTAGGTCCTGGTTCTACAGTAAGAATGCCCTCTGATGTCAACAGATATCTCTAATTTATGTGTTTGCATGTGAACATTTTGATATTGATTTGTGTATAAAAACTCTCCAAGGAAGGCAAAAAAATAAGCAAAACTGAGATTACCCAGAGTTTAGTATTAAAAGTATAGATGACAATGGTCACTTTTTCTATAGAAAGCTAGAGCGTTGAGGTCCATGACCCAGTGCCTACGTGCACAGGGCCTGGCATGCAGGTCCTTTAATGATGTCTGATGCTTTCTATTTCTGAGAGGAAATATGCCAGGAGATATCAAATATGCTATATCATTGTCAAAATGAGATGGCCTCATAAGTTCCCCCCTGCCCTGGCATCTATAAAACTCAGGTGCATAGGCGCTATGTGACCCAACCAAGGTTGCACTGCAGGGTTATCCGAAGCCTGAGAGGACATCTGGCACAAATCATGTGAGGTTGGTAAGTTTGTTTTTGTTTGTTTTGCCATCACAAACTACTCTCAGAAATCCATGTCTGGGGCCACATTGATTATTTTACATCAAATGACCAGTTATTTATATAGAAATAATATTTTTTAATTATTAATTAAAAAGTTGTTTTTAAGAATTATTTTATTGAGGGGCGCCTGGGTGGCTCAGTCAGTTGAGTGTCTGACTCTTGATTTTGACTCAGGTCTTGATCTCAGAGTCGTGGGATCCAGCCCTGTGTTGGGGGGCTCTATACTCAGCACAGAGTCTGCTTGTCACTCTCCCTCTGCTTCTCCCCCCACTCACATGCTCTCTATCTCTCGATCTCTAAAATAAATAAAATTTTAAAAAAAATTTAAAAATGGCTGATGTTTAAAAAAAAGAATTATTTTATTGATTTTATTTATAAAAGAGCAAAATATAAGACCATCACTGTTAGCCAGTACTGGTCCCCACTCCCTCTAAGTCAGTGAGAACGCTGAGGTCAGAATGAATGGTTAGGACGGGCAGGTGACTATGGAGGACCACTCACTTCTGACTCCCAATTACATCATAGAGAGCTACTTTCAGCCATGGTTTTAATTAAATCATGAAGGACGACAGATTCTCATAGAAGCAGATAAGGACTAACCATGGTCCAGAATCTGGCTACAAAATTCAATAGGCATCTCAAACTATCACTATGAACTTTTCCTGAGGAGCCATGGGATGAGTGGTTTCAGCTTCATCCCTCTCCCAACTGTCAGGCTGAGCAGAGCAGGTAGTTAATAAATCAGACCCACCCTCAGGAGTCCACTCCAAGGACATTGTAGAACCTTAGGATAAGCTGGCCTTTAATCAAAATCTATGAATTTCTTCTGGATTATTTAATTTCATTTATACCGTATGCATCAACCAGGGTTCTCCAGAAAAACAAAATCAATAGCATCTATCCATCTATCTATCTACCCCTTTATCCATCTACCACCCATGCATCCATCTTACCTCTATGTGTGTATAAACACACATGTATATGTATATGTGTATATATATACATATATGGATATGTATACATAGTCTAAAGTCCATAAAGCAGGTTAGAAACTCAGGCAGAAATCACTGCTGCAGTCTTAAGTCAGAATTTCTTCTTCTTTAGAAAACCTTAGTTTTTGTGCTTAAGCCCTTCAACTGATTAAATGAAGAATACCTACATTCTCAAGAGCAGCCTCCTTTACTGAAGGCCAACTGATTGTAGATGTTAAGCACATCTACAAAAACCTTCACAGTAGCACCTATATTCGTGTTTGATTAAGTAATTGGGCCTACCACCTAGCCAAGTTGACAGAAAGCTAACCATCACACTGAGTTCCAGCCATTTTCCAAATCTGTGATTCCACTGGATTTGGGGCAAGTTAGCTGCAGGAGACCCACACTTTTTCCAGTTGCCAGGAGTTCAATCTATCTGTCCAAATCAACCACATACACTCTTGTTTTTTTCCTTGTAATTTTGAGTTCAGTGTGCCCACATGTCTTGTCACATACATCAATTAGGAAGCCAACTTGTAAGTCATGGAGGGTCTGGCAGGATGAAGTTTTAAATCCCCTGATCAGGTTTTTATGACCCAATTACCCGACTGCCCTAAAATAAACCCAATTGCCATGCTCTGCTTCACCTTCTTCTAAGTACCCCCATGGCCTGGAAATGACTCAGGGCCCAAGAATGAAGAAAACAGTCAGAATCCCAATCACTTCCCCCATCCCACCTTCAGTGAGCCTGACTTACAAAGCAGAAACCCTCCAGATGAATGAGGAGAGTGGAAGCTGAGCCCAGCAACCTTCTTTTTGGATGTGAATGAACGGTTGTAACATTTTTTTCCATCTGGGTCAAGGGAAACTTGTTTTTTTCTGCTTTTAGCCTGCGTGTCTCAGATGCCACATTGGCAGGGGATAGCCTTGCTATTTCTTATGTGCTAGAAAGTTGATAATTTCTCAAATGCAAAATGAAAAAGCCAGTAAATAGCAAATTCTCAGGAGAATGTGGAGCAACCATCAAGCACGGCTGATAAGAGTATAAATGAGTACAACCACTTTGGAACCCAGCGTGGTGATGGCTGTGATTCTCCAGTGGTTCTTCTCTTGGGTTTAAATCCAACAGAAATACACACATAGGAATGCTCACAGCAATGCTCCTCATCATAGCCCAAAGCTGGAAACAACACAAATGTCTATCAACAGTAGAATGGATAAATAAATAGATTCACACAATGGAATACAGCTATGAGAATGATGATCTGTAGCTACATGCAACATCAGGGAAGAATGTCATAAACATAATATTGAGCCAAAGAGATGAGACACACAGAAAAGGACATGTATAATTATTACAAACAGACGGAACTAGTCCATAGTGTAGGAAGTCAGGACTATGGTTACCATTGGAGGGAATATTGGGACAGCAAAGGGTCACCAGGGGGCTTCTGCAGCAATTAATAATGTTTGATTATCTACTGCTACCTAATAAATTACCCCAAACCTTAGGGACGTAAAACAACAACCATTTCTTGCTATCTCATGAATTTGTGGGTCAGGAATTCAGGCAAAGCTCAGCTGGGTGATTTTGTCCCATGTGGTTTTGATGGAGGCCCCTCAGTGGTCTTTAGCTGGCAGATGGAATGCTGGTCTCCGGGGCCCAGGAAAGCTGTCCTGACAAGTTCCGTGCTTTGGCAGGGATCACTGGAAGTCTGGGCCCTGCTTGAACTCTCAACACGAGTGTCTCTAGGTGGCCTCCCTGACACTGCAGTTTCCAGGTAGTTGGGCATCTTACATTGTCTATCAGAGCTCCCAGAGAGCCATTCCAAGACGCCCAGGAGGAAGCGCCAAGATTTCTTACAACCTAGCCTCGGCATCATTTTCACTTCATTCTGTTGATCAAAGAGGTCACTAGAGCCCGTCTAAATTCAAGGAGAGAAGAGGAAGAGATTCCACTTCTCTGGGGAAATGGCATGCAATGTACGTGGAGGGAAGAACAATCAGCCATCTTGCAGACGAGCTAGCACAGGTAATGTTTCTCAGTCTGGGTCTTGGCTACCGGCAATATTCAGTTTGCAAAAATTTACCAAGCTGTATACTCACAACAGGTGCCCTTTCCTTCATGTGTATGTGCTGTAGACTAAACATTCAGTTTGTGTCACCCCGAAATTCACACGTTGAAACCTAATCCCTAAAGTGATGATATTTAGAGGCAGGGCCTTTGAAAAGTGACTGGGACTAGTGCCCTTATTTAAAAAAAAAAAAAGACCCCAGAGAGCTCCCTCACCCTTATCTCCATGTGAGGACACACCAAGAAGACAGCCATCTGTGAACCAGGAAGCAGGCTCTCACCAGACACAGAATCTGCTGGTGCCTTGATCTTGGACTTCCCAGCCTCCAAAAGCTGTCAGAGCAGCCCGAAAGGACTAAAACAATATGATTTTAAGTAAAAGTTTACTTTTAAAAAGAATCATTAAGCGGCAGGACCTGGGGAACGGGCTGGTCCCATTTGGGCGCTCTTGCAGCCTGAGGATACTCTGGCTTCAGGCCCTTTACCAGCCCTGTGTTCTGGGCCCACATGGATGAGAACTCTCAGGCCCACTTTCCTGTAAGGCCCTGTAATGCTTCCATCAGCTTTAATGAGGAAGGAAAGCAACTTTGCCCCCTGGATTACTATGAGGGAGAATGAGAGGATCTAAGAGAGAACTCCTGGCATATCCTGGCTTCTCAGTAAATAAACTTCATTTCACTGCAAACACTGCCTCCGACCCCCGTTCCTCAGCTGCAGAGGAAGTCAGCAGCTAAGACTTCCTAGAAGGCCTCATAGGGGTCCAGAGAGCTTTCCACCCCCTCTCCATGGTCTTCACCTTGTGGCAGAGAAAAGGGTACATTCTCAGGCACCTGTGCATTTGTTGCGGGGGGGCGGTCCCCAGGTCAGAAGCCAACGAAAACACTCTGTGGCCACCAGAACAAGACCAAAGTCCCCAAGCAGGGTGACAAGTGAATCACCCCAACTCATGCTTAGTCACTACGAGGTACTTTCCACACGGACAAAGAGAAATGGTTACCAAAGAAATGTCTGCGGGCTGTGCTCACATCAGCTCAAAGAAAATGTTGTTGTAACCTTTACTTTGGAGGGGGAAAAAATAGCATCACTTTCCCTTTTCCTTTCCTTTTCTTTTTGGAGAGAGATCTGCTGGCAAAACGGCCAAAGTGGTTGTTTTTGTTTACCCTGGAGAAAGTTTCCAGATAGCTCTGAATCCTGAGCCTTGTGTATGTGTCAGGCCCTTCAAGTCTTAAGCACTTAATGTCTGAGTGTGTAAACAACCCCTTCAAGGGGGCTGTTGCAGGCCTTCCGGATCACGGGGCCTCCCATCACGTCCTCTGATCACAGGCAGAGTCCTCCAGGCTTTGAGGAGCTAGAGGGCCAGCGGTTCAAATCTTCACTCTGACCTGTAATGTCCGTACAAACTAGGGCATGGTATTCCAACTTCCTGGGCTCCTTCCTTCCTCATTAACAATGACGAGGGTTAGGAATGCTTACCACGGAGTGGTTATGAACATTAAGTGAGGTGATGTGTGGGACACCACAGACAATGCTTGGCACTCACATTGTAGTTGATGAGTTAAAATGAGTTCATCCCCTCCTCCCTGTCTCCCAATCCTTCCTTCCTTCCTTATTTACCTCTTCACCTTTCTCTTCTTAAATTTCCTCTCTTCCTCTTCCTTTCCTGCACTCCAAACTTTATCAACCCCCAATTCTCTCCTCCCCTCTATGCTGTCTGCATTTTTTTTCTCCGCCTTGTTTTCAAGTCTCAAACCCCCTCGTGTGCACTCCCAGCCATCCCTCTGGCTGGTACAGCCTTGGCAGGGTGTCTGTTGAAAGCCAGCCAAATTCTGGTTGAAAACACTGCGATTCTTGGCCAGACTTTCTCTCTTTACAAACGAGGGTGATGGTTCAGGCATGGGAAGTCTTCCCATCCATTTAGGCCCCAGGGGAAAAAATAGCAATGCCGCAGTGTGTGGCCTTAGGTGGACAGCAATGTGAGGCTCTGGGGATTGACAGAAATAAATCTGGTGTTTCTGAAAATCGTGAAGCATGCGCAGTGGATGTGTCATCCCAGCAAAAGTGAGTCAGTCCCCAGGCCAGGGCCCAAATCTGGCTGTGTTCGCATTCTAAATAGAAAGTATATTCCTGGCCAGCCTAACATTAGCAAATTGGCGGTCAATGAGCACGGAAAGAGAGAGGCAAAAGAGGAGACATGCAAATCTATATTTGCAAGAAGTTTTACTGGAAAAATGAAATTCTCACTTGGTGATTTTTTAAAAAGTCTTTTCTTTCCCCTCTTTCTCTTTCTCTCTATCCTGCTGTCTGCTCTCTATCCAAGCTTTTCCTTCGATCATTACCTTAGCAGAAACTTCTAGAATGGCCTTCGAAAATAGGACCACAGCATCGATGGATGAATGGATAAAGAAGATGTGCTACACATCCACCATGGAATACTACTCAGCCATAAAAAAGAAGGCAATCTTGCCACGTGCGACAGCATGGATGGATCTTGAGGACTTTGCTATGTGAAAGAAGCCAGACAGAAAAAGACAAATACCATATGAACTCACTACTTATGGATGGAATCCAGAAGAAAAAAAAACAACAAGCTCACAGGTACAAGGAACAGATTGGTGGTTTCCAGAGGGGGGATGAATGAAGGGGCCAAGAGGTACCAATTTCCAGTCATAAAATAAGTAAGTCATGGGAATGCAACATACAGTATGCAACTATAGTTAATAATACTATATTGCATATTTGAAAATTGCTAATTTTTTAAAGATTTTATTTTTATTTATTTGTCAGAGAGAGAGAGAGCACAAGCAGGGGGAGTGGCAGAGGGAGAGGGAAAAGCAGGCTCCCCGCTGAGCAAGGAGCCCGATGCGGGACTTGATCCCAGAACCCTGAGATCATGACCTGAGCCAAAAGCAGATGCTTAACCGACTGAGCCACCCAGGCATCCCAATGAAAATTACTAAATCTTAAAAGTCCTCATCACACAAAAAAATGTATAACTATGTGAAGTAATGGATGTTAGCTAGACTTACTGCAGTGATCATTCTGCAATATATATAAGTATCAAATCATTATGTGTTACACTTGAAACTAGTATGTTATATATCAATTACAACTCAATTAAATTTTTTTAAATTACTGAATACTGAAAATTTTGAAAAGTGAAAAGAAGTAAACAGGATCACAACGTTGTACTGATACAATGCAATCAACTGGATGCTATAACCTTTGGAGTAAGACAGGCCTGAGTTCAAATCCTGATCCTACCTCCAACTAGCTGTGGCATGTGTGTGTGTGTGTGTATGTGTGTGTAAGAAAGACAGAGAGAGAGAGAGAGAGAGAGAAACCTTTGGCAAATTCCTAATTTCTTTTGAGTATCGCTTCAACCAAATGGGAACATTCTTCCTCTTCCCCCGTGAAGAATAAAAAAGGTAAGATCCGCAGCACCCGGCCCATGGCAGGTGCATCACGTCTGAGCCACCTTCCTCTTCTTTACCCTGGGGAGGTGAAGAGTCTGGACCGCCAACACCTCTACACCAGTTCCCTGCACCTGGGGCCACCCTTCTGGAGGGCATGAGCACTGAGCCCATGTGAGCAGCGGTCCCAGTGGCAGGTGCCACCACACCAGCTTCACCTCTCTGCTCCAGACACAGATTCTGGAGAAAAGAAGCAACACCGGCCCGGGACTTCTTGCGCCAGCATCCCTGGCAAACACAGATGCCTGAATCACGTGGTCTCCACAGTGCCAGAGGAAGTGATGCAACCACCCTC
Source organism: Halichoerus grypus (assembly GCF_964656455.1). Lineage (NCBI taxonomy): Eukaryota > Metazoa > Chordata > Mammalia > Carnivora > Phocidae > Halichoerus > Halichoerus grypus. The sequence goes on along the minus strand of NC_135725.1, from coordinate 69,701,734 downwards.
AGGCTTTGGGTCAGCCAGGAGGAAAGTGTCCTGTTACAGCGTGGGTGTGGCTGGCTTCAGGGCTCCAGGCCTGTACCCTGTCCCAAACCCACAGCAAAGAGGCAGCAGGAGATCCTGTCTTTGTGCATACACTGCTGTTTACCCTGCTTTGTGCACCACCATCTGGGCCCCACAAAGGGCCAAACCAAGCGAGTCATCCCTGGCCCATGGCTTATCCCTTCCCCTTGCTCCAGTTTATAAGCTGTCCTCACTACAAACACCTGTTTCCTTTCGCTTAGACCCTGAGGGGTACAGCTATTCTACTGACTTCATATGCATAGCAGGAACATAATTGAATTCAATTATAATAACTATACTCATTAAAAACCTATGTAATGTTCATTAAGCAGCCTAGGTAATATGCAATTAATAGCATTAACATATGAATTGTGCATTGGGTCACTAATATGCACATTATGTATAATATGTATACATTATGTATAAATGTATGTATTAATTACAGCACATGCCAGAAAAACACAGCATGCAAAGCTTGCAGACCTGTTGCAGTTATAAACCCTTTGATCTCATTCAAATCCCTTTTATGGAACAGCTTTTTCGTTAATTGGAATATCTGCTTTTCAACTCTTTACACAAAGATGGCTGTTGGAGAGAAAAGATTGTGAGAAGCTTGTCAGCACTGAAGTTGAGTAAACCTGAGAAGCCTGTATTGGAGTTTATCCTCGAGAAGGGCCATGACCTTGAGAGAGCAGCGTTCAGGTTTCTGGGGTCTGTCCCAGCTTCTGCCAAGACTTCCCCTGTCAATCACTACCACCTCCAATGGGACATCCATTATCTGGGAAATGGGCATAATAGTACTTGACATCACCAGGACATTAAGTAGTTTATCTCATTAGAGGGACTAACTTGCTTGGGAAAGGCAACAGCATTGAGCATCACTGCCAGGAAGTTCCCAATGGGTAACTTCTCCATTAAGGAAAAGTAGCTGCTCCAACACAGCATGCCCTTGACACGGGTAGGGTTGTCCAATGGCACTCAACCATGATAAGCAGGCATCAGTAATGGCTGCCCTTTAAGTGGGGTTCTTTCATAGTTTCTCCTCAAAGTACATTCTCGGCATTGCCTGGTGCCTGGAGTTACCATCTTCATTTTATAGAATTTGGAAGGTGAGTCCCTGGTGAACGAAGTAAGTTACCCAGGGTGAACTCAGAAGACCTCCCTGGCATGAAGGAGATGATTAATAGAGAGGCATGTGTCCCGATACTCTGCCTGGTTTCTGACTCTACACCTGGCCTTCATTTCCTTAGCTGAAATGAGCCAATCTTTGAAAATTCACACCCACCTACTCATTCTTCTCCCTATTTGTCACTGCCTATCAGGAGAGCTCTGGAGATCTCACCTCTAATGGATCTGCCAACCCGTACTATGTACTCTTCTAGCATTCATTTGAATCTTCATTGACCCCCTACTTTAATCCAGGCACTGTTCTGGACACTGAGGCTAAAAACATAAGCAGGTCATGGCTCCACCTTCAAAGAGCTCAGTGACACAGTCTTAGTTCAGGCCTTGGCTCCCTGTTTCTCAACTATGGATGACCTACTGGGTTCTTTGCTTTGAATATTACCTCCTTCCCAACCAGCCTTCTCAACAGCCATGAGAATGTGCTTTCTAAAATGCAAAACTGGCCCTATACTCACTCTCCTTCTTGAATCCCTTAATGGACTCCTATCTCTTACAGAACAAAGTTAGAGCCCATTTACTTGGCATTCAAGGCCCATCTGGATGTACTTCTCTCTCCTCCTCTCTACCACCTGCCATATGCACCAACATCACTGGATTTCCCACCCACAGATTCTTCCACTCCTGCAGGATGACTTGCATCTCCTTTCATGAAAAAGTGAAGCTTATTTCTCTACGCACTGTATCTTAGTTGGCGATGTAACTGTTTTTGGCCAATAGGACATTAGCAAATATGAAGCAAGCAAATGAAAAAAAGTATGGTGCATTGGGCTTGACCTTCTTTTTTTTCTGTAGGCATCTTCTGCCACTGTGCTCACAAAGCCCAGCTAGACTTCTTGAGGGTAAGGCCCACATGGAAGGGGACTCCAGCTGAGAATGAGACATGCAGGTATACCATGCTAACTATTCAGCTACAGCTAAGCTGGTTCAAACCAAAAGAATAACTCAGCTGCCCCACAAAATATTTAAAAAAAACAATAAACATTGGTTGCTAAGTCACTATGTTTTGGGCTGATTTGCTACACAGCAAAAGCTAATTGATACAAATCCACAAATGCACATGTTCTTTGTGCTCCTATGCTCTACCACATATGGTCCTCCTTGACTGGAATGTAGTTCACCATCCTCCTGTGGCTGAACACACTTCAATTCTGCTCACTGGATGATAGAGGATTTCACCAGGCAGAGAAAGGGAGAGATATTCCCATAGAAAGAAGGGGATAAACTGAAGTTTACATTGGATATGCATGTTGCCCTCAATACTCTTTGCCTCTCTTAGGCTCATTCTCCTGGATGGGCAAAGAGCTCTCAATAGTATATGTCCTCTCCTTTCTCAGTACAGTTGAAACACTGGGTATCTCTCAGACCACTAAAACCAACCTAACACCAAGGCTGTTCCTGCACCTGACTCATCATCTTCAACCCGTTCATCCCCCCCCAACCTCTGTGACCCTCACTAGCCTAGGAGGGCACTTTGTCCAGCATAGGTGCTTGGCTCATCACTAAGTTTCTTGAAAAGACCCAAATCAGTCACCTGGGCATGCAAAAAGTGAGAGCCACCAGTATGTCTTCTTTATCTTTGTATTCCCATCCAACAGAATTATAAGAATTGGTTGCACTAATTAATCCATCACAGAGGGGGCTCCAGGGAGTTGTGCAGAAGAGAGAACAAGCAGTTTGGAGTCAGACAGATGGGAACTTAATCCCTGCTTTTACATTTCAGGTAGAGTGTCCTTGGGCAAGCCACTTAACCCTCTACATCCTCAGTCACTGAGTAGGTGGGTGAGTGTGGGAGCGAGGGAATGCCTCTAAAGTCAAGGTCATAATCCTTTCTTCACAGGAAGGTCTTGAGGATTCATGAGTCTTGCACCTAAAACACCTGGCACCTGGGAGACTCTCAAGACAAGTTCTGGTCATCTTCTGTTTCTCTGCAGCTGTCCACAAATTCTAGGCACTCTGGGAAGGGGGTGGGGGAGGGCCTCTAATGGCCAAATGGGCTCCAGACCCTGGCTGCCTCTTGGATCACAGGACTGTCTCTCCCACACCACGTGGGTGTCCTGAGCTGGAAGGAAACACAACCTCACGTTTGCCCAGCACCCACTTTGTGCTGGGTGCTTATCTACCTTATCTCACCTCCCTTCTCCTTTATGACGGAAAATGAGATGGTGCCTGCTAGTGTGGTTTGTGAACCATAAATCAGATGCAAACTCTCAGGGTTACCTTACTAAGAGGAAACGAAGGCCTCAGGTAAAGAGTTCAGTGCTCACCCTTGGTCCCCTCCCAGAGCCTGCACCTGTGGATGGCAAAAGGCCCTGGCCGGATTTTATATTGGAAATGGTATTGGGAGAGGAAGGCCAATTCATACTCATTCATTCCTTCCCTCACTCATTCATTCACTCACACACACACACACACACACACACACTCCGCACTGATTCACTCATGTGTCTGTTACTCAATAGGTGTGCATTGTGTGTTCTGTGCCAGGCTCTGTGCTGGGAGCAGAGCGAAGAGACAAATAGGACTCAGCCAGTCTCTGCTCTAGAGGAGCTGAGGTCTCTGCTGTGCTGTATGTGCATGTGTGTAGAAGGGTAAGCATGAAGGGCGCCTGGGTGGCTCAGTTGGTTAAGCGTCTGCCTTTGGCTCGGGTCATGATCTCAAGGCTCAAGATCCTGGGATGGAGCCCTGCATTGGGCTCCCTGCTCAGGGGGAAGTCTGCTTCTCCCTCTCTCTCTGCCCCTCCCTCCTGCTCCTGCTCTCTCTTGGTCTCTCTCCCTAATAAATAAAATCTTAAAAAAAAAAAAAAAAAAAAAAAGAAGGGTAGGCCTGAAAGCAGGTGGTCACCATGTGCCTTCTAAGCCCACCACAGGGACTGTGGAGATGGAGTTAGCCTTTGTGTGAGGCTGCAATGGGGGCGTGATGTGTGGATGACAGGCTGGGTACAGAGAGGACGCTGAACTGTTGGTATCTAGAGGACCCCTCCAAAAGGTTATTGTTTGCCCCCCGGCAAACAGGAGCTACTGAAAGCCTCAGAGCAAAGAGCTGACTGAGTTCCTTGTCTAGCTCCTACTGCAATCAAAGGCACCTGGATCTGCTGTCCCCACTGCAGTTCCCCCAGGGGACTAGAGTCCAAGTAATTGGGGTCCCAGTTCCACCAAGCATTCCCACCAATATTCCCAAGTATAAACTTGGGCAAATCACTTCATTTCTTTGAACCTCATTGGGAGGTTACTGACCTTCCTCACCAAATGGTTGAGTCATTCAAGCAGTTACAGTTCAGTGGTGAAACGGGCAGCACAGGGATCTGACTCAGGTGACATGCCAACTCTATCTGGGTACTACCAAACCCCTTGGATCCTCAGTTTTCCTAGCTGTAAAGTGGGCATTATCGCATTTCCTTTGTGGTCGTGGGAATCAAAAGGGGAATGCATGTAAAAAGATTAAAACCTATCACAGAAAAATAAAAAATGCCAAACACTTGCTGGAACACACCAGTTTTTTGTCCAGGGACTTCCTAAAAGTCTGAGGGCCTTTCCACAGCTCTCCCGGCCCATGCTTGCCACCAGGATATTTCCCAACAGACACGGCTGGTACCCCCAGCCAGGCTCCGAGGAGCGGGCCGGGGAAGTCCCTGCCAGGCAGACGTGCCCAAGGCTGAGCCGTGCTCACCTACCCAGCCTCGCTGGCCAGCAGGGAATGTGGAGCAGGCTCTGGGCTGCGTCCAGAGTTTTGAGGAAGAAGCCCTGTTCACCTCCAGAGCAGGAGATGCACAGTTCTCCTAGCACCCTGGCCATCTGCCACCCTGGTCCTCTGCAGAGAGAAATCCCCATTCTTTACCATGTCTCCTGGCCCCATGCAGCTCTCCCATTTGGGCAGAGCTGAGCCTTGACCCAAAGCCCTCCCTTGGGCCCTGGGGAAGGGCATCTCATCCTCTCAGTGCAGAAAGATAGGGATGCTGGACGCACCTCTGGAGCTCCCTGAGAGCTGAAGCCGCTCAGATTCATCACCGTGTGCTGGCAGCTGCTGACACGGCTCCTAGCACACAGTAGGTGCTCCAAATTTGACAAATAATTAAGCAACTGATCAGGTTCCTGAGCAACTATGCCATGGGGGTGGGGTGGGGGGAGAGGACAAAAGAGATTAGCCCTCACTGAGTACCAGTGGCTCTAGGTGCTCTATTAGCTCATTTAATTTTCACGCTAACCCTGCAAAGTAGATCTTCTTAGCTCCATGTTGCAGGCACTTTGTAGAACAGAGGCTCAGAAAGGCTAAATAAGTTGATTGCTCTGGGACTGGAACTAGGTCTGACTCCACTGCAGCCCCTGCCTCTCAGAAAAGGGGACTGTGGATCTCCAGGTTGGCAAGACGTCAGCTTCCAGATGGGCCTGCACAGTGCTGACCCACTGCTCCAGGCACGGGGACAGAGACAGACTGAATCACTGCTGACCAAGGCCCTGCATCCTGGTCAGGAAGACAGTCCACGGAGAAGATGCAGAACAAGGATAAAGGAAGTGGCATTGCTGGTGAGCTGCGGGTGGGAGGGCCAGAGGGCACACCATGAGTATTACCAGTGAGTCAGCACAAAAGGGCTCTGAACATCCAGGGCCATGCAAATGCAAGGCCCTAGTACTCCCTACTCAGTGTAGGTCAGGAAGACTCCATGCAGAAAGAGCCTTTGAAGTCCAGATCCAGGGAGTAAAGCAGTAACAATAAAAAATGAGAACTGCCACTTATAATTGCCTGCACTGTCCAGACACTCTGCTAGTAATTGTATTAACTCTGCTAAATCACTGTAGTTAGTCCTCACAATAACTCTAAGAGGTGAGAGCTATGATCCCATTTTACAGATGGGAAAACTGAGGCGGCTCAGTTAACTGACCACACAACTCGTGAGTGGCAAGGTCAGAATTTGCACTGACATCTGACTGACTGAAATGCCAGGTCTATTTCATAAGCCCCAAAGGCCACAGGTGCCAGGCAGTTTCCACTGTGGTGGGCATGATGGGAAGGGTGGAAACTGTAGAAAGCTGGAGAGCTCACACTCTGTCTCAAGGGGCAGCTGCTCTTCAGCTTCAGCCAAGTCTTGCCATTTGAGAACGTCCACCCAGCGTGGCCAGATCATCTCATTTCAAGATCAGCCAGATGTAACTTCTACTTCTGGGTATAAGATCCAATATTTAAATGTTGGGGATTAATTTTTTAAAATCTTAGTCACTTGGCAGTCTGAACAAAGCCAGTCTGAAAGACAGATGGCCTGCAGGTCATCATTTTGCAATCTCTGTACTACAGTGTGGGGTGGTAGAGAGCACCCCGTCACGAGAGGTGCTCAAGCACATTCTCTACAACTGACCTGAGGGCTGGTGAAGAAGCAGTTGCAGGGGGAGATGCTGAGGGTGAGCCTTAAGGTTGCAAGTCCGAGACTGCATGAGCCATGAACTGGCAGAGTGGAAATGGGCGGGTGCCCCCAAGCCAGGTAGGGAGTCCCTTCATCTTCTTGCACCCCCAGCTCCAAAACTTTCCATGGCTCCCCATTGTCCCCTAAGACTGGCATTTAGGGATAGCTCTGCCCAACGCAACCATTGTCATGACTCTAGGAAAGGCCCCCTCAGTGCTTCCAGGACCACCTGCCCTGGCCTTGCCTTTCTTCCTCTCCAGGCCACTTCTGCAAACCCTCATTCCCTACAGGACCGCAGAGGAGGGCTGCCTGTCATTGGTTGCTTCCCCCCAACTACTCCGTAAGCCCCTGATACGTCTTCCCCAAGTGTTCATGGCGCCCTACCTACTAGAACACACAGAGCTCTACGCTAGGCATTCAGGCCAGCACCACAGACGAGACACGGGGTCCCTTCCACACGCAACTCCCATGAGACCACACTGTCGTCCTGGCCTGGCCGTGCCGGAGACATGCAGCGAGCACTGGCCCAGGGGAAACAGATGTTAGTGAAATGGAGATAACTTTGATCCCCCCGCCCTCTCCCCAAGCCCGTGCACCTCCTCTGCCCCACAAACACCCCGCCCTGTTGCGTCTTCCTTAATATCTCTTGCAGGCATGGGAAGAAGCACAATGGAAAAAAGCCCTGGGAACCTATAAAGAAAGCAGTCAAAAAGTGGTGTCTTTTTTTTTTTTTTAAATGTTCTCACTCCCCCCCACCCCCCCATGGCAAAGGCCCACTTCCAGACACACTCCTCATGAAATTGGAAGCTGGCCTTGCCTCTGCTGTGGCAGGAAGCCCCGAGTTGGCTGCCAGGGCCTGGGGGTGGAGTACAAATAGCCCCATCCCCCCCTCAGGGAGACCAAGAGCCAACAGCCTACCCCCTGGGCACCTGGCCAGGTTCCCTTCAAGCCAGGGCCTGAGCACATGGACCCTAATCAACTAAAAACCCCCACCCTTCCTGCTGCAAACACAGCCACAGGGTGGGCCAATCTCCCTGACCTCCCTGCAGGGCTCCACACCTACGGAGCTGGCCCAGGACCCTCACTGCAGCCAGCATCAGCGGAGTCATCTGAGAAGGGCTGCCAGCCACCCTCAGGACCAGGAGGGCAGCTCCAGATCAGAGGAGGGTGCCGGCCCTGCCGGACTCCTGCCCTCACTTCGTCCAGGTCTCTGCTCCCAGCGCCACCGCACCCAGAAGCCTGCCCTCACCTTCTGCAGTAATGCACACAGCCTGCCACCCCTTACAATGCTTTCTCTTCCTTTATAGGAAATTTCTAGCATTTGATATAGCATGATGCATCTGTTAATCAGAAATTCTCTAGAATGAAAGTCCTATGAGGACAGGGGCCTTTTGGTTCCATTCACCACTGCTTCCCAAGTTTCTAGTTCCTCGTAGGTACTCTGTAATTATTTGAGGAAGGAGGAAGGGAGGGAGGGAAGGAAGGGAGGAGGGAGGGAGAGAGGGCAGGAAAGAGGGTTTCTGGAGAAGGTAGCCCCCTTCTCTCCCCAGTTGGCATCTCTCCTTCAGAACTACCCCAGACTGATGGCTCTATGGCCTTCCAAGAGAAACAACTATAGGCACCACTTTTCTGAGTACGGTTAAGCAGGGCCCTCTCTGCACTAGGCAGTACAGATGCGTGATCTCACTGACCCTGTCAACAACTCTGGGGCTACATCATTGCTCTGACTCAGGCTTTCTCAAGCTTGGCACCACTGATATGTGGGGCCGGATAATTCTTTGTTCCGGGGACCGTCCTGTGCATCGTAGGATGTTTAGCAGCGACCCTGGCTCCTCCCCACCAAATGCCAGTGGTACCTCTCCCCCAGGCTATGACAAGCAAAAATATTGTCCAGACATTGCTAAGTGTCCCCAGGGGGCAAAACTGTCCCGTTGGAGAACCTCTGTGTTAACTCTGCAAATGAGGATAGTGAGCCTCAGAGAACTCAGGTGTGTTGCCCAGTGCACGACCAGGGCCACCGTCCCCGTGGCAGGGAACGGCTCCCGGACAGACCCAGAGGCCTCTCTGCTGGTGTCCCAGCTGAGGGCAGAGCGAGACCTCTGACGTGCGAACAGAGCCTTCCCAGGCAGCCTGAAAAACACTTACTCACACTCTGGCTGTGCCCGGGAAACATCGTCAATGATAAATCATGTCTCTTAATTATCTGTGATTTCTGAGGCCAGCCAAGATTTCCTCTTCATGACAAATATTTGAGATTCCTTTCCCCCTGGAAAGGAGAAGCAACACACAAGGAGAGCCCTGGGGCTGGTCTTCTTCAGCTTAAGCCCGCGAACATCTCTGGTCAGCCCTCGCTGCTGCCACCCAGCCCATCTAGAGCTGGGTTCCTGCCCGGGCATGCCTCTCCTCTCCATGCTTCTGGGAGTGACAATCCCAGGTTTCTGTTTTGGTTTGATTTTGGGGTTTTGTTTTTTCAGAAGGGTTTCTGGACTGGAGATGTTCACTCACTCAAATGTTTGAAATCACTGGGGCTGGGCGGGGTGGTGGAGAAAGTAAGACAGAAAATGAAAGGGCATGGGTCAGAGGGGAAAAGGGCAGGGTTCCAGTCGACTTGAACTTGCTGCAGAAGTTACTTCACCCCTCTCAGGTCCCTCTGCACTGCAAGGAGAGTGTCTAGGCTTCTCAGCCTCCATAACTTTTAGCTCGTCACCCTCTGGGGCATCTACTCCCCCTGCTCCTCCCTAGGCCCCAGTCAGGCTGAACTCATTTACTAGTTTTTAAACATGATTTTGCACATGTTACCGTCTTTACAGTCTATGCTTTTCCTTCTTCTCTTCCTAGAAAACTCCTATTCGTGCTCTAAAACCCACTGTAAATATCCCGCCCTTCTCCCATCCCCTGCTCCAACCCAGGCGAAGTTCATCCCTCCCTCTCTAGGATCCCTCGGCAGCTGGTACAGACATCAATGTAACTTGGTTTATACTGCCTTAGAGATATTCCTGTAACAGGAGTCCGGGGGAAAAGCTGAGTCAGCAGCCAGAGAAACCAGAGGTTACAGCAGAGAGAAGACATTCAGGCTATTTTTCTCCATCGCCTTCCTTTCTACCTGGCATGCTTTTCCTTGGTCCACTAACATGTATGGCTTTCTTGTGTGGATCTTCTAATGAACTTGCAAGGAAGTTTTCCAACACTCAAAAGACCCTCACCCTATTTTGTTCTAGATTCTGAAGTAGGTGACATGGGCACCACTTTCTCTGAGATCAGTCTGGGTTCCGGTCACAAGTGGGTTCCACTGTTGTGGAGCTAGGCTCATTGAAGGCCACTGATGGTGGTCAATCCCTTTACTCTTGGTATACAAAGGTAGAGGGGGCAGAGTGGAATGCCTGGTCCCGGCTGACAGAGAAAGTAGAGAGCTGGTGCCCACCTCGGCAGGCAGCCTCAAACCATAAATCCTCACCTCCCCCACAGAACACCTGCCAGTCTGGGTGCGACATGAGGACACCCCTCTTCTGCTCTGGTCCTGACAGAGAAGGGAAGAATGGGTCAAAAGGCTTGCCTTGGCTGCCTAGAATTAGCCTGCCTGTTTTTCAGTGAAGTCCTGAAATGTCACACTCCACCTTGTGTGACCAATGCTAACTGGTATATGAAGACCCCTACAGAGCTTGAGTTTCCAGATCTGCAGCACTCTCTGCTTATCAAGCATGCGGCTGGCATGCTGGGGAGAGTGCAGAGGAGCACCCTACTCCTTTATCTCCCGAAAGCCCTGAGTTTATTAAACAGCAAATATATTTGGAATGTTGTCCCAGTATATTCATTCGGATGGTAGCTCCAAGCCCCACTTGGGAGTTGCCGGGCTATTACAACCCAGAAACTTGTATTTGATGGTAGAGGATTAAACTAAGGATGAGGGTAAGTTACTTATTAAGAATGGATGGGAGTAGGGGTGCCTGGGTGGCTCAGTCGTTGAGCATCTGCCTTCGGCTCAGGTCGTGATCCTGGGGTCCTGGGATCGGCCCCGTGTCGGGCTCTGCTCCGCGGGGGCCCTGCTTCTCCCTCTCTCACTTCCCCTGCTTGTGTTCCCTCTCTCGCTGTCTCTCTGTCAAAGAAATAAATAAAAATCTTTAAATAAAAAAAAAATGAATGGATGGGAGTAGGTGTTGAATGAAATTAATTAATTGAATTCAATGAAACTGAATGAAATAGGTACTGAAATTCAGAAGTTTGATCATAATTCTTTAGAAAGAATTACAACCAATTCTTTGCAGCCAGAGGAGTAGCATGATTCTAACCTAGACGCAGACAGCTGGCCCCAGCCACAAGTGGAGGAGAGGCCAAAGGGCAAACAGAGCCTGGGTCCAAGGAAAAATGTGAGGAAGAATTACTGAGGGCATGGACCAGTGCAGGAGCCACAGAAATGGGGAGGAAGGGACTGATTTGAAAAGCATGAAATCAATGGAATCACAGGACTTGGTAATTTATTAGATTGGGTGGCTGAAGAGTCATCAAGGTGGGCGCCCTAGCTTTAGTGACTAGGTGGGAGGTGGTGCCATTAACTGAGGCAAGGACCAGAGCAGAAAGGGCTGACTGGGGGCCTAGAGAGGTGGGAGGCAGGGGGAGGTAAGAGGCTTAGGTGTGGATCTGCTGAGCCAGAGGTACCTGGGTAACATCAAGTGAGTATGGATATGCGCACCTAAACCTCAGGGCAGAAGTCAGGGCCAGAAATACAGCACAGACATTGTTCAATCGACAGAAAAAGATGCATCTGCTCAAGAGGAGTGGAGAAAGGAAAGAGGCTCTCCCTGGAGCAGAGCCCAGATCTGCAGCCTGTAAGGGAAAGTCAAGAGAAGAGAGACGTGTGCAACAAGAGAGAGCACTCAGCAAGGTCAGAGAGAGCTAGGAGGTGGGGGTGACGGCACCGGGCACAGGACTCAGACTGGAGCAGCCGGCACAGCACGGGGCACCTAGAAGGTGTCCTCAACACTGAGAACCTTCTAGCTGCTGGCAATGATGCTGACAAGAACAGCTGTCAGAGAGGGACTGAACTCTTAGCAGACCACCTGCTAAGCACGTTCTCTAGATAGCTTAGGTGTTCTTAGCCACCAGAGGTACGTACTATTATTAGCCCCATTTTAAAGGTACTATTATAATCTCCATTTTAAAGAAAAGGGAGTAAGTGTGGGGAGTACCCTCAGTTTATAGATGGGCAAACTGAGCATGGGACGGCAAGAGAGATGGCAAGAAAGCAGGCATCTGCACCACTGGCAAAGCAGTTAACACAATCCCTGGTCCCAAATCCCTGCTCCATCTCCCAGCTGCTGCCCTGTAGACTGTCACTTGCCTGCTGGGGAGTCCAGAGCACTCAGCACCACACGGCACAGAAGGTCCTGACTTCAAGTCAAAGGGCCAGAAAAAAAAAAAAGCCTCCAAGGTCCCCTGGCTGCCAAACTATGATTATAAAACGACTTCAGATGATTTAACTGGAAATGAATCTGCAACATACTGACTGAATTTCTCTTGAACTACACGTTAAATTTTTCATTTAACAACAACCAAAAAAAGGGGGACTCTGTAGAAAAACTGTAAAGAAGAAAAACAAGGTGGTAATTACGTGAGGGTCAAAGGGTATGGGAAGCCAGGTGCTCATAGAGAGAGAACACTTTGCACGCTGCCCAAGTGCAAAGCAAGTGAGAGATTTTACAAAGGCCATGAACTTCTTCTGCCTCTCATCGGAGGTGTAGCCCTTGTGAAAGGAGAGCCCGTGTGGGGTGACCCATGCCTGCTGAGGAGTATGGCAGCTTGGCGAAGAAGAAGCCACATATACAAGGTGTGTGTGTTGGGGGGGCGGGTAACTGTTCAGGAAGGAGTATATGGATCACACACACACGTATGTACAGGAGCCATCGTCGCTTTACAGGGCTATAAATATATATATAATTTAAAGGATTTGAAGAACCATTCTATATATAAAATTAAAATTTAATTTATATATATCATTTAAATTTTATATAGAGAATACTTCTTTCTTTCCCAAGCAGTTACTTGGAGGTGATGGAGGGTGTGTGTGTGTGCACGTGTGTATACAGTATACATACGTGTATGTGTGTGTATATATATATAATAGAATTACAAAGAGAGGATGGCTCATATACATATATGTGTGTATGTATACACATATATACATATACAAATACGTATATTTGTATATATTATATATACAAATAATGTAAAGTATTACTATTTCATATATGTTCTAAACATATATTCTGAAAGCATGTATTTATATATATTCTAAATATATATATTTTAAAATACACACACACACACACACATGTATATTCTCAACAAAGCACAAAAGGCACAGAAACCTGTAGGAGAGCAGTGGGAACTTGATAAACCTGAGCCAGCTCCCAGTCTCCGCAGGTGGGGAAGAGTCAGGGATGGCTATTGGGATTTTAGGAGCTGTGCTTCTGGTGCCTCTGAACCAATCTAAGAAGCTGACTCCATCAGGGGGGCTGAATTAGACCCATGGGGAGGGAGCCATTCATCATGCAGAATAAGGAGCTCCTGCCCTGAGACCCAGCGGTCCCCAGCATCTTCACACCTGCATCCTTCCACATCTGATTATTTCCAAACCATGTGGTGTGTACAACTTCACATTTACTGGCTGAGAACTTCCAAAGAGGTGAAGAGAATCCCCCAGCCTAAATTAAAAAATAAAAAAAATCACCTTTGCCAGAGAAAGACCACCAGCTCAGAAACTCTGGTTCCAAATTATGGAAAGCCCAGAGCTACAGCCCAGGCTTTTTAGTCGTGGCGGTGGGTGGTGGAGGTGGTTTATCTCTTGTTTTTCCTTCCCAGTAAATTCCACAATCCTGTTCTGTTTTATTTTCTCTCCTCTCCTAACCCGCCACTATTAGGAAATAGTTTTGGGAAACACTTGTTTAAAAACAACAGCAGAAAACGGGTTAGCAGCCAGTCTGTTTTTCAGGAGAACTATCTGGGCACCGCTGCAACAGATGACCATGCGGGTACACACTCGGACTGCAGGGTTCCAGATGTCAGAATTGTGAGTGTTCGGAAATATATACAACTGGAATCGCCATCCAGAACGCCTGGCCCTATCAACACTGCAAAATGCTGGCAAAAAGGAGGCAGACCATTCAGTCACAGGCTTTTTCCTGAGCCGAGGTGGGCCCAGGCAAGCTACAACTCAACTAAGGACTGGAAATCCTTGACTCGAGCCAAATAAACTGGATCCTTGCATGCACGTCTCTGCTGAGAATGACTTTCTTTGAGGAGAGCCCTGTCAGCAAAAGGGTCTGGGAATCCTTGCTAAGGCTGCAATAAGGATGGATGTTAAGCTCGCCCAGCAATCTGCCAGTTCTTCTTCCAGCACAAGGCAAGAGTTAACCCTTGACATGGTGCAGAAAGTAAGATAATCAACTGCTGCCATCCAGAGCCCTGACTCAGGAGTCAGACTGTATCAGTTCAAAACTCAGCTCTGAAACTTGTTATGGGGCTGTGGACAAGTGACATAAGAGAGCCTCACAAGCTTAGCAGAGAGCAAGTGGTCAGCATGCATGGACCATGGGGCTTGTCACAAGCTGCATGATTGCTGAGGCCAAAGACTGAAACGGGCCAGAGGACGGAAGAGCCGAATGTTCTGCTCAGGGGGTGGCAGTCCGACCTGAGGTCAAAAGAGCAGAAATACGGGTCAACTTGATTCCTACTTGTCACTCTGGGCTCCACTCAGACATCACCTGTCCCAGAGCACCTCCCCTGACACCTCCCCCTGCCCTCAGGCTGTCACGATCTTCTCTCCTTTAGCACTCCTGGCATTCAGGTGGACCCATCCGCCACTTTGTCTTCTCCACTAGATTGGGTTCTCCTCGAAGGCAGGATTGACACCGGTCTTGTCCATCCCTGTATGCCCAGAGCTAGCATATGGTCGCCATTCAGAGAATAAATATGTGAATGGATGAGAGAGTGAAGGAAACAATCAATCAATCAAGGGAAGATAATAATTCTGAATTATTAGCAAGAGCCCTGTTGGGAGGCAGGAGTACTGGCCTGGGGTAATTTCCTCGAACGGTACTATCTGCATAGCAGAAAGTTCCAGGCAGAGAAACAACTGTCTAAGCACATCAACGAGTCTGTCTTCACCATGAAGATATGTGTCAGTGCTGAGGTCTGAGGATCGCCAGGGTGAGCTGGTACTCTTCTGGCCTGAGATCCATGGAACTACAGGTCAATGTGCACCATGTCAGAGTGACAAGTATATGGATGTGGTAACACAGTATTCGTTACCATGGAAATGGGCCATCAGGAAACTTGCTTAAGCATGACCCATAGCAAGTTTCCTCTTAACCTTGTATTTAGAACACAACCTTTCAGCAAGTAGGGACCCAAAACAGAATGAGAAGGGAAAGGAATGCTGATTAGAATTCCATAATAATCCATGTACTGTGCTAAGTCTCCTATATACAGTCTTGGAAGACAAGTAGTAGTATCTCCGTTTTATAGCTAGGGATCCTGAGGCTCAGAGAGGGCAAACAACTTGTCCAAAGCCACACAGCTAGTAAGAGTTAAGGGTGGGAGCTGAACCCAGGTTTGCTGACACCAAAGCTCTGGCTTTCAAATCACACTGTCCTTCTTGTCTCTCATGCTATCATGGGGTTACTCCAACTCCCACCATAAGGCATCCATTTCTCAAAGGAAATCTTAAACTGCTTTTTTCATTATCATTTGGCAATTGCACACAGTTCTTCAGGGAAATTGGGGAACCCAGGATGAAAATCCTGCCCACGGATTATCTTAAATTACTTGCATTTCCTTAAAGAATGCCTGGCACTGCCAATAACTCTGGTCTGGTTTCCAGCAGTGGCCAGGCCTTATTCAGCCAGGAGGCTCTGAGAATCAATTGGCTGTGGTCTCCCTGACGGCTGACGCCAACAGATGCTATGAGTCACAAGTTACCATCTGTCCATGACACTCAGCTTTATGGGGGCCTCCAGAACTCCCCAGCCTGAAGAATCAGCCCCAGCCCCATTAAGGCACTGCCATGGCAAATCCTAGGCACCACTGGAATGCTGGCCTTCCAGTGGGAAAACCTTGGCAGGCTTTGGGGTCCAGGGTGTGCTCAACCACAGAGTGGAAGACAAAGGGGATACAGTGCTCTTCTGGAGACTAAAGGCATGGCCACCCCCAAAAGACGCTAAATGCAGAGGAAAGGGGGGAATATACAGGCTGCTCAAAGGAGATAGTTAGCAAGAAAAACAGCTTTGACATCACTTGGGAGAACAGGGAAATGGAGACTCTGCATCCTGACCATACTGCACCACACCTGGAGTAGAAAGGACACTGGATTTGAGACTGGAGACTGGATTCACCCCCTGGCCTCATCACTTACAAGGCGGACTACCTAGGCAATCAGTACTCTGATTGTACCTCGGCGTCTGCCTCTCTGACATGGGAATAGGGTCAGGTTAATCTAGAGTTCTAGTAAGAATTAAACAAGATAATAATGCAAAACACCTAGCGTGGAGCTTGGCAACTTACAGGCACAGAATAAATACAAGTGCCGTACAAACCTCATCTCTTCCTCTGTAGTGCAATTACATCACTTTTATCAAGTGTTTTCTTCTGATTCAGCTCTTGCATCAGCTCTTGCACTTGAAATAAAATCTTAAACCAAACAAACACCCATTAAGAGGTATTCCTTTTGCACAGGTTGTGATCTTTTTTGCAGGCAACAGTGAAATGCCCACTGGCCTATGAACAACCTTTCAGAAAACAATTCCAGCCCTAGTCACACACACCAGCTTGCTCATTCTCTTGTTCTTGACTCTTAATCTGGTTTCTCTCTAGGAAGTAACATCTGCCTTGGCCTGACTTCCTTGTTGCTATATGTGCAACACCAGAAAACACTGTTAATGCCAAAGCATTCTAGCTCTTTCCCAGTACCATGAAGCAAATAAAAGGATTTCTTCCAAACTCAAGGGTCATCTCATAACTGATGAGTCAACAGGATCGACATTCCTCAGATTGTACTGTCAAGATTTCTGTGCTTGTGTGTATATATATAAATTTGCTAGAAACAGTTCTCCAACTACCTTGGACTTCTTAAGTCAAACAAATCATTTTAGGGCTCCCCACCTCCCCACATTTGGCCGAGCTGAGCAGGAATCCTCTCAAGAGACTTCTAAAATGTCTTCAGTTTGCTCATGTTTGTTGTCATCAAAAGGTAGAATTTCTGGTGGGGATTTCAGTCGTCAAGGACACCATCTAATGAGTGTGACAAAATTTTTGAGCCAAAGTAGGTATTAGACAATATTGTTGATTTGGTTTTCTCTGACTTGATAGGAGGACTTTGAGAGGCAAACCATGGTGCTGATGAGTCTGGTTATAAGCCTTTCAGCTATAAGACACTCCTGGACATAGTGTCCATAACTTTGACTCAAGAGTTAATCCTCTGGGAAATCTGGCTAAATCTAACTGCGTTATCATGGCTACCTTCATTCCCACTTCTAACCAACCCATATCCTAAACATGTTTACTAATCTGCCATTGCCATCCATGCTCCTCAGACTGGTACTCGTGGCCCTTCTTAGCCTGGTCCCAGCCTTCCTCTTCAGTATCTTTCCCAGTTTCTCCTCCCTCCCTGGACCCTATTCTGTAGGTGCATTGACTAGTCAGGTTAGAACAACTTCTGAAACAAATGACCCCCAAATCTCAGTGATCTAACGAATAGATTATTTTCTAGTTCACACAGAAGTCCAATGGGTGGTTGACTAGGTCCATGTTTCCCACACTCATTCAGGAACGCTGGCTCTATCTATCTTATGGTTCTATTATTATCCTCTTGGTCCTTGAAGTTCTCTTCATTAAACCAGAGGAATAGGAAACAAAGAATGTGGGAGATTGTACACATTTCACTGGCCAGGACTTAGTCACAGGGTCCTGCCTAACTCCAAGGGAGGCTGGGAAGTATAGTTAAGCTGTGTGTCTAAGAGGAAAGGGACAGGAGTATTGGTGAACACACACATTGTCCCTGCCACACACACTAAGTAGTTTGGTATTGTCAAACATCTCTGTTTCCTTTCCCTCTGTAATTTGCAAGCACTGTACCCATGACCTCATCCCTCCATTTCCCCCCCACCCCCTGATCCAGGTCAATACCATTTTTCAGTGTGAGAACTCTCATTCATCCTTCTCTAGAAGGTCAGAGTATCCTTCTACTCCTTGGGTGGTCTGTTACCTCCCCTCCCTGCCCCTGTCATCATCACTCACACCACTACCAGCCATCTCTGTGGTACACTACAGCTATCTGTTGATGCTTCTACCTCCGAACTAGACAGTGAACTCTGTAAGGGCAAGGACCATGCCTATTCACGTCTGCATCCCTAGGCCCCAGCCCTGTGCCTGAGGCATGCAGGGCATTCTGTATATGTTAGCTAAATTGCGGAAAGAGACCAAAAGACATGGTTTGCCAGCAATGCATGAAATGGACCCTCCATTCTGAGACCTATTCAGAATAACCTCAAAGAATGACGTCTTTAATGAAGGCCTCTGAAAAAGTGTCTTGAAAAAGAAATGGGAGAACCAAGCATCATGAGACTGGGCAAAGTATGCTGTGAGGGGCCACTGGCTGGAGGGCCCAGAGGGCAATCTTGAGCAAATGGCTGAAGAACCCCAAGAATCTGAGGAGATCAGCAGTCCCCAATGGGAAGACATAAAGCCACCAACTGGAAGGTGACAAGAGGAACTACTTCTGTGAAAGACTTTGAGAAAGCTTTCCCTCACATACACACATACACACACACACACACACACACACACACACACATACACACGAGAATTAATTAAGAAGAAGGATGTTACAGCATCTCCTATGAGCATGAAGATATGAATCTTGGTGGGATTCAAACTCAGGTGGGAGTGAAAGAGCACACTGTACTTTATACAATTCAACTTAATGTTGATCTCCTGAGCTCTCTCCTACCAGAATGAAAGAAATTCAATCTCACGTTTCTTCAGGATCCCTTCATTTCCTGAGGTTGTATCAGTGACTCTAGGGTCTCACTTGGTACCAAGCTATTATGGAGATCCTTCCGTGGTTATAATGGTTTGCCCAGAGCCCTTTCTCCTAAGACACCCACCCCTCCCCCTCCATTGTCTAGTCTACATGGTCCCTTTGCATCTAACACCCTGCTGTGTGACAGCAGGTTTTCTGGATAGGGGAGCCCTGGTATACTGCTAGCCTCCTGGGTGAACCATGAAGAGATCCCCTCTAAGGTCTTACCATATGCTTAGGGTACTTCAGGGGTCAAGGTAAAGATCCCTCTGCTCAAAGAATCCACACTGACAACCCCTCTCTGCCCACAGCCTGGGTGAATTTGTCTTTCATCTGGGGGAATCGTTCTCTCCTCAAACCCTGTATCCCTTGGCCACACCAAAGGCCCACCTACAACTGCCAGGATGGGTTTTATTCAGTAGAGTGTAGACCTGTGCCTGTCTTAAAAATCTAAGTTGAATTAATTGCAAAATGTTAAATCAGGAGATTTTACACGGAGATCCAGAATTGTCTCTTCTTTGAAAAGCTCGAAGATCTGGCCTCTCTCGGACCAGAAACGTAGTTGACCATTCCACGCCGACATAGCACGCACTCTTCATTTTGCCCCAACCCCTTCACCACTGCTCATTAGATTTATGCGCAGCCTGTTTCCTCTGTGTTTTGCTTTTATCTCACCTACGTGACCCCTGAAGGACGTTGCTTTTCAACACTTAGCTTAGGCCGCAAACCTCCCATCATGAGCCTCCTGTTATAAACCTCTGAGATAAGGAGTTGCAGACTTTCTACCAACTTGAATGGGGGAAAGTGAAAGAGAAAGGAAAAGAGGAAAATCCAGGGAGACAAAAACAAATCAGTATTTGAAATGACCCTGCCTCAGAGCTATTAACCAGGATCATGCTGGGGGCATAAAAGCACACCTCTGGGCTTCTCAAATCCCTCAATGCCCATCTCCCTTGTCAATGAGGGAGTGAGGAAAACCTTCAGACGCCACCACTCTGCCAGCAAGACAGAAGGGCCGACGATGGAACAGTGCCTGCGGAGCCACCAAGTACTTTGAGGCCCACATTGCAGTGCAGCCCAGGGGCGGGAGAAAGACTTTACAGGGTGGTATCGGGCATAGGGATGTGGGTCCTCGGTGCCTACAGAGTGCGAGGAAAGGGCCTGGCACATTCTGGGCATCCAGTCAACGGGAGTCCTCATTATTTTAAAATTCAAAACGCCATATCCATATTTGTTCTCACAATAACCACAACTAGCTCAGATACTCCTGTGTTACAGGTGCAAAAACTAGGGCTTCGGGAGATGAAGCCTCAAAGCTTGTGAGGGGCAGAGAGGACTTTGGTCAGACAGTCTCGTTAGAACTCTTTGCACTATTTCCAGCAAGCGAAAGAATCAAGGACTCCAAAGGGCTTGGGGGTCCCAGATATTCTGGGCAGAGTCAAGGCACTTTAGGCACCAGCCGTGGAGCACTTGGCGTCGGAAAAGGGAGCACCCAGTGAAGAGTAGCAGCTGACGAGCAGGCCGCTCGCACACACTCTGGCTGGAGGGCTTGGGTTCCAACCCCTGTTTGGCCCCCGTTTACCCATGAGAGTTACTTAGCTTTTATGTGCCTCAGTTTCCCCTTGACGGTTTCCCCATCTATGAAATAGGGAAAGTGACAGTACCATCCTCGTAGAGTTGCCAAGTGTTTCAAAGTAGTATGGACATATGCCCAATGTTTGGCAAGTGTTGTACAGAGTGACTGTTGACTACGCATCCTCATGGCAATACAAGCAATGGAAGCAAAGCAAAGGAGACTCAACCACTGGGCACTGAAGACCTTACTATGTGCCGCTCACTTTTACACATGATCTTATATTACCTTCACCAGCAGAAGAGCAATCTGAGAAGACAGAGGGTCAAAGTCCCATGGGCCAGATGAGAAAACCACACTTCTGTGAGGACCTTGCCTAACATCTCATCACTAGTAACCAGTGGACACACGATTTGAAACCATGCCAGTCTAGGGGCGCCTGGGTGGCTCAGTTGGTTAAATGTCTGACTTTGACTCAGGCATGTTCTCAGGGTTCTGGAATCGAGCCCCACATTGAGCCCCGCATCAGGCCCCTCCCTCAGCATGGAGTGTGCTTGTCCTTCTCCCTCTATCGCTCCCCCTGCTCGTGCTCGCTCTCTCTCAAATAAATAAATTTTTTAAAAAATCTTTGCAACCACACCAGGCCAGCTCTAAATCCCATGCTCTAGGCTCTTTCCTTGCTGCCTCTGGAGAATTTGATGAGCTCTGTGCATCTGAAAAGCTGCACTGCCTAATACTTTTTTTCCTTTTGGGTATCAAATATTTATTAAGCACTTATAATGGGCCAAGCACTATTCTACAATCACGCTGGGAGAGATGGACCATACAGCTCCATTTTACAGGGGCAAAAACTTACCAGCCAGGTGGGAGAATCTGTTGCCCCGGCAAAGACCTCTCCCAGTGTGGACCTCAAGCAATTCTGTGACCCCAAGAAGAAGAAAGAAGAGCAAAGGCTGAGCTTATCTACCACACACGTGTTTTCACTCTTTCTCTCCAGCTGGTCTTATCTGCCCACTGTGCTCGAGTCCTGTTTGCAGGCAGAGCACATCTGAGAAAGCCTTTCATCTGCCTTCTCCAAATCTTCCACATACGATCGTTCTTGCAGGATCCTAAGAAGTTACAGACTGTTCTCCCATTTTTCCAGATGGAGAAACTGAGAGGAGGGGCTGAGTCTGAGACCACACAGGGAGCAAAGCCCACAGCCTCCAGGGAGGGGCCTGGAGTTCCAGACCGAGGGTCCTGGTATAGAACCCCTCTGTCCCCCCACTCAGGCCCCCCTGCACCAGACCCCACTGCCTCTGAGACAAGCAGATAGGCACTTTCACTTACCACAGTGACAGATGTGGACACTGCTTCAGTGAAACAACTGTCCCTTCTTAGACAGTTCACGTTATAACCTGTAGGGCTGTGTCAGGTAAGATGGAAGTTTAAGCTGGAATGCCTGGCAAGGTTGCTGAGCTTGAGGCCAGAGTGTCTCCTTTTTGTCCACCCAAGGAAAGATGTAGACCTTAACAAATGAAGCTCTTATTTGGCAAGAATAAACTTTCAAAATTTAAATCTAACCAAGAAATTCCTTTCCTTAAGAACTTTGAGTGCTCCAAACCACTCTAGTTACCATCAGGATTATGTCCAAGCAGCTTAACCAGATGTCAGGAGCTGACCTCAGCCTACCTCTCCAGCCTCATCTCCCTCTTCATGAATACTGTGTTTCCGTCAAGATGAGCAACTTGCCCATCTCCAAGTACCCCGTGCTGCAGAGTGACTCAGTCTTTTTGCTGTTGCTTTTCTCCATCTCGGGAATTCATAGCCTCCTTTCTATAACTGGACAACATGCTCTCAAGCTTTAAGACTGATGCTTGAACATCCCCTCATCCCATGGCACCATCCCTTAATGTACCCCACAACCATCATCACGACAACTTGATAAAATCCACACACATCACCCTTGATGTTCCCTTGCCTCCCACACCACACAGGCATGCAAAAATCTCCATGCTCTGGCATTTAACACTATCATTGTGTCTCTTCATTTTCCTATCTCCTTCCCCCCACCAAGACTGTGGGCCCTCAGGGGCAGGGTCTGGGTCCCATCAGACTCCAGCTGCCCAGTATCAGCACACAGCCTGGCCCTGGGTTCCATTTGGTGAGTCTGCTAAATGGTTGGGCCAACAGTCCTCTTCTCATGGACATTTTCCTCTCTGCTGAAACTTCAGGACGTGTGTTGAGAGACAGAGGGGGAGAAAAATAAGCAACGTGCCTTGGATTACAGTGGTCCTTTCGTTTGGAATAAGATTCCTGATGTCTGGCACTGAACTGCCATGTCCTGATCAAAGGGCAGTAGTGACTCAATTTTAGTAATGTCTAAGATGACTCCCTTTTCTGGTCTGCTCTGAAACCCACCCCATATCCAATCTTTCATCAAGTCCTAAGGGGTACCCTGATAGAATACATCTTGAATCCAAACACTTCTCCCTAAGTCCAACACTTCCACACAGGTCCAGACCATCCCTGTCCTTCATATGGCTTATTGCTATTGCCACCAAATTGTTCTCCCTGCTCCCAACTTTGTCCTCCTACAGCCCATTCTCCACCCAGCAGCCAGAGGATGGTTTTTCACAAACTGAAAGCCAGATCATGTTTTTCTTCTGCTTCAGACTTTCCAGTGGCTTCCACTCCCATTTATAATAAGATCCAAACTCTCTCCCACAGCCTCTGAGGCCCTCATAATCCAGCTCTGCTTCCATCTGATCTCATGTTCCTCACACTCTCACTCCCTCACTTTGGTCCAGATCCACTGGCCTCCTTGACATCCAAACCATGCTCAACTTATTCCCAACCTGGCACCTTTGTGATTGCTCTCCTCCTTGCCCAGGGTTGTTTCTCCCCCAGAAATCCAATGCCCCATACTCCTCATTAATCAAGACTTCTCAAATTTCACTTCCTTAGAGCAAGCTGTCTTGGTCACCCTATCTAAAATAGCATGCCCCATCCCGCCATCCCTGTCCTCTATTTTTCTTCAGAGCAATTGTCCTCACCTGAAATTACATTATAATTATATGGATTTTCATATTCATGGTCTGACTCTTGCACTTGAATGATGACTCCAGGAGAAGCAGTGAATCGGTTATCTTTTCACTGCTGAAATCCTAGTCCCTGGAATAGTTCTTGGAATACAGTAGGAACTCAATAAATATTTGCTGAATGAATACACAAATGAAAAATTAAGAATATGAATGTGATGTATATTTTTGGACAAACTTCTGAATCTAAACTTCACTACTTACTGACCAGATGACACTTGACAAGTGACATAGTGCTCTGAGACTTGGTTGCCTCACGTGGATAGTGTGAGGATTAAGAAAGAGTACTGGGAGGAGGTTGTAGTTACACAGGGGCAATGTAAGGGATCCTTGTGGCATTATGTGTGTTGAAATTAGCAGCAGATACAGAAACTACACAGGCGATAAAACTGCGCAGAACTAAACACACACACACACACACACACACACACACAAATGAGTATAAGTAAACTGGAGAAATGTGAATACAACTGGAAGATGATACCAATGTCAGTACTGTAGTTGTGATATCATACCATACATTTGCAAGGTGATACCACTGGGAAAAACTGAGTATACAAGAATCTCTCTGTATTTTGTTTTACAACTATATGTGAATCTGCAATTATCTCAAAAATTTCAATTAAATATTAAATTAATTTAAATTAGATTAATTAAAGAAAGTGGTCTGTGCGTTGAAGCACTCAGCTCACAGCCTGGCACATGGAATTTACTAAACATGAGTCCCTGCTCCTAAATACTTATTTAATCTTCTATTGGCTTCTTTCATGTTCTATCCCTAAAAGTGATTTATGTCTAACTATTAGTCCCTGCTGGCCCAATCTGGAGCCTTGAGTAAGGGATATAGCTTCAGGCTCCACCTTGCTCTGGTGGAACATTTCTCATGAAGATACACATTCCACCAGCAGGCATACCGTTGTGCGCATGTGCATGCGTGTGTGTGAAAGAGAGAGACAGAGAGATAGAGACAGAGTTTGAGAGGTATACTGAGTTAGGTGGGGAATTAGGGATCCGTACCTGCTGAACAGTTAGTGATCCCTGGCTATCCCTGTGCATTTTCCCAATCATTGCCAAGTTGTTGGGAATTTTG
Source organism: Halichoerus grypus (assembly GCF_964656455.1). Classification (NCBI taxonomy): domain Eukaryota; kingdom Metazoa; phylum Chordata; class Mammalia; order Carnivora; family Phocidae; genus Halichoerus; species Halichoerus grypus. The sequence goes on along the minus strand of NC_135725.1, from coordinate 69,677,287 downwards.
AGGGACTTCTGCCTCAGATTTTCTGTCCTATAGTGGGAATCCTGACACAAAATTCATCATGGTTAGCCAGGCCCTACTATCCTGCAAAGCCCTGACATAGTTCTCCTCCAGGAATAAGATCCTTGTTCCCCCTCAACACAGTCTGGAGTCCCATGCCCAGAGTCTTGACCTGACTCCACACCTACCCACCCAAACCTAAGACCCTTGGATTTGGGCAATGAATCCTTCTTGGAAAGTTTACTTACATTAAGTTAGCATTTACCATTTACTTGTATTAGCTTAGTTTGACAGTGACTCTGGGGAGTGCTGTATCCACAGAGAGGCCCAGTCATAAAGGCTCCGTTTCTACCTGTTTCCATCTCTTCTCCTTCCGCACAAGCTCAAACTGAGATTCCAATATGCCCTAAAGTTAAAGTCCCAAAGGTTTCCCCAGTACTAACTGTGCGTTCGGCTATCTGATTAAGTGTTCAGAGAGCAGTAAGATGCATTTCTCTTCCTTGAGCTCATACAGGCTCATGAAGAAGAGGGAGGAGAGAACAGATGATTCCAAACACTGGATATGGAGGTGTTACAAGATATTACGAGAGGATAAGAGAAGGAAGAACCTCATCTGACTTATGATGTCAGGGAAGGGAGTCTTAGAGCTGAGACTTGCAAGATGTGCAAGGATGATGTAAACAAGGTGAGGAAGGGCTTTTCCAGGAGAAGGATCAACAAGTGCGAAGGCCTGTGTTAGCAGAGCTGCTTGGGAAACACCAGGATGCTGGTACGGCGGGAGCATGAACTGCCAAGGATGAGAGTCCAGAGATGAGGCTGAGAGAAAGACCACAAGGGCCAGATCATGGACAACCTGGGAGTGCCTTCATCAGGTGCTTAGATTTCTAACTTGAAAACTAACAAGGAGGAGGAGTTCATTGTGTAACCATTAGATTAAAAAAAAAAAAAAAAAAAAAACTTTGGACACAGGTTATCTGGAGATGTTAGTAAATCAGTCTACATGATCCCATAAACAGCTGAATTTTACCTGGGTGCTGATTAACGTGGGTCACGTGACTTCCTGCAAGGTCCATGTTACTGGGAAGGTATTACTTACCAGAATTGCTCTTCTCAATTGCTGGGGCATAAAAAGGTAGGAGCCACAGGTGAATCTCCATGCCTCCTTAGCTAAACTCTCACAAAGAGAACAGCAGAGTGACTCATGGTGAAAGCACTCTGCCATGGAGCACTTTCTCAAGATTGCCATCATCTCCAAGAAAAAGCCATATCCTCTTGGCATTCAGCCAGCATATCTGGGCATCTGTTCATCAGATGCTCTTTCCAAAGGCTGGATACAATTGGCTTCATTGCTTTTGGTTCTCCATGCATAAAGGAGAGGACCCAGTGCAAGCACTGGTGCCAGGCACATCTGTGTTCACAACCCAGGTCTACCACTTACCAACTGTTCCAGTGGGGCAAGAGACTCCTAAGCCTGTTTCCCTATCTGTAGCATGGAAATAATCATCCTTGCCTCAGAGTGTTGTGTAATAATATAAAGCAAGGAAAGTACCAGGAAAATAAGAGCTTCTCAAAGAGAGAGAAAGGTATTATTACTGTTGTTGGAGGTCAAGTCCTGTGTTCAGCCCAGTCTGGAGAGTGAAGCATGGAGGACCTCTGAGAGCCAAGCTCTCTTCCAGCCACGGAGCTGTACGTCATCCCAGGGCATGCAGTGGCTCGGCCAAGGAGGAGGTGGCAAGTGGCTGGTCTTCTGGCATGAGCACCTGCCTTCCTCTAGCTGTTTGGCTCACCATCCAGCTATGGGGATGACTGCCCATATGACACTTTTATCACTGCCAAGGAGCTGGCCAAGGGATCTGAGTTTGGAGGATTGAAGGGCAATCCTGGGAAGAAAATACTTGCACAAACCCATTTAGAAGTCCGAAGTTCCAAGGCTGTCATTTCAATGAGGCCCAGAAGCAAATATCTCTCACGTCCACTGTGAATGGACTCGACCCAGCAGGAAAACACAGGGAATGGAATTTAATAGACATCTAGCAGCTACTATATGTCAGTGTGCCCCACGTAATCTTGGGCAATGACTGACTAAACGGCATTAGCCCAAGTTAAATGTACGTCCTGGGGGTGCCTGGGTGGCTCAGTCGTTAAGCGGCTGCCTTCAGCTCAGGTCATGATCCCAGGGTCCTGGGATCGAGCCCCGCATCGGGCTCCCTGCTCGGCAGAGAGCCTGCTTCTCCCTCTCCCTCTGTCTGCTGCTCTGCCTACTTGTGCTCTCTCTCTCTCTCTGTTAAATAAATAAATAAAAATCTTTAAAAAAAAAAAATGTACGTCCTGGTGTCAGAGAATGTCAGACGTGTTACACAGGAAGGGCAGTGGGCCTGCAGTGGTATTCTGCCCATACCTCAGCACGGAGTGATTCTTCCTGCCAACTGGGACTCAAAGGCTCTTCTGAGGGTCACAGCAGAGAATAGTCACCCTGACACAAGACATATTCTTCCAGATAGAGTGTAGACCAGAGTGTTCAAGTTAGAAAAAGACAGCTCCCCACATCCACTGTCAGCAGGCAGAGGACACAGACGGTATTTTAGAAGGGGAACTCTGCAACAGAAGTCAGTGAGGAAGCCCTTTCAGAATCTCCTTCGAGGAAGTCTTTAAGCAAAGACTAAGAACTGTCTGATTAGTGATAACGTCTCTGAAGGCAGAAGCAGGTGTCTCAGTACCTACTGCCTGGAGTCAGATGGCACGGAACATGCCAGAGAACTCCTGAGAGAAGAATCATCATGGCATCAGAGCTGACTCCTCACCCACACTTAGTAAGCTGCAGTTCCTGAACAATACAAGAGAGAACCTCATACCAACAGCCAACGTACAGCCCTTACGAGTAGTTGACATTACAGTCACACACGTCACCTTCATCATTGCTGTTGCCATGATCTTTACAGAGTACAGACTCGGTTCCCAACTCATTCTCAGCAGATCCTCTGTCACCTTCATAAAGTGCTAAGTCAAAGAACTATTCCAGGTACTGGTATGAAAAGATTCCTAGCTTAGAAAGACCCTACCTGACTCTCATAATCACGATTCCGGTACTCAGTGTGGATAAAACCAGGTAAGCAATTCTCTTAGAGACACGGGCTGTAGCCATGCTTATTTCTCTTATTACTTTAGAGGTGTGTTGCTTGTAACACCATGGCTGTGCTCAGCCTTCCAAACTGGGACAGATGTGGAGGGGCCCTGCTTAGATCCCCCTTCAAGAGAGAGCTTGCCATTCAGCCACAAGGAGAAGCAAGCTAATAGCTTCCAACCATAACACTTTAGGTTGCGCCTCAGCTTTCAAAGGAACCCTCTAGCCAATGACTGGGTGTAATGGGCCACTTCTACCCAAAATGAGACTCCTTGCACAGGTATTCTTTGCTCTAGAGCAGCCAACTGGGTTAGCAGAGACTCAATGAGATCTGAATCACTTTCTGAGGCTCTCCTTGTCTTGCTCGTCCTTTTCCTTCCATAGATGTCAGATGCGCATCATGGCCTAAAGGGTGTTTCTGTCCAACTCTGCTTCCTCCCCTGTTATCTGTCACAAGCAATACCCCTCCAAAAAACTGCATATACTCCAAACTCCATTTCATGGGCTGTTTCCCAGAGGATCCAATTGAAAAATACATGTCACCTTGCTTAACGTTACTACCACCTTGCAAAGTAGATGGTAATATCCCTATTTTACAAATGAGGAAATTGAGGACCACAGAAGTAGATGGGGAGCTGTAATTCAAACTCAGGTCTGCTTGACCAGGGAGAAAAAATGGGAGGCAACACTTCCTATTCAAATTGTCAGTGGAATGGAAAGTTTTGCTAGTGTTACCTTAGTCTGAGCAAAAAGAAGACAAGAACCAAAAGTGAGATAAGGGTTTTTTTTGCCCCTTTGGAGATCTGTCTGAGTAAAGGAGAGTTCTGTGTAGGGTCCTGGCCCCTGAGGCTTTCAAGAAACAGCTGCTACCATCATGACAGGCATCATTTTCTGTGCATGAACACTTTTGGCAATCTGATGACACCTATAGACCCCTTCTCAGAGTAATATTTTTTAATGCAAAAAATAAAATATAGAAGATTGTAAAGGAAACCAATCTGGATTAAAATGAAGTTATGAAAATAATTTTTTTAATCTGCAATGTGGCAATACATGTGCTTCTTTATTAATGCATTAAATAACAAGATCTAGCAGCAGGTCTTATAAGTACCATAATTTTGAAGTAGTTTTGAACTTAAACGATATTTTAAGATGTCTATAACAGCTCCAAAAGTGATATGAAAAATGATATGATTTACATTGGTGATAAATCATAGGTCATGCTAATGTTACTGTGATTCATTACATACATTCATAATTGAAAAACATGCTAAATTTCAGGTAGAGATTAATGAAAATAACGATGTAATTTATTCCCATGCAAGTTCACAAACCCAAGGTTAAGAAGCTCTTCAATAAATTCTGGTAATACCTGACCATGCAGCAAAATCTAACTCATCCAAACTTTATAATCATTCTCAAAAAGGCAGTATGTAGACCTTTAGAGAGGGACCAATGATCTCTAGGAGCCATTAAAGGATCCCCAAAAATAAATTATAGCAAGTAACCCTATTTGATTTGTGATAGGATCAAACACTAATAGACTGGGAAGTCCTATGTATAGCCATTTTATGTCTAAAAGTCCCTTGGCCCAAGCTCTCATATCTTTTAGTTAAGGTAAAAAGATGTGTGCTGGACACTAATGCAGTTGGTTGACTTCCCAGCCACTTCAGCCACAGTCTCCAAAGGGTCAAAGCCAAGCTGGACAGTATGTTCTAATCACATCTTGGAGGACTCAGCCCTCATCCCCGGCTGCTCCAACAGTTTTTTTGCAGGGACTTGGCTGAAGACGAAGAAAACCAACGGAGCCAATTCTCAAAGGACGTGAAGCCAGGAGGCTTGGTAAATACTCTGAATAGCAGAGTCAAAATCAGAAGTGATTCTAGGGAGCCAGAAAAAAAAATGAACAAAATTTCTCAAGAAGGAATTTAATAAGGGTGGATGCAAAGTCAGACACTGAAATGCACAAGTATAACTGCAGGTGCAGAGGGCGGCAGCGCCGGGGTGGGGGGAGGGCTCACACGCAATATACATGGGGCTGGAGACAGGGATGCCACGAGCCTCGCGTATATAAGCCTGTGCCACCTTAGGAGGCCAGCTATCCAGAGCAAGGGAGGTGAGACTCTCTCTTCTCTAAGCTGAATGGCCCAAATCCAGGGGTGGGGGTAAGTTGGGGTGTGTGCTGTACTAGGAGTCATACTCAAAAGACTTGTAATCAACAGGATTACACTCGCAGGAGAGCTGAAGGATCCAAACTCTATGACATACAAGTAGCGATTTAAGCCACCAACAGCATTTGGTCTGACGAAGAGCACTTTTGAAAGGAAAGGGACAAGAAGATATGATCATTTTTCTCCAAGGCCATTATATAGAACTAGGGTCAGCAAACATTTTCTGTAAAAGGCCAGATGGTAAATATTTTCTGCTTTGCTGACCTGTGGCGCATCTGATTCTGTCACAGCTACACACACTGCCATTGTACGCAAAAGCAGCTGTAGAGGGGCACCTGGGTGGCTCAGTCAGTTAAGCACCCAACTCCTGATTTTGGCTCAGGTCATGATCTTAGGGTCATGGGATTGAGTCCTACCTTAGGCTCCATGCTCCTCAGGGAGTCTGAGATTCTCTTTCTCCCTCTCCCTCTGCCCCTCCCCCTACCTCTCTCTCTCTCTCTCTCTCTCTCTCTCTAATGAATAAATATTTTAAAAAAACAGCCATAGACAAGACATAAATGAATGAGTACAGCTGTGTCCCAAAAAAGAATCTTCCCTTACAGACGGAAGAAACTGAGGCTCTTAAAAGGTGCCTACATTGGGGCGCCTGGGTGGCTCAGTTGGTTAAGCAACTGCCTTCGGCTCAGGTCATGATCCTGGAGTCCCGGGATCGAGTCCCACATCGGGCTCCCTGCTCGGCAGGGAGTCTGCTTCTCCCTCTGACCCTCCTCCCTCTCACTCCCTCTCATGCTCTCTGTCTCTCGTTCTCTCTCTTGCAAATAAATAAAATCTTAAAAAAAAAAAAAAAAAAAGGTGCCTACATTGAGGCAGAAGGAACTGACAGGGCCTGCTGGAAGCCAGGCCTGCCTCTGTGTCATTCCTCCACCTCGGGCCAGCAAGAATATTTACAAGGATATCAGCCACGTCGCCAGCCTGCACAGCTTTTCTTCAGTGATTACTAAAGGAGATTGATTTTTTTTTTTTTCTGTTTCAAATCAATGTCTAAAGTCCACTTCTACAGCAAACTGAGAATAAACTAACTGGATGGCCAATCCTACCCTGGACCCCCTCGGCCATTTTATTGCTAGAATCACCTTCCTCACGAGTAACTTCCTAGAAACAACATAGTATGAAGAAGAAAGCAAGGCTCTGAAGTCAGACAGACCTAAGATTTAATCCCAGCTCCGCCATTTATCAGCTCTGTGACCTTAAACAGATTGCTTAATCTCCCAGGGCCCTGATTTCCTCAATGGTAAAATGGGGTTAAGGGGAACCCTCTTACACTGTTGGTGGGTATGCAAGCTGGTACAGCCACTCTGGAAAACAGTATGAAGGTTCCTCAAGACGTTAAAAATAGAGCTACCCTGGGGTGCCTGGGTGGCTCAGTCATTAAGCATCTGCCTTCGGCTCAGGTCATGATCCCAGGGTCCTGGGATCGAGTCCCACATCGGGCTCCCTGCTCCACGGGAAGCCTGCTTCTCCCTCTCCCACTCCCCCTGCTTGTGTTTCTGCTCTCACTATGTCTCTCTCTGTCAAATAAATAAATAAAATCTTAAAAAAAAAAAAAATAGAGCTACCCTATGGCCTAGCAATTGCACTACTGGGTATTTACCCCAAAGACACAGATATAGTGAAAAGAAGGGGCAACTCCACCCCAATGTTCATAGCAATGTCCACAATAGCCAAACTGTGGAAGAAGCTGAGATGTCCTTCAACAGATGAATGGATAAAGATGTGGTTCATAGATACAATGGAATATTACTCAGCCATGAGAAAGGATGGATACCTACCATTTAGAGTGACGTGGATAGAACTGAAGGGTTTTATGCTAAGTGAAATAAGTCAATCAGAGAAAGACAATTATCACATGGTTTCACTCATATGTGGAACATAAGAAATAGCACAAAGGATCATAGGGGAAGGGAGGGAAAACTGAGTGGGAAGAAATCAGAGAGGGAGACAAACCATGAGGGACTCTGGACTCTGGGAAACACACTGAGGATTGCAGAAGGGGAGGTGGGTGGGGAGAGGGCACGTGATGTGATGAGCACTGGGTGTTACACGCAACTAATGAAATCATTGAACACTACATCAAACACTAATGATGTACTACATGTTGGTTAATTGAATTTAAATTAAAAAAAAAAAAGGATGGCTATTTTGTAAGCTGGTGAAATTATGAGAAATAATGGGCCAGGAAAAAGCAGTTGTAAAATGTTTACATAGATGAGATAGAGGATACACTGATAAATAGATGATAGATAATGATAGATACAGTATAGATGCTAGACACATGATAGATGACAGATTAGGTAACTAGATGGATAAATTGCAGCATGTAATATGAAGCTTATTTTGTAACTTGAGAAATGGAATGTTAAAAGTTTAGGAAAAGGAAAAGTAAGGACATTCTCATTCGGATGAGGGACCTGAGACTCAGAGATGATAGCTAACTTGCCTACCAGCAGTTATTAGCACACAGCTAATAACTGACCCCATCCCATCATACACCCCACACTTACATGCTGCCCAGCATGAACTAGGCACTCAATGAGCACTTGCAGGTGAATTAACCAAGGAATGATAGGATGTGGTCTAAAAACCCAGCAGCAAAATCCAGGAGTACAGTTCTCTGGTCTTCAGGCAGGATCATTCTTGTTGCATCTTATTGCAATTTACATGAGTTTTAGTGACTCCAACAACCTTTTCAAAGAAGAGAGGCTGGAGCTCAAGAACATAGGAATTTTAACTGCTCCAATCTAGTGTTTACGACTATTCTTAAACAAGTAAGGTCAAGTTCTCTTGCCCTGAGACTATTACAGAAATAGAATTCCACTTAATGATATTCAATACACCATCAGTTCTCATTTGTTTTAACGTTATAGAACTTGGTTGAGTTCCACAAACAGAGCCTTGATGGTATCACAGAAAGAGCGCTGGACACAGTGTTAGAAGACATGGGTTCAAATCTCAGTCCCTATGAACTCTAGGCATGAATCTTAGCCCCTTTGCCTCTGTCTCTTCATGTATAAAATGGAAGTTATACTTGCCCCTATCCATCATAATTAAGGATTAAGTGGTATCACGCATATTAAAGTGCCTGTCTTGATGCGTTGCACATAGAAAGTGCTTAATATTTATCCATTTGATGGAATGCACATGTGGCATCTAGCATAATACACACACTTAATAAGATGCTATCCATTCAGCTCAATCCTAACATTATACCTGAGTCCCTAGAAGGAACGTAACAAATGTTTATTCACTCAATGGAATATTTAACCAATGACTGGCGTAGTAGTTGCTTAACGAATGTTCATTCATTCAGTGGATTCCTAGCACAGTGCATAGCACTTGGTCGACACTCAATAAATGTTGGTTGAATTCAAGTAAGGAAAATGGAACATTATTCATTTAATGAGATTTTGCAATCCCATAAATATTATATGCTGTTGCCAGTGCTCTACAAAGTGAATCAACCATTGCTGAAATGTTCTCAGCTTGTGCTGGTTAACAGACCCTTGTGAACTATTTTCCAAACATCCAGCATTCCGTGAATGTGCCATAATAACACTGGTAATTCTAAACACCCCCGGACCCTAAATGAGGGGCAGGATAGTTCGGCATATGAATTAATTTGGAAGTCAATAAAAGATCCATTTTCACAGAGACAAATGCAACGGCACAATCCTTCCTATGCTTGCCCTGAGCTCAGCTTGACAGTTTTTCGCACAGATCATAGAGACACTGGATTCCAAGGAAAAATTCCCAAGTGTAGGCAGCAACTGTCAGGAATTAGAAATGCATATATGCAAATGTGTGCATACATGAAAGTAGATGTATGCCTAAAATCTTTTAAGGGATTAGTCCTTGAAAGTTTTGCTTTATTTAAGTTCTTTGCAACAATAAAGCAATTCCCTTAGCGAAAAGGGAAATGGCTTTTAATCATGCAGTTTCTCCTTTTAGAGACCACATTCTCCAGAATGATCAGCAAGCAAAAGCTTAAAGAAAGGAGGGAGAGATGACTTCAACAGATATTTGTTTCTCCAGTTAATCAGAGGTCCAGGAGGACCTGATAGGATTCCTTCACAGAGAAGGTAAGTGATACTGGAGTTCAGTTCTGAAGAATATGCATGAGTTCCACAGGCAGAAAAGGTGGAAGAAGAGCTTTCCAGGTCTGAAAGGGAAAAGGGCATTTAAGGTAGAGCAAGGAGTTCCGTATAGCTGGGAAGCTAGTGTGTAGGGCCAAGAGGTTAGTAGCACTAAGGGACACTGAAGAGGTGGGGCAGGCTGAGACTGGAGACTTGGAAGCCATGGCCTGTGATCTGTGAGGAATGCTATGCGTGCATCTCTTCTATAACACTTATCTCCATTAGTCTTATTTTAGACTTGGTTGTTTAATATGTGTTTTTTTTTTTTTTCACTTCCTTCTTCCAGTCTGTTATCCCTTGAGACCAGGGTGTGTGTGTGTGTGTGTGTGTGTTACCTTTATTCATATCTGCAAGTCTAGCTTAGCACATTACCCATAATAAGCACAAAACAAGTTCCAGAGTAAATAAGAAGCCAGGACACCCTCCCAGAAGTCAATATCTGTTGCCTACTATCATCGCCCTTTATACAGAGTCAGCGTGCTGGTTAGGAATTAACGCCAGAAAAAGTCCCTCTAGGTATTTTAAACCAAAGGGCATTTAACACAGGGAATGAGGGGCTTATATAATCCTCGAAAGGCTAGAGGAGCTGCTCTGGGGGGCTACTGGCTCAAGTACACACCTCCAAAGCTAAGGTTCAGAAGTCAGAGCACTGCTAATTCTGACTTAAACTTCCAAACACCTCTCATTCTCAAAGAGCCAGCAACCACATCACGTGCCATAAATCGGAGCCAATCTGCAGATACACATGTGTCTGTGACCCCACTTGCTGGCAGCAATGACAACAGGACTGTGGATTCCAACTCACTTCCAACTTGCAAGTCTCCTAGAATTTCATTTCATTGGTGGGATCGAATTTGCTTCCAGAACCCCTAACTGCAAGGGAGTCAGAGAAATGTACTTTTTAGTCTTCCAGCCCCTGGGGTAAAGAAAGATCCCTAAGGGGATGCCTGGATGGCTCAGTCAGTTAAGCATCTACCTTCAGCTCAGGTCATGATCCTGGGGTCCTGGGATCGAGCCCCACGACAGGCTCCCTGCTCAGTGGGGAGTCTGCTTCTCCCTCTCTCTCTGCCACTCCGCCTGCTTGTGATCTCTCGCTTTCTCTTGCTCTCTGTCAAATAAATAAATAAAAATCTAAAAAAAAGAGAGAAGGAAAGGAAAGGAAAGGAAAGGAAAGGAAAGGAAAGGAAAGGAAAGGAAAGATCCTTAGGAAAGGGATGGGAATGGATGCCTGGTTCTAACTGAAGATACCCAGCACAGTCAAGGCTGATACTCCCTGCTTAATACACATGAAGCATGTTCAAAACAAAAACAACCCAAAATCAAAACAAAAAGGAAACAAACAAAAAAACCCCACCTCCTTCTAGCCTGGATGCAATTTTCTAAGAAATAAAAAGATTATTTTTAGTAGCCTCATTTTTAACTAAAATGAGAAGTACCTGCTTTTTTCCCTTCTCCTTCCTCCTCCTCTTGCTTTCTCTTCCCTTTCCTTTCTGAATAATTCAGTCTGAACCCACTAGTTGGGACAAAGCAGGTCCAGCTGGGGTGAGAAAGCCATGGTGGTTAAGAGTAGGGTATCAGAGCTCAGTGTGCAGAGGGGCAGCCTGGCATGAGGTGTCAGCTCCTGAGCAGGATCAGGAGGAACTCCTGTGGGGACACAGACCAGCATGAGGTGTCAGCTCCTGAGCAGGATCAGGAGGAACTCCTGTGGGGACACAGACCAGCATGAGGTGTCAGCTCCTGAGCAGGATCAGGAGGAACTCCTATGGGGACATAGACCAGCATGGGGTGTCAGAGCCTATGCAAGGAGAAAAGAGCATCCATGTGGGGGGATGGCCCAAAAGGGGGAGTTAAAGCCCAAGAAAGATGAAGAGAAAATCCAGGTGGGGGGATTGTCCTAGTGCAGGGCATCAGCCTGAGCTGGGGTGAGAAGGCATTTACAAAGGAGGAGGGGACAGGGGCAGAAATGGAAGATAGGTTACACACCAGGCCAATCAATCAATAAATATGTTAGGAATAATGGAAGCCAGATTTTTCACTATGGGAGAAGGGAGTCACTATATAAAAAAGGAGAAAACTAAAACGAATCCTATGGTATTAGTCTGTAATAGAACTATGAGTGTAAACTCATTATTTTCAATATATATGTAAATAGACATAGAAAAATGTATATGTAAGTATAAATTTGTGTGTGTGTGTGTGTGTATGTGTGTGTCTTGGCTCTGTGCACACAAAGGACCTGTGAACAGTGACACTTCAGTGAGCACAATTAGCACCCAAATCTCGGCTTTCAAATAACATTCTGTACTAATAGGTACCTGGGTTCAAATTAGCACCCAAATCTCGGCTTTCAAATAACATTCTGTACTAATAGGTACCTGGGTTCCTTGAACAAATGGCTGATTCCAGGACCGGGAAAGGGAAAGTACAAGATGAGCCTGAAACATCTTGTTGTGCCAGAAAATAAGGAAAGACTCAAAGGATGATGGGGACATGCTAAAAGGACACAGAAGCCAGAGTAAAAAGACTCTCGCTGGCCAAATCTGGGACACTTTGAACATCAAATAAATGAGAATAAAGGATGATAATTCCTTAAATAAAATAGAAAACAAGGAGTCTGCCTTGGACATTTGACCAAGAATAAGGTCTTTACATGGTTTCCAAGTAGCTCCCCACAAAATTACAGAGAGAAGAAAGAGGACAATTTGACGTTAGAGAAGCCTGGCCAATCATGCCACAGAAAGTCATCATAATGAACACGATGGGTGATGGGACAAACCGGGACTGCGCACAATGTCACGGAGTGCAGTGAGAAGAAGGGGTGATACTGCTGCCAGAGATGCACAACGGGGGTCACATCATGGAGCAACATCAGACCAACTCAATCCAACGGAGGGACGTCCTATGGACTAACTGACCTGTAATCCTCACCAGTGTCAAGTCTGAGAAACTGTTCCGTGCTAAAGGAGGACAAAGAGATGTGACAACTATGGACAATGATTATAAAGTGGAGTTTTTGAGAAGCACTTACAGGGCATGATTGGTACAATTGGTGAAGTTGGAGTGGAGTCTGAGGGCTTGCAGGAAATACCCACTTAAGTGTTCTGGGGTCGTTGAACATCAGATCGATAACCTATTTCCAAATAATCCAGAAGGGGGGAAAATGTTCTTTGTGTTGTATGTGCAACTCTTCTGTAAGTTTATGGATATTTCAAAATAAAATTTATTTTTTAAAAAGTATAAGTATGCAAGTGCCAGGGGAACCTAAGTTTATGAAATCAATAACCAAAAACCTGACCTGTCTTACAGCTTCAAAAGCATACTCCATTTAAACTCTCCAAACAGATGAGAGTCCTTTGTTTTTCCACATCGGATGTGGGTAATATAAAATGAATCTCTCCTGATGGGTCTTCCGGAACAGGCAGTCCTCCTGGAGGCTGCGCTGGATACATACCCACCTCCAACCTTCCAGTGTCTGTCATAACGTGTGGAAAGAAAACCTGGTTAAGGGGAAGAATAAAACAAGATGAAACCAGAGAGGGAGACAAACCATAAGAGACTCTTAAGCATAGGAAAGAAACTGAGGTTGGCTGGAGGGGAGGGGGGGTGGATGGGGTAACTGGGTGGTGGGCATGAAGGAGGGCACGTGATGGAATGAGCACTGGGTGTTGTGTACAACTGATGAATCACTGAACTCTACCTCTGAAACTAATAATACACTATATGTTAACTAACTGAAGTTAAATTTAAAAAAAGGAAACCCAAAAAGAGTAAGACGACCCAGAGTCTGAATGTCATTTTCGCCCCTTCCTAAGTATGCCACTTTGGGCAATTGCTTACCCTCCCGAAGCTTTGGTTTCCTTAACTATAAAATGGAGATAATAATATTTACTTCACAGTATTGTTGGAAGAATTAAATACAATAATGGGTGTGAACCTGCCTACAGAATGACTGGCATAGGAGCACAAAGGTTTTTGTTCTGTTTTTAATTGCACAACAATTTATAACCCAACAAAGTTCCTTTGACCCTAATATAATTTCTCCTGCTTCAAGCTGGACACATCTGCCATTTACTCATTCATTTTTACTCATTTCTGTACTTACTGTTTGACAAATACTTACTGGGAGCCTATTCTACCCGGTACTATGTTCCCGGTTGGAAGAATAAACCCCAAGTTACCTTTTTTTTTCCCCCTACAGAGAGGAAGATGCAATGGGAAACAGTGCTTTACATACAGCTGTGGATTATGAATTTAAATCAGTTTAATAATCCAACCCAGGGTGTGTTTGCATTTCATTCCCCCTCTTTTATTGTAGCTATTAAACCCACCCGCTTCTCCATCACATACATATTTATTTTCCAATGAGTTCTGAAAGACTTCCAAGGTAGAGCAAGAGACAGGGAATGCAGCTGACGTCTGCCTCCCCCTGGGAATTATGTCACTCCTTGACTTAATTCCTCCTGACATTTTCCCCATTGTACTTTCTGCTCTTCATCAAAATACATCCCTCTCAGAAAACAAATGTACTTATAGACTGTCCAGGACAATCTTGGAAACGGTTGCAACTGGTCATGTGTAGAGTTAAAAAAAACAAAACAACAACAACAAAAAAAAAAAACAGGCAACAAGATGTGGAGACCCATTCCGTAAGGTCTACAGAGCACAAAAGGGTCAATTTGGATATTCAGAGTCCTGGGGTTTCTCTGCAAACCCCACTTAGGCAAGATAGAGGGATTTATGTTTCATTTTTAAGCCACTGACAATTTTGTTTGCTAAAGCTTAATTGTTCCCGGATATTGGGAGAGTACAGAAGGTGACTGTATGTTTGATTTTAATGACTCTTTTTGGCCTTGATTTAACATCCTTGCTGAAAAAATTACCAACGTACATGCAAATAGGGCTTTTCTTATTGTTTTTCAGTTTTCTTTTTCCAGAAGAAATTCTGACGGAGGTGAAATGCGGATAAAATCGAGCTGTGCAGCCCAAGCCCCTTCTGTGAGTGGACAGTTGTCCATGGCTGAGCTGGACATCACGAGCACAGAGGCTGGAGAGTGCCATTCTCTGTCACAGCTGAGCTGACAGCGACAGTGCCCTCAGCCAGCTAGCGGGGAACCCACACGCCTCCCTACCCTCGCATCTCCCACTTGCCCCTCTGCCCCCTGCAATCTGACTTCTGCCTACACCATTTCTTCCAAACTGCCTTGGACCAGTGGCACTGTCTTGGGGTCACACCCTCCCTGACTGCCCAGGGACAGGACAATTTTAACTGCCAGAAATGCGGCAGAACTTTCAGAAGGAGCATGAAATCAGCTACGTCAGTTGTGAAATAACTATTGTGTGACACCCTCAAATCGTGCAGTCAAGGGCCCCTGGAAGTGGGGAGGTGACCTCCACCCTCCCACCCGCCAGCATCTGGTCCCATCTAGGTACAGCAATGGGCACCCCACAGCCTGCCCTTCCAGCCTCATGTCATCAGGCAGCACCTGGCACAGGCGGCCCACCCTAAAAACCCTCTCCTCTCTGGGCCATTCCCCACTCCGCAGCCCCTCCTCCTGCACCTCTGCAGCCCTACCCTCTCTGGTGGCTCTCATCAGGCTCCTTTCTCAGTCCTCCCTTTTAAAGTTGGTATAATCCAGGGGCCAGGCTGGGTGGCTCAGTCATTGGGCGTCTGCCTTCAGCTCAGGTCATGATCCCAGGGGCCTGGGATCGAGCCCCGCATTGGGCTCCCTGCTCGGCGGGAAGCCTGCTTCTCCCTCTCCCGCTCCCCCTGCTTGTGTTCCCTCTCTCGCTGTGTCTCTCTCTGTCAAATAAATAAATAAATCTTTAAAAAAAAAAAAAAAGGTGGTGTAACCCAGGACTCAGGGAGGAGGAGGGAGAGCAAAATGCCAGCCATATCAGAAGCTCGGAGATAGGGTAAATAGATTTTGAAAAAGTATATTCAATAGTATTCCTTAATATTTAATAAACAAAATAGATGTCTATTTTTTTTTTTTTTTTTACTACAAATCCAAAGCTCAGCAAAATCTCTTTGGTTGTGAAGGCACAAGAATGATGCAACGATTCTCTGCTGCACCCATGACCCACAGAATTCTATCAGTTTGTTTCTCTAGGTTCTTTATGTATGTGCGGAGGGGGCGGGGGGCAGATGTTTACCAAAACAGTATGAGCGTTGCATTGAAGGTTGAGAAATGCTGTTCTCAATAACCTCATCCACTCCCACGGCTTCGATTATACCTAAAAGCGACAACTCCCAAAGCTCTATCTCCATCCTCGATCTCTCTATGGAACCTCCAATTCATGTATGGACTGCTAGCTAGATGTTTCCATTTGTGAGTCTCAAACCCAGCAGGTCTGCAGGTGAATTCACCATCCTCCCCACACCCTGCTCCCCATCTCTGCAAGTGGGACCACCACCAGCCCCATTACCTGGGCCACAGACTGGGGATGCCCCCCTTGGCCTTGCTCTTCCCATGCAAGGGTCACCTCTAAAACATCTCATATACCCATCTTCTCCTCTCCTTCACTGCAGACACTGCCTCAGTTCTGGCCCTCCCTGCAGGGTCTCTTAGGAGAGAATAACAGTCTCCAAACTGGGTTCCTTGGCTTCAAATCCTCCTTCTTGCCTATCTTCCACACCATTGGAAAATGGCCCATTTAAAATACAGGTCTAAGCAGTTCACTCACTCCCTTGCTAAACATAGTCTGGTGGGCTCTTTGTCGCTTACAGAATAAACTTCAATATTCTCAGAACCACCATTGGAAGACTCATGGCAGTAGGGCTCCATCCTACCTTCTCTGCTTCTTTTCCTGCCAGCCCTCCTTCAAATGCTACTTTCCAACTACTTTATTTCCTCAGCCCCCACAGTCCTTCTCATCTGCAGATTTTGATGCATACAGCTACCTCCACCTAGAATTCCTGCTCCCCACCTGGCTACCTAGTGAACTCCCTATATCTCCTGCAGAACCCAACTGAGTGTCAGCTTCTTACAGTGCCTTTCCAAACTCCTCCAGGTAAAAATAATTGTTCCCTCTACTGTTTTCCTGCTGTACTACCCATGGGCTTCTTTAAGCCTTTGTCAAATTTGTAAGTTTAATTATTTGGTTAGTGTCTATCTTCCCCTGAATATCATGTACTCTCTGAGTATGGAAACTTAAGCAGCATGTACATCTATGTTTCCCCAGAATTTACTAGAGAGCCTGGTACAGAGTAACTACTGAATGAATGAATGAATGAATGAATGATGCACTGAGGGTGCCTACTACCTTTTCCCAGGATTACTGTCCTCTCAAGTCCTCTGGGACATAATAGGGCCAGACAGGGCCATGAAGGATTGCAGTATCTTTTCAGCAGCTCTCTAATGCTGCATAACAAATTACCTCAAACTTAGTGGCTTAAAAATCAATCATCATTTATAATCAATCATCATTTATGCTCCTCATGGCCTATGCAACTCCTCCAAGTTGAGGAGCTCTGAGGGAGGCAGTAGGGTCTCCACAGTAGATCCATGCTAGCCCATAATAGCAGAGGGCGATGTTCCTTGAAGAAGATACCTCCCATAATAGTTGCAACAGAGACCATCTGAACCCATAAAACCAAAAATATTTACTATCTGGCCCTTTACAGAAAAGTGTGCTGACCTTGCTCGAGACTAGACTAAATCTGTTCACCTGCTTGCATCCATCACAGCGCTGCCATTTATCATGCATTACCTACGGCCAGCCCCTGTGCTGGGACTCCTTCTGTGTGTGATCTTTAAGCTTTACATAGAGCCACCAGGGAACTATTATTATCTTCATCTTGCAGATGGAGAAAACCAAGACTTAAGGAGGTAACAATTTTGTACAAAGCCAGTGGTGGAATTCAAACCCAGGTCAGTAGGATTCCAAAGGCCATGCTCTTTTCTTCACACCTGTCAATAAAAGCACAGGGAATAGACCCTGCTGCTTCCTGGCTGTCTGGGTGAGAAACAACTGCTTTTCTGGCTGGAATCTAGAAACTGTTGTACATGTTTATTAGCCTAAGGAATCTGCACTCGAGCAGAACCACTTTTCCCAGATGACTGCTTGCAGTGGAGATGATTCATCATCTGGGGAGGTGGGGATCCCAGAGGTTGCCCCCGAAGCCCGTGGAATGAACAGAGAGAGATGGGCCACGAAACCCACAGCACGTCCTTCCCACCAGCTGAAACAGGGGACTGGAGCTATAGACACAGAACTGTGGAGACCCCGCTGCCTCGCTCAGAGCGCCTCAGCTTAGAGGAGTTGCACAGGCCATGAGAAGCATCAGGTACAGCAGGCAGCTTTGTCTGGACCGTAGCCACTGCTGTAAGGACACTCCCATCAGCACTTGCCAAATTCCAGGCATCTCCGCTTCGCTGGGAGCTGTGCCCCTGAGTGGAAGTCAGCTCCAAATGGTTAGCATCCCTCCGAGGTGGGACAGACAGATGTTTGGGCGCAAAGGGCAAACAAGACCATGGGCATCTGCCAGATGGTCCCTGAAAACTCACCTATCTCATCCTTATTGACACTGAGACCCAAGTCTTAGCTCTGCTAATGAAAAAGAGGGCTTTGCCTACGGTATACCAAGGTGGGTTTCCACTGTTGCCATTTTTTTTATTCTCTCATTCGTCACACACATTTTTATTGAGCACCCACTATGTGCCACTTCTAGGCATTAAGGATAAGCAATAAATAAAAGAGAAAACATTCCCTGTCCTCAGTAATAATTCTTGTGTGATTATATGCCAGATATTCTTCTAAAACCTGTACAGGTAGAAACATCTTTAAAACTCACCGCAACACTATGAGGTAGGTCCTAGCATCGTCTCATTCCACAAAAGGAAAACCTGAGGCACAGGAATGTTCATTCATTTAGTGAATATATTACACACGCACACATGCTCACAGGCACACATACATACTACTGTGCTCATATTCACAAACACTGGAATGTATACAGTTGGAACCCCAGAGTTTAAAAATAAAATCCTTAACCATACACATTTACACACATTCCTGCTCATTCCACCCTCCCTACTAAGAAGGCCATTTTATGGATGGTAAAGTCCTGAGAGGTTTAGGGGGCGTAAGACCACACAGCTCGGTGTGGTACAACTGTCAGGCCAACGCTGTTCCACGGACAGACTGGATGAAGAGATACAAGAGGCA
Organism: Halichoerus grypus; assembly: GCF_964656455.1. Taxonomy (NCBI): domain Eukaryota; kingdom Metazoa; phylum Chordata; class Mammalia; order Carnivora; family Phocidae; genus Halichoerus; species Halichoerus grypus. The sequence goes on along the minus strand of NC_135725.1, from coordinate 69,658,640 downwards.
CTTCTCAGCTTTAGAACCTGAGGGATAATTCCCAAGTGCCTTGTTCTCCCACCCTGCCCTGTGTCCCCTCATTAGTCTTCCCACCACGCCCAGGTACCTTCCCACAGAAATTAAATACCACTCAAGTGCAAGGTAAACCTAGAAACCACCGCCACCGCCACCAGGAGGTGAAGAGGCTGGGAACCAGCCGCCTGGCTTCAGAGTCCTACGGCTTTGCTTTAACTGTCAGGGCAGAACTTCCCCACCCAAACCAACCCAGTGGGGCAGCCACGTGCTCCCACGGGAGGCTCACGAAGCCACTGCTGCAGCATGTTTGCCTCTGCCCTGAAAGGCCATGGGGGACTCTGACTATCTGAGAGGCGCAGGGGGAGCAAGCCATCACCCACAGGGAGGAAGGAAGATGGCCTTTGAGAGAGCTAAAAGCAACTTGGGAGTGAAGACAAGGTGCATGGGGAGCTGGGATAGGATACTGTGCCCCCAGTGGAAGTGAGCCTGAAAAGCAGCAGGTCTGACTTCTCGTGCTACTTGTAAATGCATTCGGGAAGCTTCTTGTGAGGCTCTCAGAATCACTGAGGTCCGCTTTCTGGGGCACGGGGCGGGGAGGGGGGTGCCTGAGAACTGTCTCCCTAGACCGGCCCTTCCACAGGGTTTTACTGCCCTGGCTTAGAGCTAGTGCCTGTAGTGCAAAAACAAACTTATTAATGCCAACATCAACATCAAGAGTTGAGTGTGGTGTCCCACCGTGAGGTAGTGCTACTCACTGTGCAGATGGGTTGTAAAGACAAAATGGAGTCAGCTTAGGATCTCAATGTGGGTTTGCTCAATCACTGATTTATTCAGGAAATACTTCTAGAGTACAGAGTGTCAAGCATCATCCCTTGTTGCTAGGGATACAACGGGGAGTAAGGCAGCAAGGCACATCCCTGCTTCTTCTGAGGTACAGACAAGTGAGTACACAGTGTACCGCAGTGTGATACGAGGAGGGCTGGGACTGCGGGATGGGCAGGAGAAGCACGAACTCTGATGGGATCAGGAATGGGTTGGTAAGACCATCAACACTAGCAAATACTTGTTTGAGCTACGAGCCCTTCAGCAATTTAACTTCCTCATGCCTCAGTTCCTTGTCTGTAAAATGGAAATAAACCAGTTGTGTCCTTGGAGATGTGTTGTGAGGATGTAATGTTAATACACATCAAGTTTCTAAAGCAGCACCTGGCACATCCTGAGGATCATTTACGAGTTGCCACTATCAAACAGAGGCTGTTCCCTCCTGGCCTCACTCACCTCCTCGCATCCCTCTTTGACTATTCCTCCCTCCTGCCCCTAACTACCAGCCACCTATTCTTTTGATGGAACACTGGTGGTCACTTTCACCTTGTCCGGCTTCATGTGTTCAGAAAATACTCTTTCAGTGTTCCTCTTCCCCTCTGGAACCTTTCCCCACTTCCTCCCCAGGGGCCTCTTCCTCCATCCATCCCTCAATACTGGTGTTTCTGGGGCTTCCACCACTGTCTCCTCCTTCCCTCTTGGCACAGTCTCCCAGGGAACCATGTGGCCACACACTGACAACACCCACCTTGATGAGTCCAGAGCAGACCACCCTTTTGAGCTCACGGCCCATGTCCCCATCTACACCTCCATGTGGATGTCCCAATGCCACATGTCCACACTGGAGCTACCCTTTTCATCCCCATACCTGCTCCTCCTCCTGGTACCCCAAGCTCAGTAAGCAGGACCACAACCCGCCCAATTGCCCAAGCAAGAAACTGGGAGTTGTTCTAGAATCTTCTCATCTTTCTACCTCCACATCTAATTAGTCATCGGGTCTTGTTGATTTCACCTCTTTTGACACTGTCCCCTTCTCTCCAGCTCCACCGCCCCTGCCTAGATCAGGCTCCTGCCATAGTTCTTTCAGTTTGGGTATGGCTTCCTAACAAAGATCCTACACCAGCCTTTGCCCACCTTGAATCCATCCTTTCCATCACAGACAAATATTTCCCATAAAGGACCAGACAGTAAATACTTTAAGTTTTGCAGCCATAGAACCTCTGTCACAACTAGGCAACTCTGCCATTATAGTACAAAAACAGTGACAATGCATAAATGGGTATGACTGTGTTCCAACAAAATTTTACTTAGAAAAAACAGGAGCTGGATAGATTTGGCTCACAAGCCATAGTGCGTCAACCCTTGTCCTAGGTGGTCGCCAAGGTTGTCAAATAAAACGAAGTGCCTTAAGTAACATGTATTCTGGGTCCACTTAACTCCTGAAACTCTGCCCTACAAATTAGGACCAGGCAGGTCACATTCAGCAGAGCAGCCCATTAAGAATAGCAGCCCAAATATATATAAATCTCAAAACACATGACACCAAACTCCTACTAAATAGAGTTATGGAGTTCTAATTACTAATTCAAGAAAGATTAACAGTGCACCTGTCATGAGGATCTTGCAGCTACGGCCTCTGCCTACAATGTGCTCACTATGCAATGGAACAGTCAGAATAGGGCATGACTACAGGTGAGACACACGGAATGTGACAAAATAAGTCTTTCAGGGATGTGCTCCAAGCCGTTTGCCATAATTGTACACCAACATTCGCAGTCTGGTGCCTACTCTTCTAGCCTCATTTCTCCTCACTTCCCCAGTGCTTCTTGAGCTCCCCCCGCATGGAATCCCTCCCCTTCTGGGGCCTCTCACAAGTCTGTGTTCTTGTTCATGCTCCTTCCTCTGCTGGAATCGCACATTCTCTCTTGCTCATCATGTATCACTCACACCCAGCTCATAGATGAGTGCCCCTGACAGCTAGCAAGTCCTTAATAAATCGAAATGAATACTGAAACTAATGTAACAGTATATGTTAACTGGAATCAAAAACTTTTTTAAAATCTGAGTGAATAAATGAAAGGCCCAACTCAATTGTCTACCTTTTCTGTGAAGCAGAATTAGTCTGTTGCCTTCTCCATATCCTATTCTCCTCCGAGGCGCCACCCCCATATTGTTCCACACCATATTGGTCCACTTGATTTTGATTTTCTGGAGCAGAATTAGTCTGTTGCCTTCTCCATATCCCTTTGTTCACATCTTCATCAAAGCATGTAGTACGCAGTACTAAAAATTATTGATTTATGTGTCTCATGGCCCAATTATCAGTTCCTTAGGAGTAAAGATAGTATCTTAGATATGTTGGTGGACATCTCTCACTTCCCTAATAGGTGTACCCTTCTCCCTGGAATTATCACTACTTGACACATATTTTCTGCTCATCGCTGATTGATAAAGCAATCACTATCAAAAAGAATGAATGAATAATGGATATAAAATAGAATCGTGGATACGAATAATCCATATGATGCAGGCACAAAGAAGAGAGGATTCATCCTTACTAAGGATATCAGAAAAAGCTACACAGAGAAGATAGCATGAAAACTGAGCCTTGAGAAATTCTTAGAAGTGTGCCTACTAAATAGGAGAAGGGAAAGCACCCCAAGAGAGGCCACAGTGTGAGCAAAAGTAAGGACGAATGAAAGAACATGGCAGATTTGGGAATGATGACTACACAGACATGGCTGGAGCTAAGGAGGAGTGGACCAATATGGTGTGGAACAATATGGGGTGGCGCCTCGGAGGAGAATAGATTTTATCACGGGGCCAGCGGAGAGCCACCGCAAGGGGGTGACGTGGTCAGATGCACATCCCAGGAAGGTAAGTGTGGGCTAATGACAGGCAAGAGATCAGGCGCCAGGAGACCCTTCCGAGGCGGCTGCCCTTACCTTTGTCTGAAACACTGATAGAGAGGATGTGGCCTAAGACAGTGAATGCGAAGGTGGGGAGGAGGGATGGCTCCATTGATCTTTAAGAAAGGATTCAACAGGAGCGCTATTTTGCAGAAAAACAAGCTCAGATGCAGAGAGAGAGGAACCAATGAGAACATGAACTAAAAGAAGTGAAATCATATCAGATGATCTGAATTGCCAAGGGATCAGCCTTCTAGAAGGAAATGGTGCAAACTCTGGAGTCAAGGAGGTGTTATGGTGAACAGGAAACTCGACCGCAGAGACATTCCCTCCACGTTTTACAGGAGCTACAAGATTGGCGAGGAGAGCCGGGTGCTTGGCGGAGGTTCATACTGCACTGATGATCCAGTGCAGCACGTGCATGACTAACAACCCTGTAACAGGCCCTTCCTTAGGAGCTGTAATGGGAGACAGATGGGTCGGGTGTTCCCAGCAATCCTCAGGGAGGGACAACTGTAGGGCTCACTTACGAAAACAGGTGAGACTCATTCTTGAAACGTCCTAGCTGTTGCTGTGTGAGCGTGTTAGGTTCCCTAAGCATCCCGAATGCTCCTTTTGCCCCTTAGGAAGGGAGTGATCCCAGTATCTTCTTAGCTGTGACACTGTGAGAGCCTTCCCGCCCTACTGGGCTCACTGTCCTCATCTGTAAAACAGAAATTACTGTCCAAGCTACCCTGAAAGGTGATTGTGAGCAACTGATGAGGAAAGGGATGTGAAACCAGGTTCTCAGGAAACTAAGAAGCACTAATAAATGTTGGGGGTTAGTATTATTATTTTATAAGCCATGAACTGTACCTGACATTTATTTCTCCATATTTCTGAGAAAAATGTGGTTTGTTTCTGTCCAAACCATACAAAGTGTTAGCAATTTTTTTTTTCCTGATAGAAAGTAATTTCTTCTCTTAAAAGGGAAGTGATGCTTTGCTAATGGCAAACACACTGGAAAGTTTGAGTGTGGTCTTCCTGATGCCACTCAGTGACAGAGGACCGCCCAGCAGCGTCTGCAACGCTCTGAAGGGGCAGAGAGCAGATGGAGCTGACCATGAAGCAAGGAGAGAAGACTTCCATGGCACATTTCTCAGAAGGTTCCAAAAGAAGCCCCCAGTGGCTTGCCACATCTCTGCCAGAGCTTGGAAACTAAGAGCAGAAAGAACTCTTAAAATGTGCCACCTCTGATTAAAAATTGACATCTATGGGGGAAAAATGTAGGCTACAGAGAGCTGGAGAAGCTTTTTGTATTATTCGTAATTAGTTACCAGATCGTTTTTCCTTTGTGACAGTACCTTCCGTCCATGGGTTTGTTAGAAAACACAGCTCTCATTCCACACAGTCCTCAGTGAAGCCGTGAAGATGACCATCCCTCCAATTGTTACTGCTCACATTGAAGAGCTGGAGAAACTGCAGCCCAGGGTGATGTGCAGTCGGTCGCAGGACTATGACGCCTGACTCCCAGCTCACCACTCTTCGTGTACTCGGCAAGACGGCAAGGTGCCCGGGGCAGGACCGAGTCTTCCATTTCTTACCGCCTAACCTCCTGCTCCAAGCGGAGACTTGGGAGCGCATTCTAATTAAACCACCTTGTTTGTATTCATTCCAAACATATGTAGTGGGCACCCAGTAAATGCCCATGAGGATAATGAAGAATTTACATGCAAACTAAATTCTGCTTGAAACCTGGTAGCAGGTGGTATAGGGAGAAGAAAGAGCAAGAGCCCACAATTATTTCAGGTTGAACGTATAGGAAGAAACACAAGCACAAAACAGCATTTAAAGAGATGGAACTAGTCGCCTTTGCCAATGACGGAAGAATGCTGTTGGGATAAGAGAGAGGACCTTGGCCCACTTGCTGTATGCCAGTGGTTTTCAGACTTCGGTGGGTGGAAGAATCACCTGGAGAGCGACTGAAGAATGCAGAGGCCCAGGCTCCTTGAAGTAGGATATGGCCTGGCCTTAGTATTTTACCAGAGTTCCCCAGGTGACATTGGCCAAAGTTTGAAGAACGCTATTCTAAGCAGACTTTTCTTAGGAAGGAAACTCCACAGGCAGTGGCTCTGAATTTTCCCTTCTTCTTCTTCCCTGGTATGATAAGGGGCATGAGGCTGCTAGTGGAGGTCAGTGGTTGACCTCTGCCCATCAGGGGCATTACCTGTACATGAATCCACAGGACTCAGTCAAGGTTGCTAGTCTCTAACTTAGGACCTAGGGGGAAGCTCTCTTCGGTGCTCCATCACTGCTGGGAAAGATATTGTTCCAGTTACGTTCTCGTGACACCTTCCCCAAAACACACATTTGCTCTTTAAACCATGTTTTTTCAGTGAACATTGACCAGGCCACTACCAAGAACTGGGTCACTTCCAGAGGTGAATCGGGCAAGTTCCTACCTTCAAGGGCCTCCGAGGCTTGTGGGAGAGACCAGAGACCTATGGAGTAATGTTGTAAATGCTAAGAAAGACGTGAGCCAGGGGAGGGAAGACCAACCCAGACGGGGCCAGGGGAAGCTTCCTGGGGGAAGTGACGTTTGAAAAGTACAAGCATACCAGTCAAGGAAGGGGAAGCAAGCTCTGGGTAGAGAAACCAGCTGGTAGCAAGGCCATTGGGCTGCCCTGGGCAGAGCTTAGCTAATAGACTAGTGTGGCTAAGACGCAGGGTGTGCCGGTCACAAAGGAGGGAGGTGGGGCTGGATGTAAAGGGCCTTGAATGCCACACAATAGTTCAGGCTTAATCTTTAACAATTGACAGGCTTCCTTTTCTGTTACCTTCCCCCTCCCACTTTTTCTCCTCTCTGCTTCTCTTGTCTTCCAATCAGGAGGCTAGAGAAGAGAGAAAAGCAAAGGAGGAAGGGAGGGTGTTCAAAGAGAGAAGGGAGAAAGGAGGAGAGGAAGAGAGACATTCCAGTTCCTTTTTTTTTTTTTTTTTGACCCCACCTTGAAATGCTGTTGCTTATGTTTTATAAAAAATTAACAATTTACTGATTCCTGGCTTCACAAGAGACTTCAGTGCTGAACTTCAACTCAGGAGGGCTGGGTTCAGCTCTGAAGTAGAACAAGTACAGCTTAGGGTTGTGGTTCCCAACCATTTGACTTCAAGGGCTGACCCTTGCCTGCCATGGTTTTATTTAGGTTTGCAACAACTACTGACTAAGAAAATATAAAAAGAAAAAAAAATTCTGTTAATTCAGGAGCACTCTAGAGTAAATTTATATTCATTCTATACAAAGTATCCACACACTTGAAAATTCATTAGTGCACATTAACCTACATCAAAAAACAAATAACATACATGGACAAATATCTGTAACATATGTGATAGGCCAAGGGCTAATGCCTTAATATATAAAGAGTTCTTACAAATTAATCAGAAAAAAAATTAATAAGAAAAAGACCAACCCAATAGGGGAAGAAATGGATAGCAAGCGGCATCTGCAATGGTGTTCACAGAAAAAGAAATATGAATATCTTAATTTTTCTCATAATGAAAATATTTCTATATATGGAATACCACTTTCTTAATCTGGTAGAGTAGCAAAGATGAAAATATTTGATACTCATGGAGTAGAAAGGAGGTGTCAAGAAAACACTTTCTCGCATCACTGGGAAAATGTAAATGGGATTAAATTATTTATAGGGCAATTTGACTACATCTATTAACAATTTTTTTCTTTTTCACATTTATTAAAATATTAAATATATTCTTGTTTGCACAGAAATTCTACTTCTAGAAATTTATGCTATATGTAAAATCACACATGTTCACCAAGAATGTCAAATGAGCTGGACTCAATCAGGGGCAATATAATGCAATTTTTTTTTCACCCTACGAGCTAATTCACCTGCTCCTTTAACTCACAAAAAATTTCTGTGATTTCAAAGCATACTTCAGTATATTTAACCAAACTCTGAACAAATTGACAAACTGCTTTTTTTTTTTTTTTTTTTTTTTAGAGAGAGAGGAGGAGGGGCACCTGAGGGGCTCAGTTGGCTAAGTGTCTGCCTTCGGCTCAGGTAATAATCCCAGGGTCCTTGAATCGAGTCCTACATCAGGCTCCCGGCTCAGCAGGGAGCCTGCTTCTCCTGCTCCCTCTGCCTGCCGCTCCCCCTCCTTGTGCTCTCTCTCTCTCTGTCAAAAAAATAAATAAAATCTTTTTTAAAATTTAAAAAAATAGGGCGCCTGGGTGGCTCAGTTGGTTAAGCGACTGCTTTCGGCTCAGGTCATGATCCTGGAGTCCCTGGATCGAGTCCCGCATCGGGCTCCCTGCTCTGCAGGGAGTCTGCTTCTCCCTCTGACCCTCCCCCCTCTCATGTGCTCTCTCTCATTCTCTCTCTCTCAAATAAATAAATAAAATCTTTAAAAAAAAGAAAAAAAAATTAAAAAAATATATTAAAAAGAATAAAGAGAGAAAGACAGAGCATGCATAGGTTGGGAGGGGTGGATCTTAAGGAAGCTCTGCACAGGCTCAATTCTCATGACCTGGGCCAAAATCAAGAGTCGGATGCTTACCCGACTGAGCCACCCAGGTGCCCCTGAACAAATTGTATTTGAAAGTTGCTCCCCTCCTCAGCTCAGGTCTGCTTCAAGGCTGGATGCCAGTGTGGGCAAGGGAGGCAAGACTGTCTTCTGTCTTCCATATCTCCTCTTCTCCCTCCCCTCACTGCCTCCATAGGACAGGACCCAGACAAAGAGGACATAGGAAAGGGGGCAGGGCTTCCCATGGCTGGCACTGCTGCTCTCCGGGCTGGATGACTTGTGTGGGTGTCCCACATATCCCACCTTGGGAATGTCCACTAGCAATTCCCTAGATGCCAGGGAGGCTCCTCCCTCCCACTATTTTCAACTTCTGCCTTAGGCCATGGGCTTTCAACACTTTCAACACAGTTGGGAAGAGTCTCTCTCAAGGTGGCTCTTGTCTGTCTTTCTCCTGCTGGCCCATTTCTAGAACCGTGGAACACTGGTTCTTTTGCTTGCCTCTGTGGGTGGAGGGTCCCTGGCTCCCAGTAGGGTGCTGTCTCTTTCTCTCCCACCTTAGGCCAGCCCAGCCTCTCCTTACTGCCCTAGGCTCCCAAACTCAGGTCCCAGGGACTGATGCCATGTTCTTCGAAGGTTCCATCTAAGCCTTTCTCAATTGGTTTAATTCAGCCTCTGCTCTCAGGGGAGATGGGAGTAGGGAGAAACAGGAGACACACTGACAACACTCTCCAAAGAAACTCTTGCTTCCCAGCCTCTCCAGTCTCTGCCACCTCCCGAACGCTGGAGTCAGGTGATGGTTCGTGCTGTTAAAAGGGGTTAAGCAATCTCAGTGGGGCCTGTCTCGGTGGGCTTGCACCTCCTTTAGGATTTCAGAGGGAGATATTCAGTACTGACTGTCCTGTTTCTAGGGATTTGGACCCTCAGCCAGAAACTGAGATTAAAACAGTCCCATTTTAACATGCTGTTATATGCATTTACCACATACATCATTTATAGCATTGCTTATAATAGGAAAAAATAACCTAAATGTCTAGTAAGCAAATTATGAAACAACCGTATGATCATCTGTATATGTCATTATAGGAAAAACTCTACATGATATATTATTAAGTTAAAAAAAAAGCAGAGTGCAGAATACCATAGGATTCCATTTGTATGTAAGTGGTTTTAGGAGGACATTTTGTTATATACATGGTTGTGTCTGCACAGAAGAAATTCTGGGGGGTGAAATAGTGAGCAGACCTACTATTCACTGTATATTTTTTATAATTTTTGAATTTTTACCATGATGTATTAGTTTTATCATCTTAAAACCTATTATTAAAAGAAAAAATAAAGACAAGCATAGTGCAGTGTTCCTTTTTAGAAAGCACTGCTTTTATTTACAAAAGCAAAATGCCTTCAATCAAACAATACAGGAACATTAAAAGAAAAAAAGAAGATATCTACAAAAAATATCTATAAAGAAAAAAGTAGAAAATACATACCTCATAAAATTTTTTAAAAATCCATTTCCCACCCACTCTGCCCTGCCCGGTTACCACTTTTACCAGTCAAGTGTATATCTTCTTCCAGGTGTTTCTGTATGACTTTACAACATGTATAATTTTCTTTACACTAAAAACAGAATCACACTATACAGAATGTTCTTAAGCCTGATTTTTTTTTTCACTTTAAAATATATCCTGGACCACCTTCCATGCCATCCTACTCTTCCTAGTCTTTGCAATAGTTTACCTCTGTGTGTCCCCAACCTATATACAGTTTATTTGACCATAACTTGAGACAGCTGCTCTTTTAAGCAAAGCTGTCGTGGCCACCCTTACACACGCACTGTAACATCTCCACCATTAGATCCCTTTGGTAGGACTGCTGGGGCATTTAACATGGTGACAGACACTGCCAAAATTCCATACACCTCCTCTCCCTGCCAGCCCTTCACCACAAACCCCTCTTGGACAATGGCTACAGCAACGTAAGCCACCTTCTTGACACCATGATAAACCACACCAAGAGACTCAAAGAGCTTGTCCATCAGGACATGACCATCCCTGCAGCTACGTGGCAGAAGAAGATGAGAGAATGATAAGGAGTGTTATACTACACAACCACGGATTAAATTTGGAATGAAAAGACAGAGTCTGCATCATCATCACTACGGTAAAACATAAATTACCCATGAAATGTTTTGTTTGCGCTCAGCAGCTTTGAGCTGTGCCTCGGACCCCTTGTGGTTTCCCTGTCCACTCTCTTCTGCCCTTAGATAAGCCTATGGGAATTTTCCAACCTTATGGAAAAGTGGAGTCAATAACCAGTCCCGTGAAGATTCTGAACACCATGTGAGAAAGGAAAAAACGCCACTTGGTCTAGAGAAGAAAACAGCCTGGGAGTTATGAGGGTTGTCATCAAAAATCTCAAAGGTATGTCTCGAGGACAGAGGGGCAGGCTAAGTATAGAGTAAGAGTGAAAGTTTGGAGCAACTGGGAGGCTGATTTTCAAGCTAGACCAGAGAGAATTTTCTAACCATTAAAACTGTCCAGAGCTTCTAAGGGAGGCCTTCACAGCAGCCAGGACTAGAGTCAATGACATCTTTGGAAGCCAAGAGAGAAAGAGGACAATGCGCATGTCAGCATGAACAGTACTGTCTGAAGAAATCCAACTGGCTGTCCCCAAGGAGCCACAGCAGTCTATATTTTATTATTTTTGTGAAATCCTCCTACCCCAAGATTCAGTTATGCTTTTCTAAATCAGAAACCTGATTTGATTAGAACACGAAGAGGTTAGTCTCTCACAAAGATTTATATCAACCAAGCACAAAAAGATGGATGTACAAACCAGAATGTCAGTGCATTCATTTACATTCAGCTATCAGGTAGACCAGAAACTCATGTTTGATGTTCCTCATCAAACATCCTCCTTCCATTGGCAGATAGACTCAATGGGAATAGTTGTGTCCATGGAATTTTAATTCTCAAAGTGTATCAGTCAAGACTTTGGCTTGGCCGATGCCAGGATGGGTTCTACCCATACACTGTTGTGACTTCCCTCAATCCTCATTTGCAAGGATGGTGAAACCCCTTTCAGAATGTTCTGCTCCATCTTCTCATACTTAAATACCTCAATCCTGTCACTGGTAAGTCCTGCTAGTCCAAGAGACTCTTTTTAAAGTGACTTTATAAATTTCTACTCTTATTTATTGCATTTGAGTTTCATATCTCAAATCTCACAGGACAGATCTTTTTCTGGTAAAGAAAACATCACTTGCATAAGGGGAGTAGAAGGAATTCTGCACAGACGTACTGAATATTGTACTGAGAGGCAGTATGAAGTGGTAACTGAGAGCGCAGACTCCCCAGAGTGAATCCCAGTCCATCATTTACTATGTGACCTTAGGCAAGTTACATAATCTCCCTTGCTTCAGCTTCCTCTTCTGCAAAGCAGGGATAATGATATCTGCTCATGGGGTTTGTGGTGAGGATGAAATGAGTTAATAAATAACATCCTTACAGCCATGCCCGCACCGAGTCTGTCCCATAGAATGGTTTGCCACTATGATTACCAGGCCCTGATATAAACCCGACCTATGTGATCCTCACCATGAGATAAGTTGTATTCTTGTCTCCACTCTACCAATGAGAAAGCAGAAGCTTAGCAATTCCAGAGAGGAAGCTGGAATTGAAACTCAAGTCTCTCTCACCGTGAAGCCAGAATCCACTTGCTCACCCTCATCTCACTGTATCTCTGCACGGACGGTGGGACCACTTTTCTCTTCGGGGGCGGGGGGGAGTGGGGCGGGGGGATGGAGTCTACTTTCATCACCACAGTTCATCCTTGAGCAAGAAAAATGGTCATGTTCTCTGCCTACAGTAAGGCCAGAGCTAGCTGGTGAGAAGTATAAGTTGTGCAATGTAAGCAGCTGTGTCCACAGATGTGTCCACAGCTAAACACAATGGAAGTTTCATTTCCAGAGTCAAGAGAAAAATACCTATCCTAAAATATTCTCCATGACCTTTTCAGAGGTGGATGGGCTGAAGCAACGGGCAGCCCTTATTCGTTCTCTGCTGTAAAAATTGCCAAAAGTACAACTCTGCCAGCTCCCCATACAGCCATTGGCCCTGATCAAGGGTCCCTAGTCCTCCTGGGTTTACTGAACATTTGAACACAGCTCACTGAACCTATAAAAGAGAAAATGGTAAGAGGAAAGGAGAGCCAATAACTTTAAGATTGAAGGCTCCAGAAGGAACGCTATCCATTGAAAGCAGGATAGTACAGGAGAAGGGCTGGGTAGCTGGGCAAGTCTGAATTTCAAACTGTCCTTAATATTGTTGTATGACTTTAAGCAAGGCATTCAACCTCTCTGACTTCTGTTTCCTCTCTACCTTGAAGGTTTATTGTGAGAAAGGGCAAATGTACATAAAATGCTGGGACTGTTATTATGGAGATGTAAAGAACCTCCATTAACCTAGGACAATCAAAGACTAGGATGGATAGAAATATTTTTCAAGGGACCAAGAAAGCTAAACACTGAAATTTTTATACATGTAAGTTAACTGCAAAGGGAAGAGAGAAAAGGAACAAATATTTTTAGTACCTACTACAGGCCAGAGATCTCATTAGGCCCTTTACCTACACTAAATCTCACAAATCCCATGTGGCAGGTTTTATTACCCTCATTTCACAGATAATGAAACTGATCATAGGGGAGGCTTTACAAGACCACATAGCTAGTCTGTGGTATGGTGAGGCCGGGAACCAAGGGCTTTCTGACCCCATCCAGACCTCTTTCTGATCCATCATTCTACATCTGCCTCCAAAGTGAAAATGCCAGGAACTCCCTGAAGGAGAATAATGCTTGACATTTATAGAGTAGCCCAGAACAGTGCTTCTCAAAGTATCTTTGGGGAGAACCCACTTTGTTTTGTCTTGTTTTAATTCACTAATCTATCACAGACTGTGGCATTTATGAAACATAACAGAAATAAATTATTAGAAATGTAAAATTTTAAAGGACATACAAAATACTCAACTTTTTTTCCATTAGATTCAACACACACAACATTACTCTGTCAAATTCTTATAAAATTTCCCAAGCATTTGCTCTCAGTTTTATATCTTGTCATGGACCAGCCTTGTAGACCACACTTTGAGTAGCACTGTCCTACAGTTAAAGCTATGCACATATCCTGGAGAGAGATCTCAAAAAGTCATCTGGGTTTGCCTCCTATTTCCAGGCAAGGATTATGGGAAACTCCCAATGCTGCTGGGCTCTTTCCTTCTTGAGAGCATCTGTTGAAAGCCTCACCCCCAGCAGTGCAGGCATAAATCACTCCACCTCCTAGTAGCCTCTGTCTAGTCTGGAGCAGAACGTTGGATTCCAAGGTTTATCTGAAGCTTCTGGTTCAGACCTCATCCCTTCTCCCCTAGTGTCCACACCCCGCCCCAATGATGTTTTCCCCTCATTGTCTTCTCTCCTCTGTAAACACCTGGCCATTGTCAGGTCTCCTCAGGCCATGCAGAGGCAGGAGGTAGAGTGTCAGTGAGCAGGTGAGGGAGGTAGGACAGGTGGAGAAGAAAACCCACAGTCACCACGTATTTCGGTTTTCAGGTGTAAGCCTTGCATATAATAGCTCTCATTATCTTCATCACACCCTGTAAGGCTAATATCATTGTCCCAATTTTATAGATAAGATTTGAAGATCAGACAAATGTTGGAGCAGGGACTGGGACTCAGATCTATCTGAGACTTGCCAGCCTAAGCCCTTAACTCCTACAGTGCAATGCCTAGTGGAAGGGAACCAACCGCTCTCAAGGCACTACCATGGCCAACCTCAAGCTCTATGCCCTCCTGTGTAGTGAGCGAGCCACACCTGCAAGGCCCACTGTGCCTATTCGCTCTCGCATGGCCAGATAGCAACAAATATGCCAATGGCACTTCCTCACTGCCATCCCCAGCATCCCGGGGGAAATTAGGAAAGGTGTCCTCCCTCGGACCACCAGCTCCATATTGCATAACTAAAGCAGAGGCCAAGAGAAATACTTTGCAAGTCTCCCCTTTGCCTGCTCACCCCAACTCTCCCTTAAGGGCTCACCCAGGCTGAGGAGCCCCACACAGACACCACCCTGACCTCTTTCCCTCAGGCTGGACGGGGCACCCTCCTCCTCTGCAGCAATGATAGCAACCATTCGCTGCAGACCTGCTCTTTCCAGATTCTACATGTATCTTACCTCACTTCATTTTTACAATAGCCCTTTGAGGAAAGGTTCAATACCCCTGTTCTCCACAGAAGGTAATCGAGGCTCAGAGAAGTTAAGTAACTTACACAAAGTCAAAGAGATAGTAAGGAACAGAGATGGGACTGGAACAGAGGTCCCTCCATTGCAGGGCACTGCCACCTATCACGATAGATTTGCAAAGAACTCAGCTCATGGAAAGTCTCAATAAATAATTCCCTGACACCAACCAAAATCAGAAGCACTGGGCAAAATAGGAAATGGGTTAACATTTTTATGGCAGATCCAGATAATGGAATACTGCTCAACCATGCAAAATGATATTATAGAATAGCTACCAGCATGGAAAGATGTTCTGCCTGTTGAATGAGCAAGGCAGGCTGCAGAAAAGAAAGTACAGCCTAATCCTATTTAATATACCTATTATCTAGCCATATAGATAGGTATGTACACACACACACACCCTTTCAGGAAAAATACAACAAACGTCAATAATGAACAAATCTATGTGATGAGATTGGGAGTGGTCTGTGTTATTATTTTTGTCTCTCTACATTTTCTAAAGTTTTCATACTAACTACGGCCTCCCTAGCCTTGAAAGATCATACCTGAACACAACTGGAGGGATCACATCGAGAGAGGGTGTCTGGCAGTAAGTACAACAGGTTGTTTTATTTTGCCTTTTTTTTAATGTCGGGTGAGTGACTTAAGTATATCTCGGTCTTTCACCACCACTAATCTGGAGCACTATTTATTCCAAAAGAGTCCAGTGATTGAAATGTGGAAGGAATTAGGATCTCCCAAAGCCAGAATTTTTAGTGATCCAAACTGAATTTGCTCAATGTCATTCATTGTTTATTTCTGTTGGATGCTCCCAGGGCCTGTTTATTTACGATGAAACTGTTTTCCCGATCAGTTGATAATGAGGGAAAGCAGAGAAACCACCCACCAGCTCTGTGCTTTTATTATACTCGATGTCACTATCGTGAAAGGCTTTGGGGTCTAGAGGTACACAGTTGTCTTGGACCCCAGGAAGTGAAGGAGTTGTTCACTGGAGTGTAAGAGAGGCCCCTGAGGCTCCGCAGCTGACCTCCCACCAGACCTTTCAGCCAAACTCTGTTATCCCCAGATGTGGACTTGCAGAAGGACTCTTGATAAGCTTACTGAGATTTTTACATGGTTATCACGTTTTCCAAGCCCCCAGTTGGCTATGAGAGAGGTAGAATATTGAGGAAAATACAGCCTCTGGCATCAGAAACACCTGGATTCACATTCCACTCTCACTTACTAGCTGTGTGACGATAGACCAGCCTCATACCCTCTGCTGACTTTCACATCCTCCCTGTAAAATGGGGATAACGCTGGGTTGTTCAGACCCCTAATTCAGCTAAGCTATGTAAGATGCTATGGCCTTCCCCAGCTGCAGCCCCCTGTCAGTAGCTTTTCAGTACACAATAAGCTGCTGTTACATGAGTTGGCTAAGGTTGGAAACGCCATTGGAATTTTTATTAACTGACTTATTGACAAGTTGGAGGTTGTAGCCATAGGTGAAGATGCTGTGGCTTCTCCCAAATTTGTGGGACAGCTCTCAAAACTGAAGCCAGTTTTGAGGTATAATGTTTTTTCCACCTCTTCGTTAAGCAGGTAAAACATAGTTACTGTGAGAAGTATATGGATACATTCAACTCTTGTACCCTTCTTTACTCAGTCAACATCAAAAACATCTTTCCATGTCAGTACCTTCTCTTCTACAACATCATTTTACATGGATGAGATATAATTCAGTAACTCACAGGACGGTAAAGAAAGACAAAGGCAAAATACAATAATAGCCTCTCTACATGAGGCCCCTGTTGTGGTACTCAGGCAGAGTCTTCCAAGGCTAGACAGGCTAGATGTGGCACAACAACCCTCCCCCCCCCCACCCCCAATGCACGCCCACCCCTCAGCCAGAGCCCTTCCTCCGGCCAGCTCTGGCCAAAGTTAGAGCCGTCACATGGGAGCCCACTGTGAGGAGGAGGCTGCAAGACGGAGTGAAATCATGTTCTAAAATACGGCGGGTTTTTAAGGAACGACCGGGCCGGGCGGGGGGGCTGGGAGATGGGCTGGTCAGGAAATGCCAGTTTAAAGTTAGCTCTGACCTATTAATCAGCAGCGGGGACAATGATGCAGGAGGGGCGGGAAGGCCGGACATGTGCTCGCGCCAGATTTATGGGCCCAGAACAAAGGGTGGCCTGCTCGTTTAGAGAGTCTCTTTCCCTTTTCCTCTGGCAAAACGAGGACATTGTTTGAAAAGCCAAAAAGAACAAATATTCTAAAGACTGAGGTCATTTCCAGAGATGCAACAGGTCCTGATGGGGATCCATACCCTGCTGGGGGAGGAAGACTGTACAAGGGAGCTCGGAGAGGCAGGTGGGATGCACAGTGTGAAGCAGAGGCCGCAGACCCCTTACCTGTGCTCTTGGAGGAGCTGGGACCTCTGCCTGGTGCCATTCCGAAGGCATCTAATGAGCCCACCTGAAGCCCCTCAGGAAATCAGAAGGCTTTGAGAAGGTCTGCTACTGAGGCTGAAATGATCTCTCTCCTTCCTTCTCTGTTCTTGCAAGATTTTCTGGAAGGCTTTCCTAAGTGTGGGCTGCATAGGATGGCATGGCTCTCAGCTACCCTCACATCCAGGAGATGGTCGTGTTTCAGAGCCCTGCGTCATTTTATCAGACAAGGGGAGAAGAGTCAAGTCAGGAGAGTAGGAAGTGAAGAAAGGAGAATGGGCTCATTACAAAACCAGCCAACCCAATGGAGAGGGAATGATGACTCCGATTCTCTCAGTCTTTCAGGGGGTGAGGACCAACCAGCTGAGGCCTTACAGCCTCTCCTTCCCCATGGTCACCACCTTCGGTCAAAGGCTGCTTGCCTCTTACCTGGAGCTGCCAAAAGGGTCTCCTTCACTCTTGCTTTGCTTTCCTCCCAGCTAACCTGTGTACAGGATGAACTTCCTAGACACATGACCATCTCTTTCCCGGCTAAAAAGTGTTTGGTTACTCTGCATTTTCTTCAGAAAAGAGGTTCAGAAACCTCAGCCTGGTGACAGGATCCTTCATGTTATGGCCCCACCTGCCTTTCCAGCTCACCTCCCATCTCTCTACAAGCCCTACCATGTCCTTTAGCTCCATAGAATTATTTTCTGTTTCCTGAACAGAAACAGAATAGAAAAAACCTAGCCATTCTTTAAGACCTAAGCTCCCTCCATGAAGGTAACCTCTCTTATGCTGAGACCCTATGCCATGTGCTGGCTAGATTAACCGCTTCTTTGTCTGGGGTTCCGCGCATGTGTTTACACTGATAATAATAATAATAATAATAATAATAATAATAATAATAATATAGCCCTTGAAAAGACTACTCGCTTAACTGGGGGTCATTTGAAGGCTTGAATTCCATTGAATGACTTTCCAAATGAATGAATGAATAATGGCCTACTAGACAAGGTTACCCCTAGGGTATGTGGAGGCCCATGCAGATATCTTTGTGGGACCTATATATACATAGGTTTATATATATATACATAAACATATAAACAATTTGAGTCACCTAAAATCAGTGTTTGAGCACCATTCTGACAGCCCAATTTCATGTGATTCTGCAAAAGAAATACACTCTGGCCAGCAAAAAAGATGCTTTAACTAAGCAGCCCTCCTGGAACTAGGCCTAGTCATGAGTCCCTGGGTTAACCCCATAGGCACACATCCTGAAGCTCCTCTGGGTTACCTGGTCAACCCCATGCACTAACTAGAGGATTGCAGAGCATGCCAAAGGGGAGAAAGGAGCACCAGGACTAAAGTGGGTTCAAGCTGGATTCAACAGCACCGTTTGGATGGCACAGCTGGCTCTGGCCAATCCTGATCACTGGAGGGGCTTGGAAAATGTTGGGGATGGTATTCCAAAGTTCGGGGGCCCCTGAGGCCTAGGACCCAGGCAGATGCCATACTTGCCTAGGTGGTACTGTTCCTTGGTAACCATGTGATTTATACATTTTGTCATTCCATAAACATTTACTGAGCACCTACTACGCACCAGGCACTTCACTGGAAGCTGAAGTTACATATTTAACATTATTTACTGCTTGAGATAGCAAGTTATCTCTGTCAAGAAGCAAAGTTAATAACAATACACCAAGACCTGCAGAGTGTGGGAGCATAGCTATCATTCTGCTGATCAGGAAACTGAGCCGGAAAGGGGCTGTCATATATTCCATGAAGGTCCAACCATGTGCTCTACTCCTGGGTGTGGTTAGAAAAGCAGCAGAGAGGTTCCTGAAAGAAAGCAAAGGGCAATCCATTGATCTCACTTCCAAAAATAAACCAAAACGTGAGGAGAGAGAGAGAGAGAATGATCACTTAGAGCCTATTCTAAGGTTCAACGGAGGATGGAAATAATGATTAAAATACATGCGAATGGCTCCACACTGTGCTTTCAGAAACTGCAAAGGCTGAGTCAGCTGGGAAAGCCTCTCAGAGCAGAGCAGCGGCGAGCGCAGTAACCCGAGGGGCAGCGGACAACGCCAGCTTCTACCTCTCTCTCTGAGCCTCCGTTCCCTCATCAGGGATCAGGACCTTCACCTGTCGTAGCAAGCTTCAAATGCTATCAAAGGTCATGAACAAGCTGTGGGTGCTGAAAGCACCACCCCTGCATTGCTCATTATTAATAAAGGGGTAGAAAGACTATTCTGTGACTTTCTTACCTCACCAAACAAAAACGCCCACAAAGGGGAGTCCCACAACGTGGGCTTTTACAAAAGATGAGACAGTCAAGGAAAAACAGATCTCTCCTCAGACTAAACCTGAAGCCCTCAAGAACACGAGTCCATCTTGTCTTCTCAGTGTTGCCTGTGCGCATCCTCCATAACTTGATCCTTAAACATCCCTTCCTCCAAGCCATGCTTCTCATCCTAGGGGAACTAGCACCCCAGGGAACACTTGGCAATGTTGGGAGGCCTTTTGGGTTGTTACACCTCAGATGGGGAGAGGGTGGCTGGTTACTAGGATCTAGTGGGTGGAGACCAGGGACACCGCTAAATATCCTACAATGCACAGGACAGCCCCCACAACAAAGAACTACCGGCAAAAAATACCAATAGTGAGGTTAAGAAACTCCACTCTATGCCTTTGTTTATGCTGCCTCTTCCATTTTAAGTGTTCTCTTTCCTCTTCTCTGCTTATTTAAATCCTACCCCTCCAGGGAGAGGAAAGGCCCGATCACGAGCTGTTGGAGGTTTTAAGCCAATATAACCTTTTTGGTAATTCGGCCAGAACCAACAGAATTGTAAACACCCATACCCTTGGAACGAGTCATTTCATTGCCTAATCACACAAAGTCCTATGCACAAGGATGTTTACTGCAGCACTGGTGTGATAAGGAAAGAGTAAACACAACCTAACTGATGCCTTCAGGAGGAATCAGTCTTCGATACAATCATTTATCTACAGCCCTTAAAAGGAGTAAGGTCATTTCCCAAAAAAAGGCTGATAGGGGAAGGTCACTCAGAAACATTGTTCAGTAAGGCAGCAAGGTTCAGGACAGCCTTATTTATATGTCCCACTTGGTAAATAAGCAAAAGGAATGTTCATAAATATCATGATGTATATCTGTGGAAAATATCTATAAGCATGTATAAGAAAGTGCTAATAGTGGTTGCCTTTGAGGAAGAGGACTTGGTCAGGACAATTAGAAGATTCACTTGCCATTTCATTATCCTTTAGACCACTTGGATTTTTTAACCATATGCAGGCATTTCTTTAGGAAAAAAACAAACAGTTATTAAAAAATTCTTAACTGCTGGGTGCCTGGGTGGCTCAGTTGGTTAAGCAACTGCCTTCAGCTCAGGTCATGATCCTGGAGTCCCAGGATCGAGTCCCAGGATCGAGTCCCGCATTGGGCTCCCTGCTCAGCAGGGAGTCTACTTCTCCCTCCGACCCTCCCCCCCTCATGCTCTCTCTATCTATCTCATTCTCTCTCTCAAATAAATAAATAAAATCTTAATTGGTGAATTTAAGTGAAGAGGACATACATGAATTCATTGCACTATATTCTTGCAGCTTTTCTTCTGGTTTGAAAATGTTTCAAAATAAAAATTCTATGAAAAGCTTCTAGGAAATAAATAGGAGAACATCTTCATCACCTTGGAGTAGGTAAAGACTTCTTAAACAGCACACACACACAAAAAAACTAACCTTAATGGAAAAAAATTTTGACATACTGTTTTCCATTAAAATTGAGAATTTCTTTCATCAAAAGAAACCGTGAAGAGGAAGAAGGCAAGTTATAGACCCGGAGAGGAGAATTGCAGTATGTGTACCTAAAAAAAAGACTTACATCCATAATACATAAAGAACTCCCCCAAACTGATGAGAACAGGTGAACTTTTTTTTTTAAGATTTTATTTATTTATTTGACAGAGAGAGCAGGAGAGCACAAGCAAGGGGGAGAGGCAAAGGGAGAGGGAGAAGGCTCCCGGCTGAGCAGGGAGCCCAATGTGGGGCTCCATCCCAGGACCCTGAGATCAAGATCCGAGCCAAAGGCAGTCACTTAACCAACTGAGCCACCCAGGCGCCCCAAGTGAACATTTTTTAAATGAGAATGTGAGTTGAACAGGCACTTAACAAAAAGGATATTCAAATGGCTAATAATCATATGAAAAGGTACTCAAAATCATTAGTCATTAGGGAAATGCAAAATAAAACCATAATGAAATAGCACTGCTCTCCCACCAGAAAGGCTAAAATCAAAAAAGACCACCAATATCAAGCAAGGATGTAGCATAACTGGATTTCTCATACATCACCAGTGGGAGCATAAAATGGTACAACCACTTTGAAAGTTCTTGGGCCACATCTACAAAAGCTGAACATTCCAATCTCACCTCCCTGACCTACCAGATTGTCCTTCTATAATCTTTCTGATCTATATCATGAGTTTACTGCTCTTTAAATTCTTCTCTAAGCTCTCAAACTTTGGTTCTGTCTAAATGGTATTTGCTGAGCACCTACTTAGTGAAGCACTTGGAAATCTTATTACTGGGAATAAGGAGATGACCTATTTTACATGCCATGCAAGACCCATGGACTAGAGGGAGGTGGAGACAGACAGACATTGTGGAAGACAGACACCACTTTAGACTAATCTTCTCTTCCCAACTAAATCCCAAGTTTAGATCCCTGCCTCACACTTCCTTCATATTCTCACAGTGCCTGAATCCACAATGATCTGAAGGAGGAAATGAGAAAGTAAAAGCTTGCTGAGTTCATGCAGTCAGCATGTGCTGACAACAGCAAGAATGATTTGGGCTAGGTAAAGGGAATAGATTTTGGTCACTGACAGCTTCAATAAGAAGATATTTAAAACCTAGCACCGTGCTGGCCAATTTTATATCTATTAGCTCATCCCATCCGCAGAATGATTCTGTGAAGTAGGTATTATTACCATCATTTGGCAGATGAGATAACTAAGTTTAAGACAGATTATGTTATTTGTCAAGGTCATGTAGCCAAGAACTGGCAGGGCTGGGAGCCAAACACCTGACCCCTTATTTTAAATTTGGTTCTTTCCACTACATCACGTGCATCAGAAGCAGTCCTATATAACTCCAGAGATGTGTAAATCTAAATTTGTCCCTGGCTTTGGTCCCTTGCACATGTTTCTCCTTGCGCTGAAACACTATGCAACCACCATCTTTTCTCTCCTCCCACCTTGCCTCCTCATGACCAATTCCTCCTCCTTCTTTACATCTCAATTTTAATTTTAGTCTTTCCAAAAGGCCTTTTCTCATACTCTGAACAAGTTTTGATGTCGTGGCCATGCACAACCAAAGCTCCATATACCTCAGACCTTCCAACACCATATATTGTCATTAACAGTTTCAAGTTGTCTTCCCCTCCAGGCTGTGAGCTGCTCTCTTTCCTGTTTGCTGCAGAGTGCCCAATGCCTTGCACATAGTAGGGCTTCATTACATATTGGTAAATGAATGAATGGATGGAAAGTAAGAGCATTCTTCTGAATCTAAGTTGAACCCTAACTGTTCCTCACCAATCCTGTCTACCAAAACCTGGTAAGATCAAAAAGGGAAGACCCTATACATCAGATGGATCAAGAAGGTGCAGATTCTCCTCCTGTTCTTAGACTTATTTGCTGGGATATCCACCCCCCCTTCTGTAACTTAATTTCACCAATTGTACAATAGCAGCATCATACCAGAGTAATTCTATTACCTTGCCTGGTACCATTGCTCTGGCACCTTCATAGGACTTGGCCAGGCCCATGCTCAACCTGTGCTAGGAAGTCAGCTCTGCCTAGACCCATTTGCATTCCCATCTGTGGGAGATCAGCTACTATGGCTTCATCTGGTTTTGTGGAAAATCTGTGGCTGCGAGGTAATGCATGGTGATGAAATGAATCTCATGAATGATAATATGTGACCCCTAATATTCCCCTGGGATGCTTTCTTATAACAACCAGTGGTTCAGAACTATTTTAATTTAGTGCCGCCAGCTCTGCCACATCAACTTCGGTCCAGTTGTACTTGGAAAGCCCAAATTTTAGACAGTGTCACAGTTTTGAGAAAAATTCTCTGGGAAAAATGAGTAGAATTAAATTATTGTTATCCCATTAAAAAATCTGCCTCCTCGCCCTGTACAGTATCACTGTCAGGTGGTCATGCAATCCATCTCAAAAGTCCCTAATTATGAGCGATCTCACCACCTTCGAGGCAGCACGTTCCACATTTGACAGTTCTAATCGGAAGAAAGTTGTTTATTATGTTTAGCTGAAGTCTGCCACGCTGCAACTTTTCTCCCATTGGGCTGGTTCTGTCCGTGTGACAACCATTAAAAATACGGAAAGATGGAAGAAATTAATAGAATTGGCTACATAAAAAATTTAAAAGTCAGTTAGCAAAACAACCAACAAAAACAAGCAAACCACCATAAAGAAGTTTAATTGGCACACTGGGGGAGAAAATATGTGTGTGACATGTATAAGAGGTAAGGTGTTATATTACACATACAAAGAACTCTTATAAATTTATTCAAATGAAAAATGAGCAAAGGATATTCATTGGTAAGTCATAATAGGTGCAATGGTAATAAACATCTGAACAAATATTCAAATGCACCAAAGTAATCTAAGGAATGTAAGTAAAAACAAGATAATCTCAGAGTCCAAACTGGTTCAATCTTTCTGAAGGACAATTTAATAATATCAAAATTTTAACTGTGAAAATATCCTGACCCAGAAGTTTTACTTCCAGGAATTTACCCTAAGAAGATAATTAACCAAATGGACAATCACATAAGTCAAGGATATTGATTAAAATAGGTGTTCATAACAGCAAATATATTTAACTAACTAAATTTCTACCAATAAAAAATAGTGGTAAAACCACATAAAATATGCTAAAACCATACAATGAATTTCTAAACAGCCATTAAATATGATGACCTAGTTGACAGAAATATGCCCATTACATAGTGTTGAGTGAGAAAAAGATTACTATTATACCTTTTATGTAAAAGTGTATGCATATTGTATGTGTATGGGTTTGCAAAGTGCTCTCTAGAAGCATGTTCATCAAGACATTTAAGGCACTCCTCTTGGATAATACAATTCAGGGTGATTTTCATTTCTTATCCTTTTTTGGTTGTGTTCACCTTTTCATACTATCTGTAATTTTATAATTTAAAAAATAAAAAAGGTATTTTTATTCTGAAAATACCTGAAAAACGCTTTTAATGTTCCTCTTAACTTTTTTTTTTAGCTAAGCCTCCCAACTCCTTCAGTATTTTTTCAGATGAAAGGAACTGAAAACCCTGCTTTCTTCAGAAGCCCCTACCTCCAGGTTACCTAGATCCCCCTTAAGTACAGTAGCAAGAACGGAACATAGTGGATGTAGATATGGTCTGTCCAGCCCAGAGTGTAATGACACTCACCTCCAGATTAGCACTGATGGCACCACACCTCAGTGCTGATCTACATGAAGCTTCCTGGTCTTTTTCACACATGGCTAGTTGTTAAGCTACCCACACAGGGATGCTAGGTTACTGGGGCCCAGGTCCAGAACTTGACATCTATCTCCATTGACATTTCATCAGCCTACACTGGCTTCATCTTTTCAGCCTGTGAAGAGCGTTATGAGTCTGAGTCACCCAACAAGCGCCTTTGCTGTCCCCCTCAGCAACTGAGAATTCTGAAATGACATGGTCATTTACTCCCACGGTTACCCCAGTTCCTCCTCATAGAACAAATTTAGATGGATTCCCCAAGCTGCTCTCTCTATGCTCTGGTAGATGAAATGGTCTACTCCGCAAGTCAAAAGCATATATTTTCTCCAGTCCATTATTGGTAGGAATGTAGGCTGATACAGAGTTTTAGGAAGGCAACCAGAGCATGTTTAAATAAACATTAAATGTAGATAACCTTTGAAACTAAAATTACACTTCTACATATGTTTCTTCATGCATTGTCTTAATTATATAATTTGACTTTAAGGATAACTTCCTAGAGGGACGCCTGGGTGACTCAGTCGGTTAAATGTCTGCCTTCAGCTCAGGTCATAATCCCAGGGTCCTGGGATTGAGCCCCACATTGGGCTCCCTGCTCAGTGGGGAGTCTGCTTCTCTCTCTCCCTCTGTCTGCATTCCCCCTGCTTGTGCTCTCTCTCTCTCTCTATCAAATAAATAAATAAAATCTTTAAAAATATTTTTTTAAAAGAAGAATGAATAGATAAAGAAGATGTGGGGGGTGTGTGTGTGTGTGTGTGTATTTGTATATATATATGTGTATATATATATTTGTGTATATGTATATATATATATATATATATATATATATATATATATATCCATAATGGAATATTACTCAGCCATTAAAAAGAATGAAATCTTGCCATTTGCAATGACCTGGATGGAACCAGAGGGTATTATGCTAAGTGAAATAAGTCAGTCAGAGAAAGACAAATACCATATGATTTCACTCATATGTGGAATTTAAGAAACAAAACGGATGAACATAGGGGAAGGGAAGGAAAAATAAAATAAGATGAAAATTGAGAGGGAGGCAAACCATAAGAGATGCTGAACTCTTGGAAACAAATTGAGGGTTGCTAGAGGGGAGGTGGGTTGGGGGGAAGGGATAATTGGGTTATAGGCATTAAGGAGGGCACTTGATGTAATGAGCACTGGGTGTCATATGCAACTGATGAATCACTAAATTCTACCTCTGAAACTAATTTTAAAGATCAATTAATTAATTTTCTAAAAATTGGAAGCAAACTCTTAAACAGTGGACCAGATAATCAATGTATGACAGTCTATACAATTACATACAACACAGACACTGAAAATGATGGCATAGTACCATAATCGTTAACATGGATATTAACAACATATTAAATGGAAAAAAGTATGATTAGTTCAAACTCTCTTTAAGAAAAAGATATACAGAAAAGAAAAATGTTTGAAAGGACAGGTTTCAAAGTTTCAAGAGGTTATTTCTAAATTGTAAATTACAGCTAACCTTCACTCTCTTATTATGCTTTTCCATAGTGCCTACATTTTCTATATTAATCATGTACCATTCTTTAATAACTAGGATATCAATAATATTTATCTGGGGATTCTTAAAATATGTGTTTCTCTGCCCATATGCAAATGATGGCTTATACTTAAAGCCCCATTTACTGTTATATCCTACATTAATTTTTTCTGTAAAGAGCCAGATAGTGAATACCTCAGGTTTTGTAGACTGGACAGTCTTCATTATAACTACTTAACTCTCATGTTATAGAACAAAAGCAGTTACACTATGTAAACAAATGAGTTTGCCTGTGTTCCATTAAAACTTTATTTATAAAAACAGGTTGTAGGTTGGATTTGGCTCATGGGCAATAGCTTGCCAACCCCTATTCTAGACCCACATCAAAAGTGCATTTTCCTTTTCCTTTTCCTATGGTGTTTGCTATCTGTTGCATATACCTTGTATCAATTAGTTTTTGCTGCATAACAAGTCATCCCAAAACTTAGCAACCAAAAACAATAACCATTTATTCATTCAGAATTCTAAGAGTGAAAAGTTTGAGCTTGAATCAGCTAGGACAGCCCAGCTCTACTCCATCTGGGATCAACTGGGCCCACTCACATGTCTGAGGTCAGCTGCCCATCAACAGCCTCACACATGTCTGGCTGGCTGTCAGCAGGGGTGATGGAAGTAACTGGGCCATCTGTCTCTCATCATCCAACATATTGCCTGGGTTATACTGCGAGCACCCAAGAGCAGCCAGAGGGGGCTATCCCTAATGGGAAGAATTTTTCAAGCTTCTGACTACATCACACTTGCTAGGATCTCACTAACCAAACAAGTCACACAGCATGGCCAAGTCCAGATTCCAGGGTTGGAGGTCCCACCTCCTGATGACAGAAACTGCAGTCACATGCAAAGGGCTATGCATACAGGGTGGGAAGTAAGTTGTGACCATTTTTTGCAATCTGACAGAGTCCCTCGACAATCTTAACTCTGGTCCTATAGCCTTCCAGAAGTTCTTCCAGGCATCTCCCACTCAGGTAGTGGCTATCCTCCAGAGGTCTCCTCCACTTCTCCTTGAGGAAGGCCATTGCAATATTTTTGGGTCGAGAAACACAATCTCAAACATCTTTTACAAAGTCAGGACCATAATTTTTCTCACCTGCAATCAATTGTGACTCATCCTGGAAAAGTGAGTTGAGCAGCTATTTATAAATCTACTTAAACTATTTCTCCATTCTGATTTCCCTCTTCAAAACTTATATTTAAATCATTAGCCTGCATCCCTTCCCATTCACTGAATTTTCCCTGCTTTCCATGTGTTCATATTCAGTCCTTTGAAAACTGAAGATTATAAAACTGGGACAGTTCCCATGGTGACATATTGGCTTCTTTGATCCTCTTACTGTCACATGGCAAGTGAACCACCCAGACAGCTGAGGCTCATTATAATCCTTTCTGTGAAGAGGGATCATGCCTTCTTCATTCACCCTCCTTCCCCCCAACAGCAATATACAAGACTGCTGGCAACCTTTAAAAGAAAAGACTTTTAAATCTTTCTCAACAACCATCACTGATGGCGATACTAAGCAACAGCTGAGATGTACAGGAAAGAGCACTAAACATGGAGTCAGAAGGTCCAACTGGGTTCACAGCCAGCCTCCACCACCATTGGTGGGGCCTGGGACAAGTAATTTTCATTTTTCTCATGTGAAAGCACCCAGCATAATATAGAGAACAAACAAAGTGCTCAATAAATGTTTGCTCATTCATGTTTGCCCACAGTTGTGTGCAAACCACTATGGGAAAGGACCACAAAAGGTTCAGAGATCAGTAAGACCCAGAGTGCAGCAGGGAGCTCACAATATGGTGGTGAGTGCAAGCTCACAGCCCAAAGCTTCCATTTTTTCTTATTCTCAATAAAAAAATGACATAGGAAGAAAATACTTTTAAACATTTGTGAACTTCTGAGCTTAATAAGGAAAAAATGCATGATAATGATAATTCCCTTCAGACTCATTTTGTCATCCAGGTCATCCTCATCTTCAACCCCAAGTCCTGATTTATTTCCTATGGAAGAAACTCTCCAGTATCAGCCCACTGTCAGTGCAGCTTCTGGCATCCCGTCCTTGATAGGCAATTCTCAAGTAGGGTTTAGAAAGCTCAATTCATCCAAGGAGCAGATAGAAATGGGTAATGAGGTCATGGAGTCACAAATGACAACTGCTTTGGCAAGAGAATCTCTGGATAGAAAAGAGTAAGTGCAAAGAGCAAAGGCAGCTATCTTTTTACAAGAAATAAAAGTGATTTCATTTTGGCTCATACCACTTGGTTGTTTATTTTCATTCTGAAAAAAAAAAATGACAAGAGAAAATTGAAAATAAAGATTCAGTTTAAATTAGAGTTTATTGCAAACCCAATCTGTTTTTTGGATGACTGTGAGAAAATTAAACTCTCTGAAGCTTAGAATATTCATCTATAAAATGAGGATAATTATCCTTAGAATATCTGATAACATATCAACACCTAGGAGAGAGCACTCCAAAAATAAACAAATAAATGACAAATATACTGTGCACTATTTGGTCTTTGGTACCCCCAAAGCAGTCTTTAGGAGATAAAGAGAGAGAGAATTTTGCACCTAACATGGAGAGCTCCCAGGAAAGATGGAGAAAGGCGCTTTCTATTCAATAACCCCATCCTCAGCAACATTTATCTTCAGTTTTACAGATAATGCTCAGAGAAGTTAGGCAACTGGACCAAGATCACAGAGCAACTAAGAGGCAGGTGTTCCTAACTCTAGAACTAATGCTCCTTCTCAGTCACTGCCCAAAATGTGCTTACCATAGCCATAAACTAGAGCAGAACGAGGCTTTGGTAACCCACTGGGAATGTTTCTCCCACAGAAACACCTGGATTAGAGCTTGGTGGAGGGGAGGGGTGCCTGGAGAAGGGTGGAAGTGTCTGGCAGGCACCCTGGGGAGCCGTGTTCGGTCTAGCCTCAAGCACAGTCTGCACCGATGAGCAGGAAGAGGGTGTCGCTCTGGTTCTAATGAACTTCACAGATGCTGGAGACATGTTGTAAACACCAGTGGGTGTGGGTGACCAGGAGGGTGGAGGGGCCACGATGGGCTGCTCCAGGCACTCAGAGCTGGTAGAAATATGGGCAAGAGGTGATGAAGGAAACTCCATCCACTGGGGCTTGTTTGGGAACAGAAGGCAGGCCAGTGACACTCTCTGGACAAGAGGCAATGGTCTGTGGAAGCAAGAGTGGCCCTGACTCCAGAGGGAGAGCTCCCAGGAGAGATGATAAAGAGACCCTAGGGCTCTGAACTGAGGGGCCTTCATCCACCAGCAAGTGTTGGTCGAGAACCTCCTGGTACTCAACTCTGCAGTGAAGGTCTGAGTCTAAGACTTGGTCACTGTTCACCAAATAATAGTGCAATTAACATTAATTAATTTGAATCCTGCCTCCCCCGCTTATTAGCTGGGTGACTTGGCAAATCACTAGCAACTTTAAGCTCTACTTTTCTCAACTGCAAAATGGGTATAATAATTAGTACCTTCTACCTGCAGTCATTTTGAGGATTAAATGACATAATACATGTGGGGGGAAAAAAACATACTTGGCACAGTGCCCAGCCCAAGCAAAGCCCTTAATAAAGGGTGGCTGCTAATATTATTAAGCCTTTCTTCTGTGCCCACGTACTAGGCTTGACATTGTCTGCCTGCTGGCACAGGAAAGCAGATGACACACTCACCTGGGACACTTAAAATAAATTTTATTAAAAAGATTATTTGTTGAGGTCTGGGTAGGATGAGAGGGAATAATGATGGATTTTGAGACACCCAGGGACTAACAACATTAAGGACCTAATTTCCCCCCACTCCTCCCACCCAGCCTTTGTTGAAAGCTAGAGTCCAAGGATTTTGGCCATCACCAATGAGAGCTGGACCTGCAGTGCGGAGTGAGGCATGCACTATTGGCCAAGAACCAAGCAAAAGAATGGGGAGTAGTTAGGGGAACCCTCCTCTCTCCCCACATGCCGTTCAATCTTCTGCCACTACCTCCCCCTGGCTGAGCTCCAGGGGAAGGTGGAGGGCAAAGAGTGCTGTCACAGTCAGCCTCCCGGGAACCAGGGAGATAGAGCTGAGGACGGTGGAGCACAGATTTGGGGGGAGAGCACACAGAACAGCAGCCCAGGCTCACAAACCCATTTATTGGTCTCATTGACCCTAAGAAAGTTGGTGTCATGATCTTCTTTTTTCAGATGACAGAATTTGGCACAGTGAGGTGCAGTAACTCATTAGAAACTCAGCTAAAAAAAAAAAAAAAAAATGGCAGAGCCCCCATTGGAATCCAAATCCAACTCACCACACTGCCTCAATGGCCCCAGTCATGCCAATCATCAAGAGAATAGATCTGGAGGCCCCTTGCAGTCCAAAGGGATTGAGTGGGAGGGTTTTTCTACATGAAACCAAAAGGTTGCATAGGATTTTAAATAAGTGTAGGTTAAGGGGTGGTCTATAAAGACAAGCTGCATTTAAAAATGGAGCCCTGTGTGCCCATTAGGCTTAGGCGTTCATCATCCCTTCAACAGACATGTCCTTGAGCACTGTCAGTGATCCCCATAGGCCCGGAAGTGAGATGATAGCTAGCAGGCACAGCTTTTATTCATACAGCACTTCCAAGTGCCAGCACTATTCCAAGTACTTTATGTGTGTTTCCACGCTTTAATAGTAGATTTAATTCACTTAATCATCAGTAAATCATTAATCAAACATGGACACTGCCCTTGAAAAACTGGCACAGTCCAGGATAAGAGATTTATTTACAATTTCGGCAATGTGATCATTGCTAAGTCAGAGGGGCAACCAGATGTTTAAGAGCAGAGAGAAAGGTCCGTAAACCAATGGTGTGCGGGAGGTAGCTCTTACCAGCTTCCCAGAGCCCACTCTTCCTAAGCATTCAGTGATCGCATTGCTAACTTGAAATCAATCAGCAATGGTGGGAGTAACTGGTAATCACTGTAAATGAAGGTGGTTGCTGTTGGGTGTTTGCTTGCCTGTTTGTTTGGAGGAACTACTGTTAAACATTTACCCACATATTGCCCAGAGGGCTGCCCAGAAGAGGAAGTACTTGAGGCACTTATTTATAAGGAGATGGAAAGGTGCCTTCTTCCCCTTCTACTTCCTTCCCACATCCCTTGTTCCAGCCTCGTTGAGGGAATCAAGACACAACTCCACTCAGCCCCTGTATGCTGCTCTGCTCTCTGCCCTCTGCTGGGAACTCTTCCTCTTATCCAGCAGAGAAGCTCTTATTCCTGGTGAGTCTCCTTGCAGATGTTGTGCATGCAAACACCTGCCCAGGACCCAATACCAGTTGAACAACCTTGGCCATCCTCGCCATCTCAGAACCCTGTTTTCCTAGGTTATAAAAATGGAGGAAATACGAGCTGCCCCATCCACTCCACAGACTTGTGGAAATGGAATAAGATGGTCCAAGGGCCACACAGGAGAGGTGAGCGTCAACAAAGGCATGTAATGAAACACTGGACGTCAATAATGGGAGCAAGCTCGGAAACCAATCTTCTCAATTTACAATTGAGAAAACCGAGGCGCTTTTAGCTAGCGTGTTCCTTGGCTAGGTTACTTAGGGCAGTGGAAAAACATGATCCCGTGAGTGTCCCAGAAGGAGATCTCTCCTGGGTGCCCACCACAGACTTGTGGGCACCACCAGGCCAGACCTCCCAGGAATGAGATTCTGGAATCAGTGCAGAAGTAACAACGGCCCAGAACTTTCTAGGCAGTGGGCCAGGGGGAGGGCTGCGTCTTGAGGGAAGAGAGAACCAGGTGGGCCAGTGCTATGCAGAGACCTGGCAGGGCCCTTTGGAGTCTCCCCTAGTATGGCAGCGTGGCTCATACTATCTCACCCCTTACCCCAGAGAAGAGAGGAAGGAGAAGAGACAGACAGGGGGGTGAGGAGAAATGGAGAACTGTAGCACAGGGTCTCTCTCAGACACGGGGCCCTGGGGGCAGGTCTGCTCTGGGGCAGGTGAGACAAGGCATCACATAACAAGGGTAACACTGAGGCAAGGTTAAGTCTTGGGGGGCAATCTCAGGGGAGACACAGGTGTAGAGCAGGGTACACACAGGGCAGGTGGGCACCAACAGGGCCCCGAGATAAGAGGTGGATACCAGGGCGCCTGGGTGGCTCAGTCAGTTAAGCATCTGCCTTTGGCTTGGGTCATGATCCCAGGGCCCTGGGATCGAGCCCCATGTCAGGCTCTCCGCTCAGTTGCGGGTCTGCTTCTCCCTCTCCCGCTCCCTCTGTGATCTCTCTCGCTCTCTCTCTCTCTAATAAATAAATCTAAAAAAAAAAAGAGGTGGATAAGGAACTGAAGAGCTGGAGGACAATGCCTAGGTCCCTGAGAAAAGGCAGGAAGGGTGAGGCTGTAGTTCTGCACACTCTCCTCATAGGAGTTCTCGGTAAGGATTCAGTTGTGTTTCTAATGATGTTTTTATTACCCCAGTACTGCGTCAGTATGTTCTCAATGCTAACAATTCAAATATAATAGACAAAGCAGAAACCTCCCTTGCTATCTACCCCATCCTACCACTCTCCCCAGAGGCTCATTTTGATAGACATCCTTCCAAGCCTTTGTCTATGAGTTCGCATCCATAATATGTTCACAGGGAAATATGTGGCTGTGTGCGTGGTTTTGTAGGAAAGGAATCAACGATGCACACTTATCCAAATCTTATTACTTGAGATGGCTGCACATACACACATGGCAGAACCACCAACTTCTTTGTAAACGGCCCCCCCCAAACAATTCCATGGTCTGGGGGAGTGAGGGATTATCTATTCAAGCCCTCATCAATGGACACCATAGACTGCTTCCAGTTTTTCGTGTTCAAGTAAAGTTCTAATGAGCATCCCTTCACAAGCCTGTCACCAGAAAGCAAACTATATTTCATATATATTATTTTTTTATTTTATATATATATATATATATATATATATATATATATATACACACACACACACACATATATGTGTGTATTAGGGAAAAACTTATTTTCAGTAGTGAGAATCACATAGGAGAAGTGTGCACCTCAACCTCTGATTGATGCACCCCCTGATTTCAAACCAGTCTAGACAGAGTTTGAAAGAATATCATCAGGAACTCTGACTGCATGAATTCAAGTTGGGACCAAAGAATTTCATAAGTCATTACCGTCTCCACTTGTGAGGACTCTGTATATTTTCTGTCCCCTTAGTCATCATTTGGGTGAGTTCTACATATTTATGCTTGTTCTTTTTTTCATCTGTCCTCGTAAATCAATCCCTGCAGTCTCCTAATCAAAGCCAGCTTTTCAAACGAAACTGTAGCCGGGTGTTTAACTAACTAAATATTGTTTTTCCCCCAGCACTGACAGAGAGGGGGTGGGATGCGGCCTCCATAATTGTCCTCCCTTCCTCAGCGACCCCGGGAAACCACGTGCAGCCCCAGCAGTTACTGACAGAGCCCCAGGTGGGCGGCAGCAGTGGGTCTGGAGAGAGTGCAGTTGTGAGGCTTTCCTTTGCTCTCTGGATTTTGCTCTCAATATCCCTGGGATCCCCAGGAAGTAGGTCACCCACCCCTGGGCCACCCTTAGTAGAGGAAGCTGCCCGGAATGGCAGCCAGCCAGCTATATCGCCCGTCCAGGGAGCAAGCAGGCAAGCCTCCCGCACTCTCCTTTCCCCAGCCCTGCCAGCCTCAGGCTGCAGCTGTCCTTGAAGAACAGATGCCAGGTCCTGATACCCTGATTCCAAAAATCTCCTACTCAGGTCTCAGGTGGCCACTGGTGTGACCTCAAAGCCAATGAGACTTTGTTCGTTCCCCCCGCCTCCCGAAACCTGTTCTTAAACCCCACCTTGAAACTCTCCTCTACTCTCCAATTTGCCCGCCCACCCCCAGCCCACTGTCTAAAGAGTGTTTCTCAAAGTGTGGTCCCTGGACCAGCCACAGCATCATCTGGGAACTCATTAGAAATGCAAACTCTCAGGCCTCACCCTAGACCTATTGGATCAGAATCTCTGGGGCCGGGGCCCAGCCATGTGTGTTCGAAAGAGCCCCCCAGGTTCACCCTAGACCTACTGGATCAGAATCTCTGGGGCTGGGGCCCAGCCATGTGTGTTCGAAAGAGCCCCCCAGGTTCACCCTAGACCTACTGGATCAGAATCTCTGGGGCTGGGGCCCAGCCATGTGTGTTCGAAAGAGCCCCCCAGGTTCACCCTAGACCGACTGGATCAGAATCTCTGGGGCTGGGGCCCAGCCATGTGTGTTCGAAAGAGCCCTCCAGGTTCACCCTAGACCGACTGGATCAGAATCTCTGGGGCTGGGGCCCAGCCATGTGTGTTCGAAAGAGCCCCCCAGGTTCACCCTAGACCTACTGGATCAGAATCTCTGGGGCTGGGGCCCAGCCATGTGTGTTCGAAAGAGCTTCCAGGTGATTCTGATGCAGGCTCATGTTTGAGAACCACACTCACGGGACGATGGCCAAGCTCCTAATGCAGACACCCCAGCCTTCAACGCACTGGCCCTGCCTACACCTCCAGCCCTCTCTCTCCCTGCTCTCCCTGCAGAATTCTACAGCGCAAGGAACAAACACACCTAGGTTCTCATCTCTGTGCTTGCTGTCCCTCTGTCCGGTATGCCCTTGCCCACCTGCCCCCAGGTATCAAATGCCTACCCCTGTCTTTTAAGTACCAGCTCAGTGTCCTCTAGAAAGCCTTCCTTCGCCTCTCCAAGAAGAAATAAAAATAACTAACTTCTATGGGGGCTTACTCTATTCTGGGTACTGTTCCAAGAACTTATTTGATAAAATGTAATCCTCTCAATAACTCTACAAGGAGGGTGTGACCATTACTCCCATGGCACAGATGAAGAATATGAAGAAACAGAGGCCCAGAAAGCTGAACCAATGACCAAGTTAGTCAGAGGTGAAAGTGGCATTTGAGCCCCTGGCTCTGGAGGGGTTCTTCTTTTGTTCTATTGCCTCCTGTCATGTATCAAGCCCAGTGGTTTTAGTGCCTCACCTTGGGCGCCCTCAGAACACACCGGCTCCCCCTGCCTCACCTGCTCCCCCTGCCTCACCTTGGGCCCCCTCAGAACACACCTGCTCCCCCTGCCTCACGACAGCCCTTCGGTTGTGTGAAGAGGACTGCCGTGTGCTTCCGCAGGCCAACACCCCCTGTTCACTCGACTGGCCTCCATGTGACTTGGCTCCCCACCCACAGCTGCCAGCCCTCTCAGCACAGCTGGCTTCTGAGCGGAGGGGGCCTGCTCGCTGCCCTCTCATTGGCTGCCTTTGATTTCTCTGATTTCCTGCTTCAAATTGCAGGGCCCAAGCCTCTGCATCAGAATGATGACATGACATGCTTTCTGAAAAATCTCATTTTCTAAAGGCATTTCCTATTGATTTCCTTCCTTATGGAGGCCCCTCCCAACCTGGCTTGTGTTAAAAAGGAAAGAAAGTGGGGAGAAAAAGAAATCTGTGTTTTTCCAAACTCAACTGGGCTGGCAGAGTGCTGCCCGAGTCCCCCTGTGGATGAGCTGCTCAAGCAGTGCTTCCCCAAAACCATGGGCTTCAGAACCATCTCTGAAAATCCAACCACCAAAACTTCCCCGAAGTCCTTCCCGCTACCACCTGTGTGGGATTTGTGGCAGAGTCGTTCCTCTTAGGGAATTCTCTGGCTGGAAAGATCTGCCTTGGAACTGAGAGGACCCCCTCCCATCTCTCCTCGGCTTAGGGAGTCGGGTTGCTCCTCCTAGAAGGCCCACTGCTGTGCTCATGAGCACTCCCACTTCTCACTCAAAGGGGGTCTGAGCGCTGGCTTTGGAATCCGATGAGCCCGCACCTGAACTGCAGCTCCCTGTTAGCTGGACAGCACTGAAGAAGGCTTCTAACCTCTCTGATGAATGTCCTCATTTGTAAAATGGGGCAAAGATAATGCTATTAGTTTCCCAGGGCCATTGTAACAAATGCACACGAGCTGGTGGCTTAAAACTCGGACATATGGTCTTTCACAGTTGTGAAGGCCAAGAGTCCAAAATCAAAGTGTTAGCAAGGTTGGGCTCCCGCTGAAGGCTCTAGGGGAGTCCTTCCTTGCCTCTGCCAGAGGCTAGTGGTGTGCCTTGGCTTCCCTGCCTCATTCCTATCTCTGCCTCCGTCTTCACACAGCTTTCCTCTCCTCTAACCATGGGTCTCTTAGCAGGACACCACTTGTCTGCATTTAGGACCCACCTGATGATCAAGAGGACCTCAATATCCTCAATATCCTCAACTTAATTATATTTGCAAAGACCCTTTTTCCAAGTCAGGTAATATTCACAGGATCCCAGGTTGAGACATAGGCATATCTTGTGGGGGCCGCCACTGAATGCACTACAAATACCTACATCATAGGGTCACGGTGCAGTTAAAATGAAAGCACCAATAGAAGGTACCTGGTGGAGTGCCAGCAAGTGTATACATGTGGTTTCCCTCTCCCCGGCCTCTATCACCACCTTGCCCACTCCCTGTCCTGGGAATCTGACCTCAGCTTGGCTGCTTCCAGCTGGCCCAAGGCCAGTAACGGTCACAGTAACAACCTGTATGGGACTATGGCTCACAAAGCCCTCCTTCATATACAGACCCAGCTGACTCATATCAAAAGCCTGGTGAAGTAAGCATGGAAGGTTCTTAATTTATCCCCATTTTACAGATGGGTACGTGGAGGCTCAGAGAGCTACATCACTTGCTAGACCTACTCAGCTAGTAACTGGCATATCAAATGAGGCTACTCAATTTCCCTAAGTTCTAATGTGTGAGCAGAGGGGGACCCTGATGATGATGCTCAGCTATGGGTCATCTGGAGGTGACAAGAATGCAGAGGGCTGCCCAAGAAATGTCATTCCTGCCAAAGGTCAAAATCCACCTCTGCCTTTGCTGACAGCCAGATGATAAGTAGAGACAATACAGCAATCCCTGCACTTCTGTCAGGGCACCTGCCCACTTCACCCCTCCACTGATGTCTGAATGAACTCATAGTTGATGTTCTTATTTCAGAGTCTTGTTGTGGTCAAAAGGGTCAGGCAGAAAATGACTTCAAAACCATGAGTTCCTGGCCTACTGCAGGTACTGCAGCAAACTTTTGCAGGAAGAAGGGAAGGAAGAAGCTCTGCCTGGATTGGAGGCCCAGCTCAGATGCTCACTCACAAGCTGTGTGATATTAGACACATACCAAGCCCTCTCTGTGCCTCAACCCAGCCACATGTGGGCAAAGCAGGTTTGACTAAGATGCTAGCCCAGTCTTTCTATGTTGGCTTGTCTGAAAAGATGCATGGAGATGGAATGAAGCTGGGTCCGTGGAGTCCGAGACTTCTCACTCCTGCTGCTTCCTAAGGCTGGGTCTCATTGCTTACCACGTCAATAAGATGGCAGTAAGGATGTATATTTCTTACTTAGCTTTTCCTGCTAAGCTGTGTGACTTTGAGCAAATCCATCTAACCTCCCTGAGCCTCCGTTCCCTCATCTACACATTGGAACAACAGCAATAACTGTATTATTGGATTAGATGAGGGTTAAATAGAGTCATATGTATGCAGAGTCCAGGACACAGTGTCAGGTACATGAAAAGCACCCAAACAATATCATCATTACCAGAGTCTCTTAGCCCTGGGTTTATTCCACATGAATGGCAGCTCAGATATAGTTCCACCAAATCTTTCCACAGGTTGTCCTGGTCCCTTTGATCTTCCTAGGTTTCCAGGGCTGACCTGGGAGAAGCTCTTCTGCTGCCATTTTGGGCCTCTTGGGTTGAGCTGAGCCCAGGAAGATGCTCTAACTCCAAGCCAAGAGCTGAACCCTGGACAAGTAACCAAACCAACTTTAACTGCCATTAAGGGAACATTCTGGCATAGATCTGGCTGCTGGCATTAACCTCTATAAAAAGATAAGCTCTCGATCTCTGCATGTGTGTGTGTGCGTGCACGCACACAGATGTGTGTTTGGTGGGGTTGGGGGATCTTTGTGTCCAAGCTGACCTGAGCCTAGTGCTCCCACTCCTGGCTACAAAACCTCTGCTAGTCACTTCCTCTCCCCCAGGCTCGATCACCCTCTGGTGAGCAGGGAGAATAACGGTAGGATGACTCAGTGATGTAAAGCGAGCATAGGCTTATATTAATAACTGCATTTTCTCTCCACGTCAGGGCCAGGGAAGGAGTCCTGGTGGCTCAGGGCTGGGGCACATGTCTGAGGCCCCAGAGCATGCCACAGTCCTATCAGATGGGCTGTGGTTTTCATAGAGGATGGGCTGTTGCTTCATTCATTCTCTTATTCATTCAACAAATGTTGAGACCACTCCATAAGTTGAGGGCCGTGCATACCTGGGAAACAAAGACAAACAGGATCTGGGCCCCACCAGGAGGAGCCCACTGATCACTGGGAAAGGCAGGCACATCCACACATTGATGCTTGGAGTCCAGTGAACACCACAGTGAAGTCTAAGCAGAGAGCAGAGCACAGAGGAGGGAGGCAGCGGTCCCTGAGAGGAAAAGCAGGAAAGGCCTCAGAGAAAAGGAAGGCTTGCATCTGGGTCTGGAGGGGGAGAAGCTCACAAGGCAGTGAAGAAAGGGAAGGGACATTCCAGCAGAGAGGCAGTTCTAACAGCATGAGGACCTGGAGGGCTATGGGGTGTCAACCGAGCAAATGGGGAGAAGTTTGGTGTGAGTTAGCTAGAGAGGTGAGTTGGGCCAGGAGAAGAAAGAGCCCCATGGGCCCTGCCAAGGAGCATGGACAAAGAGAGCCAGAGACAGAAACAGCCCGGAATTTTCCACACTGCAGTTCAGTGTGCTCTGTACGCCAACAGCAGCAGCACCAGGAGCTTGTTAGAAATGCAGATCCTCAGGCCCCACCCTGCA
Organism: Halichoerus grypus; assembly: GCF_964656455.1. Classification (NCBI taxonomy): domain Eukaryota; kingdom Metazoa; phylum Chordata; class Mammalia; order Carnivora; family Phocidae; genus Halichoerus; species Halichoerus grypus. Next base: position 69,619,633 of record NC_135725.1, on the reverse strand, counting down.
GCTACTGAATCAAGAGCTATGGGGTGGTGCCCAGAAATCTGTGTTTTACCAAGCCTCCAGCTGATGCTGCAGCATGATGGAGTCTGAGAAGCACTAGCATAGAGTGTAATAATGAATGGCTCCTGTTTATGGAACACCTTCTTTGTGGCAGGCACTGGGCTTAGTCCTTTACATGCTTTATCTGATTCAATCTTCACAATAAGCCTATGAGATGGGTCTGTCATTATCCCCACTTTATAGGTGAGAAAACTGAGGCTCATAGAGACAAAGTAACTTGCTGAGGTGGTAAAGCTACTAAGTAGCAAATCTGGGATTTAAACTCAAACTGTGAGACACCCAGGCCCATGCACCCCAGCAGAAGCCCTCTGCCTCAGCAGCCCTTGCTAGTTTTCACTCCAGGAGATGCAGAGGAGCATCAGAGAACCTGAGATTTTCTGGGAATAAAGAGCAGGTTCTGTTGACCTTGAAATGTATGGGGAGGAAGCAAGAATAGACAAGGAAGACCCCAAGCTTGCTGGGTTGAGAAACAGAGGTCACGGAGACACCATTACCTCACACAGGGACAGCAGGAGAAGACTGGGACGGAGACATAAGGTTTCCCATTGGGATGTGCAGAGCATAAGGGGAACATCAAAGATGGAAAATGTGTCCATGAGAACTGGAAAGCAGGGCTGTTATCAACCTCTTGGTGGACCACAGGTCCACCAAGCCACAGGTATATTGGATCAGACCAAAAAGTACACTTGGGTCAAATTACTATAGCTTAGAAGCATCAAGCATTGGGTTGGGGTGGGGGGGGGAGGCTAAATCACAAGATTTATGAGTGTGTGGGGAAGGGGCTTGGGTTAGGAAATGCTGTTCTCACCATGAGCAGTGGTGAGGAGAACCCAAGTCTTTGGAAGCAGTCCAATTCCTCCAAAGGTGTACAGCCTTGACCTTGATGTGACTTTTTTTTTCTGCATCTCAGAAAGAGAGGTGGGGGGAGAAAAAAACCTGCCCTCATGGTAGAAGGTGACAGAGCAATTAATAAGGCAGATTCTAAAGCTTCTGAAATGCCCCAAACCAAGGACCCAGGTGTTGAATTCATCTGCTCTAAAGATGAGAAAAGAGAAAACTCTTTTGGTTCCTATTTGGGTAAAGCTGGACATAAATCATTCTTTGAAAAGGTGTCGTGGGTGCCTTTGGTTGTAGGGGCTCAAGCCCTTTCCAAACGTCACCTCATTAATCCTGGCAAACACCAGGAGAGGAAAGCCCGACAAGCGGGACCTTCTGTGTCACTGAACAGATGAGACTTGGCCTCTAACTTAAAGACGCAGGAAGGTTCCAGGTAGACCTGGCATGAGACCCTGCTCACTGGCTGTTAGCTACGCTGCCACTGGAACTGGGAGAGAGCAGGGGAGAGCAAGGAGTGTGTGTGTGTGTGTGTGTGTGTGTGTGTGTACACGCTCTGTGTGTTTTTCGTCTTCTTAATGCCTATCATCCCATGAAAAGAAAGTGAGGTCGCAGCAGTGGGAGTTATTCGCTGGGTGGCTGGGTGACAAGTTACTGGAGAATCTACACTCTCCTCCAAAACTGCCAGATTTTTGCAAGGATTTAATCCCATTTTCTTGGTGAATTTGTCCTTGATAAATGCACCTGGGTAGTCCCAGCCCTTGCACATGTTTGTACATTACTGCGACCCGCAGGGCTAACCTGAAAAAGGGGATCCAGACAAGAACTGTGAAGAGAAAGAGCAAACTCAGACGGCAGGGGACAACCAGTGTCATTTACTCCTGTCGGGGTGTGGGGAGGTTGAGTCCGGTTTGGTTTTTCAAAGTAAGGGAAAGATCTAAAAGTACCAGGTGTCTTAGAAATGGAAGTCATTTGATGTGATCTCTCTTTTTCCTTTTAATAGAGAAGGGAGAGGAAATAAAAGAGAAAAAGAGAAAGGGAAGGAAGAAGAAAAAGAGAAAGGAGGACAAGGGGAGGAGGGGAGACTGAGACAGAGCGAGGAAGAGGGGTCGGCAAGCGCCCGCCAGGCAAGCGCCCGCCCGGAGTCCGGTGAAATCCGGCTTCCTACCCGGAGAGCCGAGCGTTTTCCGCAGCGGCCGCGGGCTCGGAGCTTTTAAGGGTTTCTAATCCTGGAAGGCTGTCTGACATCACCCCGTTTCTTGTCGGCTGATGTTTCGTACAAGCCTCTCATTTCCTCAGTGTTTTCGGAGCCACCAATTACTGCAACAATCTCGTGTTTATGTTTTCTCTCTCCTGCCTCGCTGGCCCTCGGCCTGGAGCCTGTGCTGCTCCCGACGCACGGAGCCCAGCGGGGCTGGGTGGGGGGAGCGGGTGGGGGGGCCTGGATCGGGCATCGCAGAAAAAGGGAGGGGTCCCCCTTAATTTTTTTTCATTGACTTCAGCACCATGTGATCAGGAAGTCTGGCCTCCCTCCATTTCCCCTCCCGACTAAAGGGAAACATTGTGTAGCAGCCGCCGCGGCCACTGGTGGGATGGCCTTCGCCGCCTGACGTAGGGAGATAAAAATAACCGGCATATTTAAGGCCGGAGCAGGAATCCCGGCGCTCACACGCGGCCTGGTCAGTTCCCGAGGCCGGCGGGCGGCGCGCTCCTGCGCGCACAGGGGCCGGGGCGGGTGCCAGCACCAGCGACCCTGGGCCGCGGGCCCAGCACCCAGGCCCGCCGAGCCTCGCGGAGCCTGGGAGAGGCCCCGGCCAGGCTGGTCGCCGGCCGCCTGGCTGCAGCGCGCCCGCCCGGCCTGGGTTCTGCGTCCTGCCTCCCTGGAGATGGGGAGGAAGTTATGTGGCGGCAGACGGAGGGTGGCCCGGACCCTGATGCCGGGCAGGGGGGAAGGCACACTCCAAACTGCCGCCACAAAAAGCTGCCACCGGCAAGGCCCCCAGTCTACACACAACACTGTACATACCCGCACGCTCACACTCAAATCAAGTCTCCCCTCTCCATCCCCTTTATCCCTTGGAACTAACTGCGCATGGCAAAGATTTGCAAACTGGAAACAAGAACCAGCTCATCAAAGAAAATGGGGGGAAATCCTTGCAAATACCTGGCAATTTCAGAGGGAATATAGATTTCCCAAGTAGCATGCTACCCAGCCACCTACAGGTTTCCTCTGAGCTCCCAACCACTGCCACCACTTCTGACCTATCAAGGGACCCAGAACATAGAAAAGGAGGAAGTATCCCTGTCCCCTGGCTGAGTCCACATCCCTGGTCTCAGGAGCACAAACCACCGTGAACAGCACTTTACCCCGGATGTCACTAACCGGTTTCCATTTTCTTGCTCTTACTTAAACCTCAAACTGCCCCACATTGTAGTTCTATTAGTCTAGTTTTACATAAACGGAAACTGAGGCTCACAAAGATGAAATGATTACCCAAGTCCACACTTGAGGAATGCTCCCCGCCACATCAGTTGCCTCCCTTGACTGCATTTACATGGCCACGTTGGTTTATCATTCTGGAAACCACCTTCCTTCTGTTCCTCCCACTCCCTGAATAAAATTAATACCAAGCAAAAACAGTGATGGTGAGCTTTCTGCTGACCTGTGAAATCACAGTTTTGCCCTTGCTCTGGACCACGAAGAAGTTTTTACTTCCAATTAATAATGGGAAATCTCCCGACCTTCTGATGTTTAAAGTAACAAGATATTTCAAAATTTCTGGCAGAGTTTTTCACCTAAAAGCCAGATGTGCTGACGAAAAATGAATCAACACTCACCCCTAATTTTTTCAGCATTACAGAGATAACAAATAGCTATTTTTCTGGGTGGAAGAGGCAAAGGACTTCCATTTAGAGAGATTCAGGAATTTAACCACCCATGTGGAGACCCCGGGGTCTGGCACGGTCACTGCTAAATCCCCAGCACAGTGCCTGACATGGAAAGTGCGCAACACATAATCGTCAGACCGAATGAACAATGGGTTGTGGGAAAGTGAGGGGCAACACTCAGTGACACGTCCAGACGACAGGAGCTGGTCACGCGTTTAGGGATTGTAAAAGCATGCTGACATGTAGTCCTTATAGCAGTAGCAGCCCTAGGCGGTAGGCATCACCACTCCCCCTGCCTTGCATAGTGTGAAACTATAGCACAGAGAGTCACCTGCCCAAAGTAACACAGCTTAGAGAGTACCAGCATCGGAATTTGAGCCCAGGCAGTCTGACCCCAAAAGCCAATCCCTTAACAGGCTAAATGCAAAGAAGTGCCCCCATGAGACGTCAGAGAAAGGAACCCACCATTTACTAAGCACTCCTTCTAACTCAAGTTCCATGCTTGCTACTGGAAAGGTGGGTCACACACCTTTAGGCTCCAGGTCCTCACACAGGTGAGCCAGGAAGCAAGACTGCACTCGCTGGAGGCTCCTTGCGGGCAGCCTCAGCTCTCATTCATCTCTGTATTCCCAACATCTGCTCTCACAAATGCCTGTTGAGCTCTTCCTCCCAAAGCCTTCTTTGACCACTGCCAGTCTGGTATATTCTGCTCTCCTGACCCTCCAGGAGACACTGCACATGACTACATCAGAGCACCGGTCACACATTATCCGAGCTCCTTGCTTACCTGCCTGCTCTGCCTCTGGGCTGGGAGCACCTTGAGGGGAGAATCAAGATCTGGTGCAGCTCTGCACTCCCACTGAGGACTCTGGGATGGCCGCTCGCTAAACGTTTACTAGTGAATGAATGTGTATTAGACTTCCACTTGCCTCCCCATCGGTACAGGCCCCCTATCACCACCACTCCCGATTTTGTCTATCTTAGCACCCATTCTGTTGCCCCTAGAATTTGTTTCCTTCCCGTCTCCCATAAACCCAGGAGCCCAGGAGCCACATCTACTTCCCCACCATAGCATACCCAGCATCTGTTAAAGTGCCACACGCATTGCAGGCACTCAATAAACACTTGTAGATTAAATAAGTAAATGAATGAATGAATCAATCAATCATCAATCAACACTCCTTAGAACAATTCTTACCTTTTCCATGTACAGTAAGTTTATTCTAAAGTCAATCATAATTGGGCAAAGCCACTTGAAATAATGTCACAACCCAGATTGTCTTCACAAAGTAAGTGCTTTCTGTTTGGTGACCACTTCAAAATCCAAGTCTCATCCATATTGATGATAAGAAAGACTTAAAAGGGGGCTATTGAATGGGGCCCTTCTTCTCATACAATGTGGGCTCCAGTGACCACTATAGTTGGAGCTACACACAGACTTCCTTTATGCCCCTCTGTTTTCATTAGCTCGGGTAACTTGCCAAAGAGTGATCCTTTTGGGCTGAAATTTTCCATGCTGGGTCTTGGCAAAAGGTGAATTTTGGGGGAAAGTTTGAATAAAATCCCTTCAGCCATTTTTTAGTTTGATGAGCATGAAAAAAAAATACATTTTTTTTCTTGCTTTTAATTGAAGACATTTTTAGGACACAGGAAACTCCAAACCAGTTGAACTTTGAAAACTTGAAACTCATGTCCAATCCCATCTAAGGAAACTGTGGAGATCATTTGGGGCTCAAAAAATTTTTTTTTTTTTTTTTTTTTTTTTTAAAGATTTTATTTATTTATTTGAGACAGAGAGAATGAGAGAGAGAGAGCACATGAGAGCGGGGAGGGTCAGAGGGAGAAGCAGGCTCCCCGCGGAGCAGGGAGCCCGATGCGGGACTCGATCCAGGGACTCCAGGATCATGACCTGAGCCGAAGGCAGTCGCTCAACCAACTGAGCCACCCAGGCGCCCAAAAAAATTTTTTAATTAAAAAAACAACAACAACACTAAGAGGTAATTGAAAAATCTCTTCGCAGTCTTAGCAATCAAGGCATTTTTTCCCCCACTTGGGCTACATTAAGTCTTTCTGTGATTCTAGCAAATCATAAAAGCTCAGAACTGTTTAGGAAGGATTATAAAACTTGGATTTCAACTCCTCTACCATCACCGATTATATTATTTCCCTCTTTCTTTTGTCTCAGAAATCTTCCCTCAACATCATACCAAGAATATATGATTTAAACCATAGCCTCCGAAAACAAAAAAGCTAAAGTTCCTGGAATATGAAAGGACCACTCCTTCAAAGCCAAATATACAACTTGCTTTCCAAAGCTTTCTTAGACAAACGCTAACCAAAATATTTTATCTTATGCTGGATTTCCTCAATACTCCAGTCAGTATCAGATTCTTGCTTTCTTATTCACTGGAAACTACCTTAGACTAGTCATATTATAGTTCTTGTCAAAGGATTATTTTCAAAAAGCAGTGCTGAGCTGGAAAGTCAGAAAGACCCGAGTTTGACTCTCGGCTATGATATTTACCAAGCAAATACTTGAACCTCTCTAAGACTCAGTTTATCCACCTGTAAAATGGGATAATGGAATTACTTTAGGCCAAGTGCCCCCAACAGGGCCCCCCCAAAATAAGTGCTCAATAACTGCCCCTCCTTGGCCAACCCTTTATTCACGCTTGTCCGGTCTTCATACTACCTAGTTGGCACTTCATGTCTTCTGGTTTTCAGTTCTTCATGGTGTCTAGTATGGTATCTAGTACAGTCTGACATGCAGAGACACACAGAACGTTAAGGGAGTGCTGGCCATATTGTATATTTCCAGTGGCACCAGCAAATGTCTTATCTTTACCTTTGTACTTGCCTTTCTCTCCTACTAGAAGGATCCCTTTCACATTTGTAAACCCAGGATATAACTGGGTAAATTAGTGGATAGATGAACAAACCACTAAAGTCCTCCTGTTCCCTTATAGGATCTGAGGACTGGATCTTGGCTTCGATTTTCCAGTAGTCTTACTTTAGCTCGGGTATTGCCTGACAGCCAGGGTTTGTTTGAAATCTCACTTACCTTGATTATATATTCAAAATCAGCCCCATCTCAAATGAACTTTACTTCAGTTGTATTTTTATTGGTAGGCAGACAGGGGACCTTCAACTAAAGTCCTCTGCTAGGGCAAAAACTGTCCCTATTTGAATTTCCCACTGCACAGACATAGAACCACCCCAAAAGAGGAAAACACTACAGGAACTCAAAAAGAAAAGGAAGGGAGGGAGGGAGGGAGAAAAGGAAAAAATGGAAGGCACAAAGATCCAGCGTACCTCCACCTACCCTGAATAATCTAGGTCTAATCATTTGTTTGCATGTTTGTTTATTTCCTTCTACAAAGTTGGCTGACCTTCTTGCCTCCTCTTCAATAGTTAAAAAAAAATTTTTTAATTAAAGATGATTGAGTTCTAACTATGTGCCATTTCTTTTGGCATATATCATAGCCTATCATTTCATCCTCGTCTCCTTTTATAAATGGGAAATAGGCTGGGAGAGGTTAGGAAGCTCACTTTCCCTCACATACCTAGGTGTCACTGTGCATTGTAAAGTGTTTCTGATTCACAGGGTCTCTCCAGTCTTCCCTACCACCTCCTGTCCCATCCTTATAACCCTGACCCAACATAGTGCTTGTGTACACTTAGGTTTTACAGAAAGATTCAAGAGTGGAAGAAGCCGATCTATCTAAACAATCCAGGGTTAAGTATCAGCATGGATGGATAAACTGCAAATTCACCACAGGGTTTGCTCCAGGGGCATGGAGAGGGGACAGCTGGGAAAGAGTGCACAGAATGCTTCCACTGAATTTTGTAAGTTTCATCCCTTTGGCTGGGTGGTATTTATACGGCTGTTTTTATGTTGGACTTTATAAGTGTTCATTTGTCTTGCATGTGTCATAATACATTTTTTGAAGATTTAGCAGCATTGCCTGGTGCTTACTCCCAGTTCTTGCCATTTGCACACACACACACATCCTTAAACACACACACACACACACAGGGTCACAGTCAGTACACACTCCCGCACTGATGGGTGTGCTCAAGCACCGACACATACACACTGATCATAAACATTCGCATTCACCTGCACATATTCGGTCACAAGGACCCACACATCCACTCACGTGGACAAACACCCCCACACACGCGCACACACACACACACACACACACACTGTCTGCCAGCCCCAGTCTCTACCCACAACCCCTCTCCCCAGCTCAGGGGCAGCAGGGTTACACATGGGGGCCCGGAGGTGACACCCGCTGAGCAGTGGGACTGTGTGGAAGAGGGGAGAGTGGGGATGCACAAGGCCAGTCTCATTGGGACCGGTGTGTGGCCCCAGCCTCGGGCAGATGTTCTCCCACCCCAGGCTCATCTGGGAAGGGATGGAGTTAAGGAGCAGAGGGAAGACACAGTCTCTCACAGTTCGGGGTGGGAAGCAGTAACTTGTGTGGGGAACAACCTCCTCAGAAACCATAGCAACATCCATGTGGCGGCTTTGGATTGGCCCCCGACCAGACATTTATTAAGCAGCCTCATAAGCTGTGGTCTCCAGAAGAACAATACCAAACTGATCAAATGTTAATGGCTTCAATCTGTTCCTCCTCACAGAACTCCCGCCCCATCCCCCTCTCTCCACAGACTGCATTTCTGCTTCCCAGCCTCAGCTGCAAACGGCCTCTGCGGCCACCACCGCTACCCCAGAGCCCAAGTTCAAGGCCAGGACTGTGAGGTACAGGTGACTTAGGATACAGAGATGGAAGACAGGTCAAACCTGGAGACCCCTGAGGGCCAAACAGGGCCATTCTCAGGTCAGACTGCCCGAGGTGAAAAGTCTCCAAGATCATCTGACCACGTAGTTCTCAATCCAGCTGCATTTAAGAATTACCAGGAGAGCTTTAAAAAAAAAAAAAAAAATGCCAGTGTGTACGTTCCACCCTAGTCCAATTAAATCTGAATCTCCAGGGGGTGGGGGCCTGATCATTTGTATTTTTTAAAGCTCTCCAGATAATTTTCCTGTGCAGCCAGGGCTGAGCACCCCTGAATTAATTCAATGGCTGTAGGAACGGGGGTGGGGGGGCACCCAAGGACCCCAGAGAATGACAGGGACTTGCCCAAGGTCCCAGAGTTAGTGAGGCACCATACTGAGAATGGAACACAGACATCCTAACCACCAGCCCAGAGTTGTGTTCATTTGCCTGGGCTACAGCGTCCCATATAAGTCTTAAAAATGCATCTCTCTCCTTAACTTACCATGAGTCCTGCTCTTTTCTACGAGGAGCTGGGAGGTGGGGATGGGAGAGGAGTAGATAAAATGGATCCAAGGAGGTGCAAGGGATTTTAACAAAAATATGGAGACCAGACATTCAAGAAATCACAACAACCACACTGACTGATTCCCGAGATTTACTGTGGTCACAACAAAATATATCATGGCTAACCATGTGACCTTCACCCAGACACCCATACCCCCAAGCCTCCAAGCCCAAAACCCAGGAAACATCTTCAGCTCTTCCAGCTTTCTCATCACCATATGTAGTTGGTCTCCAAGCAGTTTAGAATAGACCTCATAAGACTATAGCTCCCACTGTCCAACTCACTGGCTCTTGCCCAAGTTCATGCCACCTAAAATTTCCCAAGAGCCTCCTAACCAGTCTCCCTAAATGGATATATATTCTCCAATCCATCCTCCATAGAGCCACCAAAATATTCTCTTTAGAATGCATATCTGCCTATGGCTCTGCCAAAGCTTGACAAGCAAGCCCCTGCCTGTGGGTCCGGATGTACCCAGATGGCATGTTCCTCACATACTGACCATACACTGTGCTAGGGTGAGACCCAGGTGGGAAAGAAGATAAACACAGTCCCTACTGATGTGCAACTTACATTCTTGTTGAGGAAACAGAAATTGACTAATCATGTGATCATTACTAGGAAGGAGCTAAGAGAAAAGCACTAAGAGAATATAATGAGGAGCAGCCTAATCTACTCTGGGAATGTCAAGAATGTCACCTCCAAGCAAAGGAGCATGTTTAATCTGATATCTGAAGGGTAAAGGGAGTTCAGGAAAAAGGGAGAAATGTTCTAGACACAGGGAACAATGGAATGCACAAATGCTCTGAGTGGTGAAGGAATAGAGTCTGGAATCCCAAGAGCAAGGAGAGAGGGGGGCAAGAGGAGGCTGGTCAGGGGTCAGATTATCCAAGGCCTTTTAAGTCATGATAGAGACTTTGTGTTTAGCCTTTGGATTCTAGTAGAGTAACAAACCATCCCAGGGTACCTTGGACTGACGGGTTTCCGGAGATGCAGGATTTACAATGCTAAGATGGGAGGTAAGGAGGTAATGGAGAAGAGTGACCAAGGATGGCAGGTCTGTGGCCTGCACTGCCAGTATGCAGTTGAGCCACTGCCTGGAGGGGACCAGGATAGGAGGGAGGGTGACATATTCAGTTGTTGAATTTGGGAAGTTGAGGCCACATTCAAGTGGAGATGCTAGCTAAGCTCCTGGTTCTATGGTCTGAAGCTAGAGGTCTCCACAGAAAGAGGTAGGTTTGGGAGCTATCAGCAGAGATGTAATTGAATTATGGGAGCAGTCAGGCAACCTAGAGATAAAAAGAAAGCTGACACAGGGACCTATATCCCAACCTTGAGGAATTCCAATGTTTAAAAATCTGGTAGGTAAGGGGCGCCTGGGTGGCTCCATCAGTTAAGTGTCTGACTCTTGATTTCAGCTCAGGTCATGATCTCATGGTTGTGGGATCAAGCCCCATGTCGGGCTCTGTGCTCAGCGGGCAGTCTGCTTGAGCTTCTCTCTCTCTCCTTCGCCCTCTATGCCTCCCCCTACTTGTGTACTCTCTCTCTCACATAAATAAATAAATCTTTAAAAATTCTGGTAGGCAAGAGCAAAACCCAACAAAGGAGGCTGAGAGAAAGCAGCCAAGGCTGTAGGAGGAAGGTATGTCAAGCAGGACAGAATGGTCCACCATGTCCAATGCTGCTGGAAAATCAAATAAAACGCCTGGGCAGTGCCTACTGATGAGGAATGCAGAGGTCACGATGACCTTCTCAGAAGTGTTTGAGTGAAGCAGGGAGATAGGGGTAGACTCAGGAGTAAGTGGGAGGGAAGGAAATGCATAGCACAGAAAATTTATTTGGGGAATTTGGCTGGAAAGGAAAGTCATGGGGCAGGAGTTGGAGAGAGACATGAGGTAGAGGGAGGTTGTGCTCTAAGGGGAGAGACCTGAACATGGGGATATGCTGATGGGGAGGATCCAATAGAGAGGAAGAAGGAAGAGGCAAGAAAGAGAACGGCTCGTCACCACTCCCCCCAGTCCACCTCCTCCGGTACCTCAGCCTGCAGTCTGCACACTGCTCTGCCAGCTCACCCTGTTCCGAGTGGGCTAGGTGCTTTCCTTCTCTGTCCACAGTAACTCCTCCTGGGATCAAGGGACCACCACTGCCCTCAAAGCGGACTGGTTTCCTTGTCGTCTGTCCCACTAAATGGGGAGCTCTACAAAGGCAAACAGTCCTCTCAATTCTTAGCCCAAAGCATTAGCTGGCCCAGAGTACATGCTCAGGAAACATGTGTGGAATGAATGAATGAATGAATGATGATTTTGAAGGTACACATGGGTAGGTGTGAGGACTGTCTGGGCTGGCATGAGGAGTGGTCTGTGTTCTCCAGAAGCTTGGCCCTCAGAGAACTTGGTTTCTGCGGTTCCCATTAGGGGCAGGGGGGCAGCGAGGCAGGGTGGGGTGGACTCCTCACTGAGCTCGCATTCTTCCCTTCCATTGTTCCTGACAGCTGTGCATGGAAAGTACAACATCCACCAAGGCCCATGTGTTTCCCCTCCTCCCCTCCCTCAGCAGGGAGGGAACAGATGGGCGTAATTTATGCCCAAACCCCTCCCTTGCAGCCCTGGCACTGGGGAGAGGAGATGTAGGGGCAGAGATCCACCCAGGTTCCACAAACTTCTCTCAGCATCTAGGCAAGAGAGCCACAGCAGGGGCCAGCCAGGGAGCAGGAGAGGACAGAGGGTGGGGAGAGGAGCAAAGAAGGAACATGCCAGTTGAGTACGACTGCAGCATCCCAGCCCATGTGCCATCAGGGCATACGCATTATCTCAGCACAATTCTGCAAGCAAGAGACTATTGCACCTGCTTCAAACACAAGGAAACTGAGGCTCACAGAGGTGAGGGACATGCTCCAAGATCACCCAGCTGGTGACTGGCTGCAGAGCCAGAATTCCAATCCAGGTCTGTCAGGCTCCAAAAGCTGTGAACTCTCCACCAGACCCCACTGAGGGAGGAAGTCATGTCTTTAGGCCTCCCTCCACCCTCCTCTCATGGGTCATCTAGGGTAACAGGCGAAGGAGCCGTGCGACTCAAGCGCCTCTGCTGAAGGGGACAGGACACTGATGCCGAAGCTGTCGGAAGTGCATAGACCAGGAGAAGACTGTGCGGGAGGGAAACATGAAGGGGCACCCTGGAAGGGCAAGGACCTGAGTTCTGTTGGGGTGGGCATTCCTTTGACTGGCTTTTGAGGTCAGCCCTCGGTAGGGGCGGTCCCACAGACGACCTTCAAAGCTGGGAGACAGGGTCAAGGTGAGATTCTGAGGGCTACTGATCTCCAAGTCACCACAACCTGCCTCCCAAGCCACCCCTTGCCTTTTCCACCAATTGCATTTGAGGCAACTGGCCCAGAACCCACACACAAGTGGAACCTGGGTGTGAGCCCGGGGGCCTCCACATGCTAACTGGGCACCCAGGGGCAAGCCCCTCTGCCTGCCTGCCCTGGTCTCTTGATCCGTAGAACAGGCTTGTGTGAAGGGGGGGGCTGAACCCCATCTGCAACTGTGTCCATTCAGAGTCCATCCGGTGTCTTGGTTTGTCTTCTTTTTGCCCTATCGGATCTGTGGTTCCTTGTAAAAACTGAGAGACTACACCTAAAAGTATAAAGTTCCAACTTCTTTGAATAAGGTCTGCCACTTGGGCCTACATGGCCCGTGGTTACAGTTCAGAGGGACATGGCTCTCCACTGTCCCCACCTCTCCCTCACTGATGTCACCTGCCCAGGAGATGTGGCATTTGCTACCCCTGCTGTGAAGATGGTTTCGACCATAGCCCTGAATCTCTGAGTCCTTCGAGAACAGTGAGCCCAACCGATTCTAGTCCATCAGCACCTCCCCAGCACCCAGCAACAGGCTTGGCTCCCAGACGTGCTCAGCCATTCACTTGTTTAACAAATCCATGTACATGTTGAGTCCCTACTCCGTACAGGCACCTCGTGAGAGGCTAGAGACTTGAGCAACGAACAAGCCAGGTGTTCACGGCATGCTCACAATAATCCGTGAGCTCTCTTCTGACATCATCTCCATTGAACAGATGAGAGAGAGGGAAACTGAGGCACAGAGCAAGGGAGGAGCTCACCCAGGATTCCAAAAGGAGAGGCAGAGGGAGGATCCGAACACCACTCAGCTGATTTCCAACCAACCCGTGTTCTGAATCACCGGCCTGCAAATTGAGGCCTGTGGGCCAAATCTTGCCCACTGCCCTGTTCTTATAAATAGTTCTACTGGAGCGCAGCCACGCCCATTCATTGACCTTGTCTGTGGCTGCTTTCCCCCACAATGGCAGAGTTGAGTGGCTACAGCAAAGACCGTGTGGCCCCTCAAAGCCTCAATATTTACTACCAAGCCCTTTACAGAACAGGTTTGCTCGCCCCTGCTCTGAGCCACTATTCTAAGCATCCTGCCTTCACAAGAGGTCACTGCTTTCATGAAATTGTACTGAGGGGAGGGGGCAAGCAAGAAAATACATACATAAGAAAGGCACATCCTGCAGTAGAGAGGGCCTAGGTAGCTCCGGCACCGAGTGCGCAGGGAAGGCCGTTGAGCTGAGATCTGACTGACAAGGGGCCAGTTACGTAGAGATTGGGAGGAACTTTCTGGGCAGGGAGACCAGCTGGGCAAAGGCCCGAGGGCACCAGCAAGCACTGAGAGCAACAGGAACAGAGAGAAAGCCAGCCTGCCTAGTGCCCCGCAGACGAGGAGGTGGGTGCAAAGGTAGGAAAGGGTCTGGCTGGAAGGACTTCCTGAAAATGTTAAGCAGATGAGCTAAGCAGCGCCTGGAGAAGACCGGAAACCCCCGCCTGGCATGTGCTGGCCTTCTGGATCCAGACCCTTCCTTCACACTGGCAGGGCCTCCTCTCCCTGGGCTATAAAATGAGTTCTCACTATGAACCGCCCTTCAGAGACTGGCGTGAGTCGGAGGCAATAAAAGACACGACATGACGGAAAAGCCCTTTGTAACCATGCACGGCATTCCCCCGACTTGACGGCGGCCCCTGACGTGCATGCTGAAGTGCACCGGGAGGTTCATCACCGCCAGGAGCTTGAGACCCCTGAGATCCAGCCTCATCCCGGCTCCCGCCTGGGAAGCCTGATGCATCCCTCCCAGCCAGGCTGACTCATGGTGCAGCCTCATACGTCCCCAGAGACTGGGGCTGCATTCCCTTCATTCAGCCCTCAGCTAAGGGGGGAGGTTGGAAGAAAGAAAAGGTAGCTGGTAGAGGGAGGAGCCCCAAATATGTCACCACATAGATCGACTGAGCTTGCAAAACCGAGCAGAAGGCTGGGAAGCTGAACAAAAAGCGTGTGTGCCTGCGTGGGTGTGTGTGTGTGTGTACGTGCGTGCGTGGGTGTGTGTTTGTGTGTGTGTGTGTGTGTTGGCATTGTGGGGTAGGGACCAAAGAGGGAGGTGCCTGAATAATACGTGACCAAAGCCAACGGGTTCTCTGACATGCACCTTGCTGCCTTGGGTACTGAGCACCTGTGTGAACAACTGACGTAAGGCTTACGGTCAAATCTGTAAGGCTTTGAAAGGTCAGTACATGAAGATGAATGACGTACAGATGAAAGATTTTGAGTCCAACAAGCCAGGGTCGGCTTCCCAAGCCATATGACCTTTGGAAAATGACATTCCCATTCTTAGTCTCAGTCTCCTCACCTGGTGGTAAGTGGGAATAACACCTCCTTAAAAAAAAAAAAGTTGTTTTGAGGGTAAGCAAAAGTAGGGTAGTTAGAAGAAGCACTTAGCTAAGTACACCATTCACAGTAGCTCTCAAAAATATTAGTACCTTTCCCCTCTTAGATTCTCAGGGTTAGCAGGGCCCCTGGCGAAGCTGGGCTGAATGGGATTCTGAAGTCTCTGTGAGCCTGACGAATGCAGAATGTGGGGGGGGCTCTTTAGACACAGACAAGAGTCCTGAGAAAACCCAGGGTAATAATGGGTCCTGTGATTTAGCTTCAGTAATTAATTAATTAGTTCACTCAACAAAACTTTATGGGGTAGCCCCTATGTGCTGGACCCCGCGGGAATGCAGGACATACAGAGATGGGTAAGAGAGAGGGGTTGGGAAGTTAACAGATGGCCAGATCAGAGAAGGACAAGCACAGAGTAGACCCTCAAATGGCGGAACGAGCGCACAGCTGAACGGCCATTGTCGTATGTTTGCTGGACACTGACACAGCCCACAGGTAGAGCGGTCCTTCCTGTTCATGGGAAAACATCGCCTCAATCCAAAAGCAGGACAAGTGAACAACTCAGGTTTTATATTCCAGACAGGTCTGGATTCAAATCCCAGCTCCTCTAATACCCAACTCTGTGACCTGGGCAAGCCATCCACTCCTCTGATTCTCCAGGTCCTTAAAACTAAATCAGCGATAAAACCTGCTCACTCTGGCCCAGAGGTTTGGAAGCTCACACCGTGGGACTGACTTGAGTTTCCCCCAAAAACTGGTTCTCCCCTTCTCTCTCGGTATTAGAAGCCCCCAATATTAGCTGAGTACACAGCCACCCAAAATAAACCAAAGCCTCTCTTGGTGCTATCTTTCACCAAAGGACTAAGTTCTGATCAATGGGGTATAAGTGGAAAAGGTACCTGCAGTTTCCAGGGAGGGTGCTTGAACTATGCTTGTCCTTATCTCTCTTTCTTCCAGCCTGCTTTTGGAATGCAGATATAATGGCTGGAGCTCCAGCTGACATCTTGGACCAGGAGGTGATTTTGACAATAGCAACAAGACAGGAGCCTGAGCCCCCGACACTGTATCACATAACAACCCTGCACCGGATAACTCTGACTTCTTACATGAAAACAAGACAAAACAAAACAAACAGAAATCTCTTTTTTGCTAATGTTACACTTGCTAAGGGTTTGAAGGAAGGGTGATGTTTAAAATGCCTCCAACTGAATCCAATTCTTACTAACCAATTTTCACTAATACTAGCAAACCACATTCAGAGGCTAGGGAGATCTCTTGTGGCATGCATTACTCAGCAGGCCATGGTCTCTGTTTCCTCCTGACTGAGGACCCATCCTCCCTGACTGAAGTGCCTCCCACACCCAGCCCCTCCCTTGTGCCCAGTTCTCCTTCAGTGAGATCATAAGCCTTGTAGGACACCCTCAGTGCACCAGTTCATTCACAGATAAGAACAGCTCTGCTGCAGGAATCAGGTGGCTACAAGATCAAAAATATGGGAACAAGTTTATAAATGCACGAAGACGAGAATGCTTCCAAAAGCAGGGCTCAAATTTGTATACAGACCAAGTCCAGCTGGGTGATTCAGCACCAGCTGCTTAAAAAGAAATCCACGTATGCACTGTTCAGTATGTACCCATGGAATGCCTTCTCCAGCCAAGGCACCGTGCCAAGCCCTACAGGGCAGAGGAAAGGAGAAAGCCCCATCACTGAGAACCAGGAGCCAACGTCCAAATGAGGAACTAACATGTTCACACAATGCAGTTCATTCATTCATTCAATGGCTATTTATTGAGCACCTATTATGTACTAGGAACAGGGCCAAGGGGCAACTAAGTAAGGAAGGGAATCAGGAATTCAGCCTGGGGCTGCCAATTGAACACGAAGACATCTATCCTCACCCCCCCTCTCAGTCCCAAAGAAGCCACGGGTGCCCCCCAACTCCTTCATTTTGAAGTCCAAATATTCCTAACAAAAGGAGGCACATGGCTTAAAAATGGACTTGAATTTTTAGAAGCTGACCATAGGTAGAGAGGGGTCAGGAGTACTGGGAAAAGACCTGCAGTTCCCTGTGTAGTCGTGGTGGATCTGAGTCCAGGACTGGCAGCTTCCTAAGGCAGTATCCATGACTCTCTACCCCGGGCCTCGGGTGCTCATCTTTACAAGGCCATCGGGATTAAGAGAAAGCTCTGTCATCAGGCACGCCTCAGGTGGAATCCTGAGTCGGCCACCACATGGCCACTAGCCTGTTTCTGTTACAGGGAATTTGTCTAACGTTTCTGTAAGATTGGAGCGATAGGCCACTGACCTCATTTGGTACTGGAAGGATAAACACTACAGGGAGAAAAGGAGCAGGAGGGAAGAAGAGTCTAAAATCTCCCATCCAGCATAAAGCCCTCCTCTATGCCTTATCTATTCATTTTTTAATCTTTTTTTTTATTGCCATAAAATATGCATCCTATAAGAGTGCCTTCCCCTCTTTGGGCCTCAGTCTCCCCATTTAAAAAGTGAAGGGTTGGCCTAGAAGGTATTTGCTGCTTTGCCTCTATTCAAATGCAGCTGACCAGAACATTAGAGGATTTTCTGGACTTCTCTCGAGTGTGACTTAGCAACATAGTTGTGTTTTTTTTTATTTGCAGAGCATTTCAGTCAGTCATCTCGGAGCAATACCCAGGTGAGCATTTTATCAGGGAATTAAAAGGAGGGGTGCACAGGGGACACAGAACGTGGCCAGGAGGGGACAGACCAGGCGTGGAGCGTGGCATGGCAGGAGCTTTGGAGGCTGCATTCCAGCCTTGAGCACCAGAGAAGCCAATTGTATGGCTCCCACTGTATCCAGAAGTCTCATTAAGTTCGTTTTATAAGATTTTTTTGACAAGTGAGGCCCTTAAAACATGTTTCCTCATTGTGCAGAGGTTGAAGTTCAATCCAAACATTTGTCTACAGAAGAAACTGGGCAGATCTGACTGCCAGGGGGACCATCATAAACTCCACTCACACTCTGGGGCCCCGGGAAGGGGTGCTTCTTCAGCATACCCTGATGGTGGCTCTGCTAAGAATAATAATGCAAATACAAGGAATTAAAAACCCAGCATCCAAACACCTTCTGGCTTTCTATGATCTGTAACTCTGCAAAAATCAGTGTTTTTATCCTAGCTTCTCTTCCAAAGCACATGGTTAGACAGGGCTAAACTGGCATCCCCATTCTGGTTCCTCTGGTGCCAAAGCCTTAATTCTTTCTGTTCCACCAGCTACCTGCTAATGCGAAAGGGCAAGACAGTGGTGCTGGGAGTCCCTAATCGCCCAGCTTTGTATGAAGCCTTTTCCGGAGCCGACAATACTACATTTTCTGGGGGGGCCCCCAGGGAAGCCCAGGGTCCTCTACAGCCTTGTCTTGGCATCGTGTGTGGTTGGGAAAGCTGAGTTGAAGCTGGCTTCTCCATCAAGGATGGGGCAGCCCTGCAGGCAGCAGACTCACCTTGCAGCAACCGGAACCAAATTTGAGAGGCCTTGCCTGCAAAGTATCTCAGGGACAGATCAGGTAAGACCGGCCACCTGGGTGACTCGTGAGCCCTGCTATTATCACAAGCGTGCATTTATTCAGAGATCAAGGGGAAAGTCAGACCCTGAGGGAAGCAGTGGGGACAGGACAGGTCATGGGAAAGTCCACTTCCCAGCAGCCTCCTCAAACCTTCTCAAACTCACCTGACTGAGTCCTCAATGCCTGTCATGGAGGGCAAAGTCAGGCTGCTTCAAGCAGGACACACAAGTCCTTTAAGGACTGACCTGTGCTCCCCGGCAGCCATTCTCCACCCACTGCTTCCAAACCACACAGGACCAGCCCTCAGCCATGGACAAGTGAGCACCTCCTGCTCCCCAGGCACCCCCACTGTCACACAGCATGTGCTCCTTCCTCCCTTCCCAGTGTCTGTCCCACCGCTGGGCAATATCCACTCATCCCCTGAGGCCTTTCTAAGTCCCCCGGTCCCTCCTTCTGCCCAGCCTGCTCGTCCCTACGTAAACTCCTTAGCCAGCTGGTGGCTCCATTCCCGTCTGTGTGAATTAGAGATAATAATAATAATACCTTTCTCATAGGG
This sequence comes from Halichoerus grypus, assembly GCF_964656455.1. NCBI lineage: Eukaryota > Metazoa > Chordata > Mammalia > Carnivora > Phocidae > Halichoerus > Halichoerus grypus. The sequence goes on along the minus strand of NC_135725.1, from coordinate 69,600,681 downwards.
TTGATGTGAGGATTCAATGACACAAAACACATCAGTGCTTAAACAGGGACTGGCCAGTGCTTCATGCATTTAGCCACCATAATCCTTCTTACCAGGTTTGGATTCCAAGGGAACTGGTAGGGAATTTGCCAGCAGGAGCTTTGGCCACATGGCTCAGCCCTCGCCTTCCAGGGGGTACTCCTTTCTCCTTTCAGGGCTCAGCTCAAGCTTCTGTGCTGTGAAGACCTCCTTGGCTACCCCAGCAGAGAAGCCCCCCTGCAGCTGGAGCTCCCATTTGGCTGTGTATGGGCCACCATGCAGGCCCCTGGTCTCCTGTACAACAGTGGTCTGATTTGCATGCCTCTCTCCCACCAGACTGAGATAGGGGGACTATTTCTTTTTTTATTATTATTATTTTGGAGGTTCCACTGAGAGTTGAAATAGGGGGAAAATCCCCCTATATGCCAAGCAAGACTCCAGTTAGAGACAAGAGAGGTAGCAGTAACAATAAAACCTGCATTATTTGCCATGGGTTGTTGTCCATGGACACAGGAAAGGTAAAGATTTTTTACGCACATTTACTTCACCTTGATCTCGGACTTTCAGAGATTTACATCACATTTTGGGCAAAAACCTGAACCAACCAGATATCTGAATCAGCATTCCAAGAACACACATCCAGTGACAGGGCACTCACTATCTATGAAAATAACCTATTCCATTTTTAGTATCTCTGACTATTGTAGAGTTTCCCTTGTATTGATCTGCAGCTTCTTCCATTAGTCATGATTTTGCTTCTTGAGCCCCATAAAATCCATCTTCCTCCTATTCTCAGGATAGAGATTTCAAGATAGGGCTCTTACATCTCCAGCCCCTTCCTTCCTCCAAAGTAACACCCCAGTTTCTTTGGCCAAGTCTTCAAGGCCCTTCCCATCTATTTCCATGTCAACCGACTTCCACCCAGTGGTCCCACTCCCAGTGCAGGACCCAGACATACGGGCAGAACTTCTGGTTGGCTCCACCTAGCAAAAAACAGCAATTGAGACTCTCAGAGTCAGGACCTTAGCTATCATCCCAGGAAGTTCAGCACCCCCACCTTACAGATGAGACTGAAGGCCACAGACGTGTGCTGATTCCCAGTACACCAGAATCACGTTTGTTGACAACAGTAAACAATATCATCATTGTTGTTACTGTTTTCACTGGCAGCCACATTACAGAATGAACTCATATTAGACTTTGGTCTTAGAATTTTGATATTCTCTTCAATGACATCAACATTAATCTTGGAATTCCCCCTCGTAAACAACTCAGTAAAAAGAGAAAAGAAATAGATGACAGATGGATAGATAGATAGATAGATAGATAGATAGATAGACAGATAGATAGATAAAGGATATCCTTAGAAATGGAAAGTAGATTAGTGGTTGCCAGAGAGGCTGTGGGGAGGAGAAAGAACAGAGAGTGATTGCTAATGGGTATGAGGTTTCTTTTGGGGGTGATAAAAATGTTCTGAAATTTGATAGTGGTGATGGTTGCACAACTCAGTGAACATATTAAAAGTCACTGAATTGTGTGCTTATAAAGGGTGAATCATATGGTATGTGAATTATATCTCAATAAAGCTATAATTTTTGAAAAACAAAGGAATAGCTGACACTCTCCAGCTTTCTTCAGTTCAGCAGCCTTTCCTTAGTGCCCTTCGTCAACAGACTCTCAAAAGGATCCTAGGGATTTAAAGGATTGATGTCACTAGTCAGAACAAACCGTGGAAATTCTTTATTGGATGTTTTCTAAACTTCTTATTCCAAGTCAGCATTCCAAGAAATGGACTCCATCACAGTTTGTTTTGGTCTAAGATGTGAACTCCCAGGCTACGAGTTATGAACACTGTGTGTCAAATGCCTGAAGTAATAACCTTGCTTAGTCTTCCCAGAAATCTGTGAGCCAACGGTTCTCAAACCTGAGTGAGCACCAGCAACACCTGGAGGGCTTGTTAACACACACACTGCTGGACTCTCCCCTCCGGGTTTCTGATTCAGTAGGTCTGGGGCGCAACTCGGGTTTCCAGGGGAGGCTGTTGCTGGTGGTGTGGGAACCACACACCACACTTATTCTTCTGTTTTACAAATGAGGAAACTGGAGCTCAGAAAGATTTAGTAAATTGCCTAGAATCACATGATGGGGCAGATACTATGGTGCACTGAGCCAGTGGCATTTCTCAAATCTCTTCTCCCTGACTACGCTCAAGAATAAAGGTTGGAAATGTTCGTAGTCCTTTTCCAACATTCCTTGCAACTAGGGTTGGCTGGACAGCATGATTCCAACCCGTGTCCCCTTCTTCCTGCTTCAAATGCTGACAGGATGCTGGGAGATGTGTTCTCCTCCCCAGGAGAGCTCCATGCTACAGATGCAGAGCCGGAGGGCAAAGTGATCCCGGGTCCTTGATGACCGGTGGGTCACCCAAAGATCCCAATGCTACCCCAAGACTTCTTGTTATGCATGAGAAAGAAACCCTTATTGGTTTAAGCCACTGTTCGTCGTTCTTTTATTTATAACTGACATCATCCCTCATGATACAGAGGAATGATCAACACTGGGGCCAGGACTTATACCCAAGTCCATCTAACCTAGTCCTACTGAATCAGAATCTGCATATTATCAAGATCCTCAGGATCTTCATATGCACATGAAAGTTGGAGAAGTCAAAGTTCTAGTTCAATGGTACCCAAGACTGACCATCAGAATCACCTGGAAATCTAAAACCAAATACACAAACCAAAAAACAGAGTCCTGGGCCTCACCACAGACCCACTGAATCAAAACTCCACTTAAAGAGGAACCAGAAACCACATCACTGGTTCTTTATATGATTTTGCTCAGGGACCTTTTTAAGAAACTAATTAGAGCTAGGGCCCTTCTCCTAGAGACCTGCATATGTACACAGACTCATGTTTTACATCTAATTTCAGGGATTCAGGGAAGTCCACCCAGAGTCCTCCTAGGATGTGTGAACTCCACAAAAGGAGCCCTCTCTACATGTCTGAGCGGTTACAGAAATGCACTCAGGATCCTAATGAGAAGAGGCAGCCTAGCTCCTGTCAGCTGGGCCAACCCTGGTTCGTTCTCACCTGAAGATAGTTTATGTAACCAGCTAGAGCCCAGGGTCACAATTCAATTAGCAGCCTCTGCAGCAACTACAGCTTTGTGCTCCCTGGGCTTTCCCATCACCCCAGATTACAGAGCTTTTCATTTCATTTTCACCAAATTAACCTAATTCGCATGGAGGATGACTTCCTGCTCAACCACTGCCCACAAGGATGCCACAGAGGCAGGTGCCTCATTCAATTAGGAGGAGATTTTGAAAAATACACGCAGAACACGCTCTTCAAAACAAGGCACTCAACAATTCAACACATGGGCAGAGTATCACTGCCTCCCCCCAGCCAACGGGGCAGATTACTCTCCCTCCACCTATAGTTTCTACTGCCATGCTTACTTCAGCATTTTGTCAGGTAATTGCTTACTGGATTTTGCAGACCACAGGCTTCTGGAGGCAGATGACAGGTTTTCATCTCTATGGTACTATGCCTAGACCTAGCACAGGACCTGGGAAAAAGTCAGCACTAAAAAAGATGATGATTGGATGGATGGGTGGATGGATGGGTGGACAGACAGATGGACGGGTGGACAGATGGAAAGATGGGGTATTCTGTTCTTTAAATATAGTAAAGGAAGTTAGAGTCTAGAAAATGCAAATGCAAGTTCCACCATGCACTAGATGGCCCTGAGGTCTCAGCAAGGCATTTAACCTTGAGTCTCGGTTTACCTCTACAAGATGGGGTCACTAAGAACACATACCTGAATTTCTAGATATGATGACAATTAAATTAGAGAATACATGTAAACACATTGCCATACAAAGCAGCCCTCAGACCAGGACTGTGGAAAGGGATGGGTCCCCAAATCTGGCAGAGCGGGGCCCTAAGTCTGGCTTCACCATCACCAGCTGTTTGACCTTGGGCAAGTGTCATAAACTCTCTGCACTTTCTTCCTCATTTGAGTAACAGGGATGGCAGTAACTCCCCTCCAGGGGCCCTGAAGGAGATACTGAGACAACTGACAGTGTGGGTGGTGGCCAAATGTGCATCCCCTTCCCTTAGCCTCTTGCCCCCCATTGCCAGATGGTGTGTATAAGTTTGTGGAATTGATGATAAGAAGTGGTTGGATAAGAAAAATTGCCGTTTCGATAAATCTGATCAAATTGTGCGGGAAAGCATGACCCAACAACCAGATCTCTAATTAGAGGTTGGGGGAGTGGGTGTGCTGTGAGATTTCTTGCCATGCAGGCCTCACAGCTCAGAGCTCAATAGAACATAGAGCTTTCAAAGCCAAGTTTCACAATTTTCCACCACATGAGCAAACTTCATTTGCCTTGATGAAGCAATAACTGTGTGCATTGCTTTATGTATTTCCCCTTTCCTCTCCTCCCTGGCCCTCCTAACTAGTCCATTCTGCCTTCTTCACAACCCCATGCTTCAGTGTTTTTCCCTCCTAGCCTCTGAGGTGGCAAAGTTGTTCAGGGATTTGGGGCCAGAGTCCTAGGTTCAAATCCCAGCTGCTAAATCTTGGCTACATGACCTTAGACAAGTCAGTTCACCTCCATGAACCTCAGTTCCCTTTGAATCTGGGTTATCTACTCCAGCCTAGGGGTGGGGGCTGTGAGTGGATGCAGTGAGCTATCATAGCTAATATGGTAGGTCATAGTTTCTCTCTCCCTCTGTGCATGTCAGAGGATCCAGCTAGAAGAAGCTCAGATGGGCCTGATTCATTTGTTCAGGAAGAAGGGGAAGTAAGAAATCCCCAGACCCAAACCAGTCTTGGATGAAAGTCAGGCAGTGGGAAAAGCCCTTACTGCGAATGCCTATAGAAATATTCTGGTATGTTACAGTCCTCTGGCGCCTTCCACCAGGGCTATGAGGCTTGTTTGGCGGGAAGGGCCAGCAGCTGTTCTCTTGATGGCCCCACGGTTCTCCCTGTCTCTCTGCCTGCCTGCCTGTCTGTCTATCCGGAGGTACTTAGAAGTCAGCTGCAGAGAAAGAGATACCCTTTTCCCAGAAAGATTCTCCCAGAACCCCCAACTCAATTTAACCCAAATGGTAGGAAAGACTGTAATTAGAAAGAGCTTTAACCTCAGATGAGCAGTGGGGAGGCTTGTGATGGGGCTCTTGTTAGGCCACCAAAACCCAGCTCCATGGATCAGTGTCCAGCTGCCCATTCACACTGTGTGAGCCCTCCTGCATTCCAGGGCAGCTCACACCATGCCCAGGCTCACCCACACAGGGGCTCCTGCCCTTCAGGTCTTCTCAGGACAAGAGAGGCAGAAGAATGGCTTTGTGGTCCTGAACAGCCTCCTGAGAGCCTGAGCATGGTCTGTGCAGCTCAGTTCTCTGCATTTGATATGCTGGGTTCTTCACAGGCATTCTCTCATCATCTCTCCCCTATGAGGTGAACCCTGCTGGACCCATTTTACAGATGAAGACGCTAAGGCCCAGGGAAATGCACAGTGCCCAAATAAACTCAGCTGGACCCTAGCAGACCCACGTTTCAGATGTGTGTCTAGTTGTCGTCCTATGCAGTGGCCTTTCCACCCCCAGGAGCTGTCAGACACCACCTCTGTGATCTGTTCCCCACCCAAGTTCCCAGTGTTTGAGACACAGCTTGAAGGGCAAACGGAAGAAAGGACAAGGTGCCGAGCAGTGGAATATACTCACTGGTGAGTGAATCAGGCTTTCCTTCTGCACAGTCATGGGGCAGGAACACCTTGCCTTTGCCTATGGTAGAACTAACCAGGGCTCCCAGAAGTCATCCCATAGCAGAACACATAGCATCCCCATTAACACCTGAAATCCCCAGAAGCTCCATAGTTCACTAGTTGTCATTGATGTAGCCTTAGATCTAGGAACTATCCACCATACAGCCAACTTGAACCCAAAAAGTGCCTCTCAAAAGGCTGCACTTCCAGCAGAGAAAAAAAGACTGATTGGACCAATGTGGCTTGAACCCCTAGGCCAAAATGTCAACATTAAATCATAGGCTAGGAAGAAAAAAGAAATCATTTATCAGTAGAATGATAGGAAGTCCATGGGTAAAGCCAGAACTGCATTTTCTCACCATGCAGAGTGGATGTGTAATTCCCCCCATTTCTCTGGAAATAAGGGGCTAGTGCTATCAGTGAAATAATTTACGAGCCAATGTGCTCCATTGTAAATGGCTGGTATGTTTACTGGCTATAAAAAACATCTCTGAACACACTGACCTTCAGCAGGTGAGCCCTTAAGTTTATAGCACTGAGGAATTGTTTTACTGCTCAGCACAAGCAACAGGTATGCTGGACACCTGTTGGGGGTGAGTGGTGGGGGATGGAGCTCTCTGGAATTTCAGCTAAATGAAACCCTCAGGAGCACCAAGTGCCCCCAGCATGAGCCAACCAGATAAAACAAACCACGGAGTGCCTCGCCAGAGCTTGGCCCATGGTAGGCATCCAAGTCTAGGATGAGCCAACTAAACAGGCCCAGGCTAAGTATTGAGGCCTGAAGTTCAAGAGGATGGAGTCTAAGACAAGTGCAGAGGGAATGCCAAGGACTACAGTGGAATAACCTAAATAAATTGACATAATTATACGGGAAAGGGGTAAGAGAAAGATCCAATGGTGTATAAGTCAGGGTCTCCCAAGAAAGAGAACCAATAGGATGTACATAGATATATAGAAGGGGAGATATACTAAGGAACTGGCTCACACAGGTGTGGAGGCAGAGAAATCCCTCCATCTGCCATCTGCAAACTAAAGGACCAGGAAAGCTGGTGGTATAATTCAGTCTGAGTCCAAAAGTCTGAAATTCAGGGGCCAACAGCATGAAGTCCTGTCTGAATCCAAATGCCTGTTCAAGGGCAGGATAAGATGGATGTCTTAGCTTAAGCAGAGAGAGAAAATTTGTCCCTCCTCCACCTTTTTGTTCTATTCAGGCCCCCAGAGGACTGGAATGTGCCCACCAATACTAATGAGGGCCAACTTGTTACTCAGTCTACCCATTCAAATGCTCATCTCCTCTGCAGACACCCTCACAAACACACCCAGAAATAATGTCTTACCAACTCTCTGTGCATCCCTTAGCCCAGTCAAGTTGACACAGAAAATTAACCATCCCAGATGGGAGCTACAGCCAAAGACCCAATATTGAGCAAATCTAGAACAGAGACAAAGCAAGAAATATTCTGGAAGGTGTTCATGAGTCAAAGAAGCAGAGAGTATGGAAGCTGCCAAATGACGCATGGGTGAATTGAGCTGACTGAAAGAAACAGGTTTAGTAAGTAAAGATATTCTTTCTTCTTCACCCTTCAACTTTCTCTGAGGAGGTATTACTTTTCCCATCAATGACTTAGTGTGGAGATTTCAGAGAGGCCCCAATGCAGAGCTCACTTCCCCAAAAGCCAATTACCAAACTATCCATGAGGATATCCGTGTTGGCCTCAGCTAGGCACATATTCTTTGAGTCCTCACCAGAAAGCTAAGGTGACATCTGACACCACCTCATGAGTTTTGAACCACATTATCAGTCCCAGGCCCTTTAAGAACTGACAGAAGTGTACAAAAGAATAAAGAATGCCCAGCTAAAGCACACTTAGAGGGTTCTGAGCCCTCAAAGGCAGTGATTAAATAGAGGACTGTGTACAATTTGTTCACATGAAGAGTCCTAAAAGAAGGCTTCATGCTCAGCCAGTGTCCTGGCCAAATGAGGAAGAGCCAAATGGGTTGGCCTACAGTTGCCCAATACCCTGGGCCTCTGGGGAGAAATAAGGAGGAAGCAAGCTATTGTGTCCAGACCAAGTTAGAAACCTAGTGATTTCCATTCCTGGTGTTTTTAATTCTGTGTCTTTGAAGGTCATTTTCATTTTTTAATTGAAAAAAATATTATGGTTGATGACCTGCCAGTTCTTCACACGTAAAATTATAATTGAAAGCCAGAAGCCCCCACCTTTTTATAAATAAATAGGCAGAACAATCTCTGAGAAGACCTGAAGCTTGGTGGGGGCTAAGGGGAGAACCTGCATTCCTGTCCCTGCTCTCCTAGTATACACATCACATGCAAGCACACACACACACTCAGGCACACACATACATCTATAATCTTCAAGCAAGGCTTGTCCACTACCATACTCAACACCTAGCACCGAAGCTGGGATTGTACTATTGACTATTTGGCAAATAAATTGATCAATAAATAAGGATATAAATGAGAGGAACCAGACACACAAGGAAGAGAAGGAAGAAAAGGTTCAGAACAGATGTGGCTTGAAATCCTGCACCCAGAGAGCTCACAGATCTATTGGCAATAACAAGCCCTGATATTTGCATAACACTCTTCAGCTTATAAAACCCCTCCACATCCCATATCACTTTTGATTCTCACCTGCCCCTCTCCTCCAAGAGGTTAGGAAGGAACTTTGTGCCGAAGTTATAAAAGAAGAGGCTAAAGCCTATAAAGGTCCACTGTTTTGTCTAAGATAGAAAGAAGCAGAGCTAGGAACTGCAGCTTTTGAAGTCAAAGCTTTAGCTCTGGTGGCTACTGGTCTATGGGTTTAGGACCACTGGTCTAAATGTACACTATTTAAGCCAGTGACTCCATCACAGTCCAGGAAGAATGGAGAAACTAACAACATCCATCCATTCGTGTCTTTATTCAACACATAGGTAGTGGACACCTCTTATGTTCCAGGCTGTATTTGAGGAGATAGAGACACAGCAATAAATAATACAGACACAGCCCCTGTCCTCCCCAAGTTTACATACTTGTGGGAGAGATCGAGATCAAGGGGGTAAATAACAAGACAAACAAGATAATTAACTATAGACTGTGAGGAGTGCTATGAAAGAGAGAAATGAGGTGATGGAATAGAAAATAATTGGGGGTCCACTTGGATGGATAGCCAGAGAGGCTTCGTAAAAAGGGTTATTTGAGCTAAGCGCTAAAGGATGAGAATGATCCAGTCTTTCTGGAAGTGGTCCAGGCAGAGGGAGGGAGCATGTGCCAAGTATTGGAGGCGGTAAAGGGTTCAGAGGTTCCAGGCTGAGGAAGGAGGCCAAAGCGGCTGGAGTTACGAATAAGGGAGAAGGCCCTTCCCATGGATGCAAAAGTAAATGTAGATAGAGGCATAGACAAAGATGTAAATCATTTTGCTTTTGCCTGCCTAGCATCTCACTTCCTCCTGGTGGCAGAACACCATTTGCCTCTGAATAATTAATTACCCTTCCACTATCTTCATCCCATGAGATTTGGGTGGTACTGACCCAACTTCCCAGCACCAGAAATGGGTACATAATCCATGCTTGGATAATCATTCCCTACCTCAGTGTACCCCTCAGCATTCCAACCAACTCACCCACCCATCCCCAGCCACCTGGCCACCATATAACTCAAACCAGGCCAATAAACAAAACTTTAGCCAGAAATGTTGGTAAAGATGTAAATGTGCCCTGCTGCTGGGGACCATCTTCCCATAACCAAGAGAAGAACATGCTTAAGAATAAAGCCAGCCCAGAGTAAAGCAGAGCTGATGTGGCTATTGTTTGAGCCCCAGGATCCAGCTGAACCTGACTTTGCATCTATGTGAGACACTAAATGCTTTTTTTTTGGCTCAACCAAGTTTGAGATGGAGCTTCTATAACTTGCAAGTCATGCATGATCCATACTTATGGTTATGCTAGCTGCTGAGTGGCAGATTGAGGAGGGACAAAAGCAGAAACAGAAACCCATTAGGAGGCTACTAGAGGAGTCAGAGAGCTGGACTGAAGAGTTTCCCCACACAGGATCCAGATTTTTGGAGCAAGTCACTGTACTGAAATGTGTGGCCATCTGTATACTGTATACTGCTCCCATGTCAAGCTCACTGGACATGCGGAGCACCCACACCTGCGTGTGCCCCATCCCTCTGCTTGGATCACTCTCATTCTCTGGGTCTTAGCTCAAATGGCCCTTTCTCAGAGCAGCTTCCAGGAAATCTGTTCAAGCAGATTCCCCCCAATTCCCCCCCGCCCCCGTTATCCCATCCGTTTGCTTATTGCTTCATAGCACTGTCACAATCCATAGTTACCTTGTTTATTTATTTTCTTATTTCTTTGGTCTCTCTCTCCCAGTGGATATAAGCTTGGTGAGGACAGGAACTGTGTCTGTTCTAGTCATAGTTGTGTCTCTAGCTCCTAAGCACAGCATGGAACACAACAGTGCTCAATAAACATACGCTGACTACCCTTTGACCCAATAATCCCTCTGTTGACAGTGATTTCTAAAAGGCAACTCAAAAATTAATCTTTTTTTTTTTTAGATTTTATTTATTTATTTGACAGAGAGAGACACAGTGAGAGAGGGAACACAAGCAGGGGGAGTGGGAGAGGGAGAAGCAGGCTTCCCGCTAAGCAGGGAGTCTGATGTGGGGCTCGATCCCAGAACCCTGGGATCACAACCTGAGCTGAAGGCAGATGCTTAATGACTGAGCCACCCAGGCGCCCCCAAAATTAATCTTTTAAATGATTTAGACACAGATAGTTATTGCAAACTAAACTGTCCAAAAATTCACTTTCAGTCAATAACGACATATCCACAAGGTGGTTACCATAGGCAAAGAAAAATCATAATTACGGAGATTTAGAAAAATGTCCTCAAACAAGGTCAAGTGATAAAGGAAGGATAAAACATTGTATGAATTACACCCATATTAGGAACGAATATGTACCTATAATCAAAATCTAAACACACATGCTTAGTACAGGAAGGGAGGGTGCAAAAATAAATAAGTGATGTGGAAAGTGTATGCATCCAGGGTGTTTGTTTTTTTTTTTTTTTTTTTACAGTGCCTTTTATTCCCTTACAAGTGGATTTAACAATAAATAGGCAACACAGAGTTGTGCACAATGACCAGATTCAGAATAAACTGCTGTAGAATGTTGGGCTGTAGGAGTAATGCCAACCTCAGAGAGCTATTGTGAAATTTAAATGGGATCCTGGATTTCGAAGTGCCCAGCATAGGTCTGGCATAAATGTTTGCTTCATAAAGAAGAAGATAGCAGGAGGGGAAGAATGAAGGGGGGGAAATCGGAGGGGGAGACGAACCATGAGAGACGATGGACTCTGAAAAACAAACTGAGGGTTCTAGAGGGGAGGGGGGTGGGAGGATGGGTTAGCCTGGTGATGGGTATTAAAGAGGGCACGTTCTGCATGGAGCACTGGGTGTTATGCACAAACAATGAATCATGGAACACTACATCAAAAACTAATGATGTAATGTATGGTGATTAACATAACAATAAAAATTTTTTTAAAAATGTTTGCTTCATAAAATGTAATAATAACATAAACTACTATAATAAAAGCATAATGCTGGTAAACATCATATTCTGAGGATAGGAGGATGGGCTCCACCACTACCTATGTGACCTTGGAGAAACTATTTAATATGCCTAAAGCCTCAGTTTCCCTATATGTGAAGGCAGGTGATGGAAGTATCTACCTTACATAGTTCTTATGAAGCTTCCTTGAATACAGCAAGCACTCAGAAGCACCACCACCACCACCACCATCATCATCGGTTGCAAGGAACAAAGCTTCAGTCAGGCTTCATATTATTCTGTCCCATGATCTGATTGATGGTGACTATGTCTTTATTGTTGCTAACTGAGTGCAAGGAAAAGGGCTTCAGTGGGCAAAGAAGTGTAGAAGGAAATGAATCACTGACCCTTCGAAAGAGGAATTTATTATTCCTATGCCACATCAAGAGGGCACTTACTAGCTACGAAATGGTTTGCGACCACTTATTGGCTACTCACTGGTCACCGTGTCGGGGAAGCCTAAGTCATCTCCATTCCCCTGTGAAGGTGTGCTGTGCTCCTGAGCTCTGGCATCGAGTGGGATAGCCCAGGAGGAGCTGCCTCTCAAGTTTCAGAGAAGAGTCAGGAAAACTGAAGGAGCCTGAGTGTCATGCAGCAGAGAAGCAGATAGCTCGGCTCTAATCCTCCTGTGTCCCGATGACTCCTCCCTCTCGGGGTGGCTTAGGTCTGTCTATTGCCTTTCATGCCCTCACCGAAGCATCTCAGAGCGGACCCTGGACCCTTCTCCAGTGAGGGGAACGGGTTTATCCTCAAAGTCTGTCTGTATTCAAGTTCTAGCTCTACCTTTTCCTAGCTGTGTGACTTTGGGCAAGTTATTTAAACACTCTGACGCTGCTTCCTGATGAGCCTATTGTGAGGATTAAAAGAGATTTGGGGATGGTGCTTATTAGCACAAAGCCTGAAACAGCATGTGTTCAAAAAGTGCTAGTGATGATGATGATGATGATGACGATGATGATGATGATGGGTACTATTACCATTGCTACTACTAATTAGGGAGGGGGTATCAGAGGCCAGTTAGGAAGTTATAAAAAAAAATGAGAGAACAAAAGAAAGGAGGGAGAGAGGGAAGAATTTGACCATGTGCACCCCCAATATAAAACCTGCCAATTGATTCCTTTCATTTATAGGAGGAAGTCCATCCTTTAGACACATCCATGCAAGGTTCTCCTTTGTACAAGCAGAACTACCCCCCCCCCCAGCCTCCCTCTTGCTATCCTTATCACTTGGGACACTCTGCTCCACTCACACTGAATGCCTAGCTGCTCCCCCAAACATCATGGCTTCTCATGGCTGGGCTAGGGGCCCCATCTCTATGCTCCAGGCGCCTGGGTGTCTTGCTAGGGGGACACTTCAATACTGAGCTTTCAGGATACGTTTATCTTTCAGTGTCCCTGAGTAGTTCATGAGTCCCATGCAGATTAGTGTCTGATTCATTTCAGTGTCCCTTGTACCTCTCACTAATCGCAGCTCAATAAACATGTGTTGTATTGAATGGAAATATAATAAACTGTTCATTATGCTATAGAATCAATACTAGTAAAAGGTACAAAGAAGGGGCTGAGCAATTGTCAAGGGGCCCGGAACATGAGGTCTGCACTCACCAAGAAGCCCTACTCGTTACAACCAAGCCCAGCTCTACCTTGCAGGATGGGGTCAAGTCTCCTGCTAACACTCCATGGGTGCCCCCACAATGGGCACATTCATACCTCATGCCGTCTCTCTACCTACCTGGTTTTCCTCACCTGAGCTTTAAGGAAAGCAGAATGAACAGTGTATCTGCACACGGCCAAAATTACCATGCCCCATACCCCAAAAGCCTTCTTGCTCCCTCCTGGTTCAACCACTCCTTCTGAGGCTCAACATGCAGGGATGGAGGTGAGGGATGAGAAATAAGGACTAGACCCTAATTGCAGCTCCTCTCTGAGAAGCAAAAACACAAGTTCTAGAGAAATGAAAATGAAGACTCACTGCTTTCATGGTGATGCTAGTTGATGATTATTGTCCTGGGACTCACTGCTTTCATGGTGATGCTAATTGCTAGTTCATTATATAAAATCAGATTGATTCCCCCCAAGACACATCTTCATCTCCCCCCACCCCCAGACATCATGAACTCATTGCCTCCCAAGCTCAAAGCCCTGGTGGCTTGACATGATATCCCTGTCCACCTGCAAAGACACTGTCCTGCAGGTTAGATTTATTTGTTTCCTTCTGCAATGCTTTGCAGATAAGATGCAAGAGCCAGTACACTGGGGTTAACAGAATTGAGGGTTAACTCCATCATCACTAGAGTGGATCATAAAGCTGAATAGCTGTCCAGTTGAGGACCAATGATGATCTGGGACCCAGATATATCATGTATGATATTGCATACCTCAAAGAGAATATTCATAATTTCTTTAAAATGCAAAGAAAACATGTGGCTATGGTATTTCCCACTACAATGCTCTTTCTGGCTAACTCTTTGATTAAAACCCGTGCATACACAAACCTAGATTTTCTAATGATAGCTGACATAAATCTCTCTTTCCCTGACACATCCCAGATGAATTAAAAATCCTTAAGTGGCAGAAAAAAAAATACTGAAGTGGCACATAAGTGATCTCTGAGAGACTGAGAATCTTACAAGGGAGTTTGGTGTGTAGGGCACCCTATGTGCTGGTCAGTTAGGACATGATTTCCTCAAAGACAGGCCCCTTCTCCATTGTGTTCCCAGTGGCTGGCATATGAGAGGCTGAAGAGATTCAAATGAGTGAATGAGGAGGTAGACTGGATCATTTTTCAAACATGAGCCTGCTTATCTCTTGGATTCATTATGAAAACTTAAAGCCAAATTCAGAAAGCACATACTTTTCTATGTTCCTAATCCTGGTGTTGCCCTGCACCCATGAACTAGCAATTAGCATGGGTCAAGCACTAACAGTTAAAAGAACATACCTTAATTAAGGTGTTTTCAACAGAGAAGAAGAAGCCATCCAATTAAAAGTGGCTTAAAGAATTAAGAAATCTATTATCTTACACAGCAAGTACAGGGGTTTCAGATGAGTTACAGAAGAGGCCCCTCCCACACCCACCCACACTCCTACACGTACACACCCTTTATAGTAAGTCCCAGTTTAATTATCCAGAAGAAGAGAATCTTGCAGATCTCAGAGTGGCCGCACAAGGCAGGTGCTGATCAGAACACATGTCTTAGCGAGGTTTCTCCAGAGCTCCTGATGACATTCAAAGGGCTATGCCACTGTCCTTTCTCACTGAGGGCTTACATCACTAAACTACAAGAATTTACCCTAACATCTAAAGCTTCTGTTTACAGGAGTATTTAAACATAGCAAGAGTGAGTCCATTTCCTCACCTATAGGAAGAAAGCAAAGTCCGTGCCGAGAATTCTTCAAACATCCCTCTGCTGTTTCAGCATTGCAGGGTATGAGAAAACTCATTTCCTCACATTTTACTTGAGAATTTGGATGCAGAATGCTAGCACAATGATTAGAAATCCATCTTCCCTGGGGCGCCTGGGTGGCTCAGTCGTTAAGTGTCTGCCTTCGGCTCAGGTCGTGATCCTGGCGTCCTGGGATCGAGCCCCGCATCGGGCTCCCTGCTCCACGGGAAGCCTGCTTCTCCCTCTCCCACTCCCCTGCTTGTGTTCCCTCTCTCGCTGTGTCTCTCTCTGTCAAATAAATAAAAATAAAATCTTTAAAAAAAAAAAAAAAAGAAATCCATCTTCCCTAATTCAGATAACACGAAAGCTCGAGGTAGGGTGACTCCACGGTTGATTTGACAGCTTTGTCAAGTATCCAGACTTTTTCCATGTCTCAGTACACCAGCTTTGTTCCCAGACTGGCTCCCCTCTTGGTCATGAGAGGGCTGCCACCATTCCAGGCATCCCAACTGGACAGGAAAACATCCAGAGGCAGAAAAGAAACTGATTCTTCCAGTTTCCTCTTTTGAAGAGTTGAAGAAACCATTTCCACATGCCTCCCATCAGCTCCCCCTTTGCATCTCCTAGGCCATGGTAGATGACACATGCACCTGAAGGTCCACTGCTGACAAGGGAAAATAGGATTACTGTAGTTAAGCTATTCACACTTCACCTTTGAGCTGGAAACAGAGACACCTTCCATGACCAAACTGGGGTTTTGTCAGCAGACAAGAAAGGAGTAGGGCAAAGGGCAGGCAACTAACAGCACCTGTACAAAGTGGCCCGCCATCAACAAGGACCTTGCAGGGTTCTACGCTGTCTGGGTGCCAGGGGTCCCTTCAGACAGAGAGGCCATGGAAGAGAAGGGCTTTGGCACTTGGGTCATCCATGGAGTTTGCTTCTGGCTCCTCTTGGGGCCTCAGCAAAGCATGTGGGGAATGTGCTGACATGATGATTTGGGGCACTGCTGCCACCATTAGTGATTGCTGCCCATGCCACTTCCAGAGGCTCCCAAATCTCATAGGATACAACAGGAAAAAAATAGAGTCAGGGTACAAGGGCAAAAGAAACCACTTTATTGGATACCTACTAGACACAAGACATTTTTTTATATACTAGATCATTCTGTTCTCATGATAACTGCCAGCTAAGTATCATTGGCATTCTGTCATAAACAAAGACGCTGAGCCATCATTAAACATTGCCCAACGTCCCACAGCTAGAAAGTGGCAGAGCCGAGACTCATGCTCAAAGCTGTCTGACTCTAACATCGTCAGCTCCTGTCTGCAGACATGTTACCTTCCAGTGCCAAACAGAGCACTAAGCCACAAGTAAAGAGAAAGGGACACTCCAGAAAACCTTAAGTCCGTGTAGGAATATAGTCAGAAAAGCTTAAGAAAGAATAATGCTCAAGAAAACCAGAAATCTGCATCACAGTTTGACCCCATAAATACAGATCCCATGCACAAGATACAGATAAAGCACCCTCTGCTCCTTAAGTCCTACCCATGGGTTGCTACGATTTGATCTCATAAGACCCCTCAAAGTATGGTCCAAGGACCAATGCTGATCTGCAAACCATTTCCAGTTCACAATAAACACAGACAATGAAAGTGAGTGGCTGGAAACCCATTTAACACTGACATTACCGTGACATTCAAGCACGTAATTAGAGGACTTATCTCAAGGAACAAGGCGTTGCTGAACTCGGGCTGCATATGGCACCAGCTGCACTCTAGTACTGGTCTACAACAGATCGGAAGATTTTAAAGTTAAGGTAAATAATATTTTTTTAACCTTGGTGTTCACAGAAAGTTGGAAAAGGACCACTCTGGAGTTTGGCTGGTTAGATATAATCACTCCCATTTCACAGGTGAAAAGAATGAGACTCAAAGAGACTGAGGCATTTGACCAAGGTCAACACCATAGGTAAGAAATCTCTCAGCTCCTAATAACAGAAAGAGTGTTGGCCAGAGGGGCTGTAAAAAGGTGGAGGCTTGTAAAAAAATAAAGTAAAACAAAACAAAACAAAATAAAAACATTCCCTCTGTCTCTGCTGTTGCCAAAAGTTGAGCTGAGATAAGATGCCTCAGGTGAGAATGATCTACAGAGAGAAGCCAGGAATAAAAGGGAGATGGATGGGTTCACTCCTGACAAAGGCCAGTCTTTCCTCAACCTGATTTATAGATTGACTTACTAATTGTTACTGCCATTTCACCTCCACAAATCATGAAGGACTCTTTTGAAAGCCTTCCCAGTCTGCCTCTAGAACTCACTAGTCCCATCATTGACTCTAGGCCCAACCACACTGAACGCCCCACCTCCTCAGAGCTTGACTCTTTCTAGAATGTTCTACCATGACCTCTTCCCCTTCCCCAACTGGAAAAGCTCTGCTCTGCCTGAAAACATTTTTGGAATAGAATATTGTTACAGCCAAGACTGTGTTTCAAGAACCAAAACGCATTCAAGCCCATTTTAAAAGGGAGGATATAGAGTAGGGCTGTTCAGTGGCCTCCCACAGACATCCCAAGACAGGAGCAGAAGTGAAGGATCAGACGAGGGACTGCAAAACCACCACCACCTGAGGCACCTCTTGCTTGCTCTCTCTGACAAGCCACTGTTCTCTGTCATCCTCCTGATATCTCAGCTTCTCTCTGCCGACCCGCCCCAATCTCCATTTTCTCCCACGCTTCCTCTCTTTGTTGCTTTACCACCTCTGTACTTTCACTCACACACACTCATTGTGGCCTCCCAACCTCAACTCCCACCTTGCAACTTGGCAAATGTAGCACCAGCACAAACTAGATCCACCTCCCCGATCCCAGGTCTGACTTCCTGAAAAAGGAAGTGGCCTGCAAGCCAGGCCACTAATCAGTGGTCACCAGCCTACCTAAGAATCAGCGATCCTGAGGTCCAAGGTCAATCTTTGATCTCAGCAGCTATTGCCAGAAAAGGCCAGGTATGCAATATGGTGAATGTCTGCTTTAATCAAGGAGACTGTAAATAGGCAGGCTGATACCACTAACATAGTCTGCCCAGCAATAAATGAAACACATAAACTCCTATATATCCTTCAGTTCCCAATTCTGGTGACAGCTCCTCTGGGAGGTCTTCCATGATCTCTCCAGGTAGGCTTTTATCCCTTGTATTCTTGTAGCACAGTGTGAATCCCTCTACAGGAATGCTCTCCATGTTACCTGGAAACTGCTTGCTTGCATCTCTACCTTTCCACTAGACAGTGAGGGCTTTGAAGACTCAGACCACACCACAGTCACCTTTGTATGTAAAGTGTGTAGCATGGAGCCCGGTGCCGAACACAGAAGGAGCTCTATAAATGAGCAGGAAGTGAACAACTGAATGAAAGGCTGAGTAGCACCTGATGCTATCCAATTTGACCAAGTTAAGTCCCTCTGTGTCCACTCTAGATAAACCAAGGAGAGTGCTGGGAGACAGGAATGTAGAGGAGGAGGAATTGAAGCAAAAGGATTCTACAAAGAAAAATAAAAACAAAAGAAAATTAGCCCCTAAAAGGAAGAGATAAAGAAGTAGGGAAAGCTCTGGCATTGTTTACTTCCAGGTGTTTCTTTCGGTATGTTTGGATTCCTTGCTAGAGCAGGTGGGAATAAGGGATCAAAGCCTGGACTCAGTTTCCCCATCTGTAAAATGGAGATAGTACCTGTTGCTTTGCCAGGTGGCTGAGAGGACAAAAATAGGTAACCGATGAAAAGTGCCCAGCAGAGCATCTGGGGGCAGATAAAAGAAGTTCATGGAGTATGGGGAATCATTTTAGAACTGCCCAGAGCATGCCAGGCAGGCTGCCACGAAGGTGGGATGTACAGGGACTTTCACAGGGAAGCACTGAATCCGTATGAAATTATTCTTCACCCACGGGGGTATTCCTGGGGTGGGGGGGGCAGCAGGGGAGCCGCTGACCACTGACAGCAGGAGGTCTGTGCAGGCCAATAACAATGTTATGATGTTAATCATTAAAATATTGTGTCTGGGGGCGCCTGGGTGGCTCAGTCGTTAAGCGTCTGTCTTCGGCTCAGGTCGTGATCTCGGGGTCCTGGGATCGAGCCCCGCATCGGGCTCCCTGCTCTGCGGGAAGCCTGCTTCTCCCTCTCCCTCCTGCTTGTGTTCCCTCTCTCGCTGTCTCTCTCTCTCTCTCTCTCAAATAAATAAATAAAATCTTTAAAAAAAATAAAATAAAATAAAATAAAATAAAATAAAATAAAATAAAATTGTGTCTGTTTTTGTCTGGGGACAAGGCATTTTGATCTTTGTTCTGCCTCTATAAAGATGAAAGGTAGGGTGCTACCAAAGGGAGCAACTCCAAGCCAAGAGGATGTCATGCCTGCCTGGCCACCTAGCTGGAAAGGCTTCAGCTCCCCCAGGCCCCAGCTGGGTGTCCCTGGAGGATAAAGCCTGAGCAGCCGCAGGTGGAAAGGGAGCAAGGCAGATCACCTCCCCTAGGGAGGCCAGGCTCTACCCATTCAGTAACTGGCTGGCAAAAGAGAATTTAAAAGCAAAGTGAAGGTCTATCCCAAGAGAAATAAAAACATATGTCCATATAGAAACTTGTACATGTGGTGCCCGGGTGGCTCAGGTGGTTAAGCGTCTGCCTTCAGCTCGGGTCATGATCCCAGGGTCCTGGGATCGAGCCCTGCAAAGGGCTCGCTGCTCAGTGGGGAGCCTACTTCTCCCTCTCCCTCTAACCTGCCTCTCTCTCTCTGTCAAATAAATAAATAAAATCTCAAAAAAAAAGAAAGAAACTTGTACATGAATGTTCAATGCAGCATTATTCATAACAGCCCAAAGGTAGAAACAACCAAATGCCCATCAACTGATGAATGGATAAACCAAAAGCACTACATTCATACTATGGACTATTATGTGGCACTAAAAGGAATGAAGTATTGATACACCAAGGATGGAGCTTGAAAACATTACATTAAGTGCAAGAAGCCTGTCACAAAAGACCATATATGATTCCATTTATATGACACATCCAGAATGGGTAAATCCATGGAGACTGAAAGTAGATTAAGGTTGCCAGGGGCTGGGGAACAAGGGAATGGGGAGTGACTGCTAATGCGTTTCTTTCTGAGGTGATAAAAATGTTCTACTCTGTAAATATACTAAAAACCATTCAATGGTATACTTTCAACAGGTGAATTGTGTGGTACAGGAATTATTGCTTAATAAAGCTGTTATAATAAAAAAAAAAATAGCAGTGTGGAATAGTAGTTCATGCCTGAACTTTGGGTCAGATTCTTAGTTCTCATATTTTCACTGAGAAAACTCTGAGCACCTACTGAGTGCCAAGCACTGTTCTAGGTGTTGAGTCCACAACAATGAATAAGACAAACAATGCCCTGCTCTCTTGGCACTTATGCTTTACAGGAGAAATCTACCAAAAGAAAATTAAAAATTTAAAAAGGTAAATGAGCAAATAAATGCAAGTGTGCTGAGACCATGAAGCAAGTAAAGAGCTTAAAGAAAGCATCCCTTAGAATGTGGAAGCATGCATAGGAAAAATTCTGGGCAGAGGGGCTAGCATGCATAAAGGGCATGGGGTAGAAAAGGACTTGGTGTGTTAGAGGCACTGAAGAAGACCAGAAGGGCTGGAACAGTCACATTCCCACTTCTTTGAGCAGACCACAGACCAGGCACTTCCACTCTGAGCTCTTCTATGGTAAGACGGGGAGAAAAACAGTACCTGCTCACACGTGGGAGCACCTGGCTGTGTGCTGAGCAGAGAGTAGGTAGGACCCAAATATTCCTCCCCTCCATCCCCAACTCAGGTGCTGGATACGGTTTATTCCTCCAGCCTGGATTGGGTATTCTTCCTCTCTCTCCCTTTAGAAGCATAGACATTCCCTGGAAGATTCAACAAAACTAGCAAATGAGCTACACCATCCTCTTGGTCATGGTAGGGCCTGACATATTTTCCCTGTATGCCTGCGCTACATGGGCCACAAGAATCAGGCTGTGTTAGTTTGTGAACTGTTTATCCTTGAACAGCACGAGCTGGTAGGTCCTTGTTGACCAGTATCCCTAGAGCAGCCACCATGGTTGCCTTTGTTCCTCAACAGCCTGTTGGCGGGCTCTAGGCTTGGTCTGAAACTGGTCTGAGTCAGAAGCTCAGCAAAGGGAGAAAATGTGATGCTGTTGATAAGGGCAGATTCCAGGCAAACTTAGTTCAACTTCTTCCTGGCTAAGTGCCCTGAGGTAGGGGACTCCCCTCTCGGGTCATTTTTCTCTGGCGCTACCAGCCTCTGCTACCGTTACAACATTCGAGTGTCTGCTTGAATCCTCCCTGTCACCCATGATATTTAGCACTACTGTTATTCCCATTTCACAGAAGAGTAAACTGAAGCTCAGACAGCTGAGGTCATACAGCTAGTTGATGAAATTACTGGATTTGAACCCAGGAAGTCTGGCTCCAGAACCTATGATCCGTACAACCACACACTATAACATCCCTCAGCTGTGAATCGGGACCATAACGCTTGCATTGTGAGGTTTTCGTGAGGATGGACCTGAGCTAATGGAAGATAAAGAACCTCGGTGCTTGGATCAGAGAGACCGTACAATGAATTGTACCTAGCCTACTGCCCCTATGCCCCTGGAGTTTAAAGGGGACTCTGCTGTTGGAAGGGATTTTTTCAAACTTCCAGGTGAGGTGCAGCCAGAGAGAAACTGACAACACCAGCTGAGAACGCCAAATCCCTCGCCCGTGGAGCTCTCCAGCAGCCACTGAGGTTTCCATGCAGACCCAGGAGAGATGATTTGAGTTTACAGGGGAACCTGCTGGTGTCAGCTGCAGGGCAGCTGGAGACTGACAAACGCTCTAGGCAGGAGGCTTCCGCGGCTAATTGGAGGAATCGGTAGGGTTACGGGAAGGTGGGCTGGGGGATCCAGTCTACTTGACTCTGTCAATGTCAATGGCTATCAAAGTCAACTCCAGGGGTCTCCAGAGCTGCTGAGGCAGAAGGAGACTTCCAATGAGGAACTTTCAAAGGAGTCTTAGACTCCAGTTTGGCAATGAAGGAGAGGGCACCACACTCAATCACAAGGAAAGCTGCATTTTTTCCACTACGGAGTCAAGAGAGCAGCAGAGTGAAGTGGAAGGAGCTAATCTCACTTCTAGACTTACTAAAAGGGAGTTTCTAACCTTTCCAAGACTCTGTTTCTCCACCTGCAAAATGAAGCAAATAACACCTACCTTACAGAGGGTCGTCCAAGTATATATATATGGCAAGCATCTAGCAAGGGCGCTGGCACACATTTTTATTTAAAAATAATAATAATCAAAGCTCTTATTTACTGTGCTAAACTTTATACATGCATTTGATATTCTCACTGAATCCCAGCAACCACCCTGTTGAGATAGATATTATTAATAGTCCCATTTCCCAGATGAGAAAACTGAGGCTACATAGTTACAAGATTGCATATCCAGGGTCATACAGCTCGTGAGTGGGTACCAGTTCAAGGTCATATAGCTCGTGGGTAGTCAAGCAGGGCTTTAAATCCAGGCAGCGAGACCTCAGAGACTCCAACTGAATTGGTTCTAGTCTCCACAGACTTTCCCCTGCCCTTTCTCAGGAATGCATACTGCCAACCCAACTCTGATTCATGTTTATGGGGCCATTCGTGGTAACTGGGACAGTATGGAGGAATGGTTTCAGACAATACCAGCTCCTCCTTCCCAGAGGTGCTGTGGCAGTATCTCTTTGAATCCTTCCAACAGCCCCATGAGAGACAGAACAGATTAACTTCATCATGAAGACAAGAAAACAGGGACAGAAAGATGGAGTGAATCATCCAAGGTTATGGTCAGGCGGTAAGGAGGAGAATTAGAGCCCACTTCAGCTCTAGGCTGGGTTCCAGGGAAATAGATGCTGGATAATAAGTTATCTCGCCTCCGTGAGGCCAGGCAGCCTTGTGTCTACACAGGAAAACAAAGGTAGATAAATGCAGGAATTCACGGCCCTATAAAAAATGAATTAAGATAAAATACATACCCTTACTAGTCAATGAGGGAGGTTTATGAACACAAATGCATGACAATGACTCAGAGGAGCATAATTATCTTATCATAAGTTAAAGGCAATAGATTTTCATTTCTAAGTAAATATCGTATTTCCTTGATCCTAAAACACACCTATTTTTGTTCGCGTTTAGTCACTTCTGAAGTCCAGGTATAACTTACCATGGATGTATACATTCAGTATGTCTTTCTTACCACCCACCCACCTAGAGGTTGGTATTGAATTGAGAATATGTCAGACAAGGGATGTTGCCTTAGAACTGAAGTCCCTGCTTCTTATCTCTGTCCTAGGTAAAGCCCCCACCCCTAACCCTGCCCTCCTTTCCCTCTTTCAGGTCAGAAGAGGAAAAGCATTCCCAGTGTGTCAGGAGATAAGAGGTAGCCAGCACTCTCTTATAGGGCCAGCACTCTCTTATAGGACTTGGGGAAGAATTAAGTGATTGGGGGAAAAAGAGATCTTCTCTCCCCCAGCCCAGGACTACCTCTATTCTCTGATCTCTAATGCAAGGACATGGGAATGGGGGACTGAGCCTGGGTCCCTGTGTCCGGGGTCAGTGGAGAGCATGCCGTTGTGCAGTAGGACATGTGAGTCCAGACAGGAAGAGGTTCACTGCAGACCACTTAGCAACCCCATGGTAGAGCCCGGTCGCAAACCCAGGCTCTGGCTTCCTGGAATGAATGTCTCTCACTCTGCTGCCTCCAGCTTGTTCTCTCAAACCCTCTGCCTGGAAGGAGCCCTCAGCTGGCCAAAGAGAGGCGACACTGCCTTCTTGGAGGCAGCACAGGGTACGTGCCCCCCGGGGAAGTCACTTCATCTCCCCTCCTGCGGCTCAAACTCCCTCAGCCTCATTCTGCCCCAGATTCCTTCCCGGGATTAAAAATGGGCCTCCTTCAAAGGCTTCCCTTCTTAAATGTAGGATTTACAGCCATCACAGGCCATTAAGGGCCTTCTTCTCTCCCCTGAAGTTTTAAAAATAGAGTTAAAATGTAAAAGGAACAAAAGAGTCAAGAGAAAAACACTCAATCAGGAATCAGAAGTGCTGGCTTCGGGCCCTGACCCTCACCCTTCCAGTCTGTGAAATGGGCACAACACTTTTCTATCTCTGAACTTGTTTCCCAGTCCCCTTTCAGCCTGGCCCCCACTGCTCCTGGCAGGCTCAGGGGAGAATCCTGCTAGTAAAGCCTCTGAGCTCTGAGCTCTGTGGGGGGCAGCCTCTGGCCTGCCTTGTTACTGTCTGCTGAGTTGAATCACTCAGAAGCCATGCTCTGTCCTCCTTTAAAATGGCAGACAACAAAGACAGACAGGTAACAACTTCAGTTTAAGCCTCCTTAACAAAACGTTGGCCTAAGGGGCTCTGCCTCCACCCCCAGGTGCAGAACAAGAAAATAGAGCCAGCCAGAGGTAGAGGGGAGGGTGTGTGGAGGAAAAGGAAGGGAGAGTAAGGGGGTGAATGAAGACCCCAAGATGGCCCAAGGATGAGTCTCATCGAGGCCAATGACAAGCAGCTCCCAAATTAGCTGAGAACCTCTGAGCCCACCAGTGCACAGGAAACACACATTTTCCCAAGGCAGTGGGGTACTGGTTTAAGAATCAGACTGCTGGCTTCATGACCCCAGCTCTGCCACCTAACAACCTGTCTGACCTTGGGCCACAACTTAACCTACCTGTAAAATGGGATATGTAAATAGTAGCTGCCTCCTAGGGTCATAGAATGCTCATAATAATGCCTAGCACTAAGCTAATTCTAGGGTATTGTTCACTGCTATTACCGACCCAGAGGCTGACATACACTATTATCTCACAGAATCTTCATAAGAAGCCTGGGAAGAAATAATTATTTTCCAGAAGAAAAACCTGAGGCTCAAGTCACACTGCTGATTTATAACGGGGCTGGGATTAAAAGGCTCTCTCTTCTTTCTAACCTCAAGTTCCACTGAAGCAGGTTCCCTCCCAGAGACAGAGGACCGAAAAGCACAACATCGTGGGGCAGGGGAAGAAAGGAAGACAGTGCCAATCGGAAAGGCTCAAAGAAAAGAGGCTGGCTGGTAGGGCAGAGAGATGGAGCATCTTTCTTGCCCATGACCTCTCTAAACGGTGCTCTACAGGGAGGATGC
Source organism: Halichoerus grypus (assembly GCF_964656455.1). Classification (NCBI taxonomy): domain Eukaryota; kingdom Metazoa; phylum Chordata; class Mammalia; order Carnivora; family Phocidae; genus Halichoerus; species Halichoerus grypus. The sequence goes on along the minus strand of NC_135725.1, from coordinate 69,575,664 downwards.
TGGCTGCAGGGCCTTTTGGGGGCTCCAGGTCTTTCCCAGCAGTGCTGCAATCTCTGAGCCTCAAGAGAAATCCTGCTGCAGACCACAGCTCAGCAGCTATGAGGGAGGAAGGAGAAAGGGCAGGTCAGGCTGGGCATCTTTGGGTCAGGACACTGCACAGGCCATGGGGCTCTAGAATGACCACAGGCTAGGATAGCCCAGCAATACCTCATCATCCCCAGGCTCCTCAGGTCCCAGATATCACATTCTGACAAAGGGAATGAGGAGGCTGGGCTCAGAATGGGTCGAGCCACATCGGTGGGTGGGCAGGACCCATTCCAGCAGGGAGTAGGTCAGGCCAGTGGGGAGGCGGGCAGGATCCCAGAGCTCTGGCAGCTGTGACCACAGGCCAGGCATCTTTCTGGCCACAAAGGTTGGCAAAGGGAGACCAGACTGCCTTCTCAGACTGGAAAGAGGAGTCTCTTTAGCTTCGAGAAATTCCTGCCCAATGCCACTCTCCCATTCCCAGACTCGCCAAATGTTGGGGCAGGAAAGGGGCTTCCCAGGGTCAGCCAACAGGACCTTCTTATTCTATAGTGGGGCAAAATAAGGTCACCCAAAGTTGGAAGATGTAAATGGGACAAGAACGTGGGTGCCCCAACACCAACACCTGGTCCCATGGTCTTCTGGGGACACAGAGGAGGCTCAGATCACGTCTCTATGGCTCTGCCTCTGGGTCTGCCCCCCACTAGCAATCTGTACTATTCTAGGAGCTTCCTTCAGCTTGTGGATTCTACAGTTCTGAGATATAAAGTGGCACGTATACATCGTGTGTGTGAGTGTGTGTGAGCGCTCGTGTGTCTATTCATTCAACAGCAAATATTTATCGAGTGCCTCGGGCCAGGCTCCATTTTAGGCCCTGGAGATAAAGCAGTTCACAAAACAGATGAAGCCCCTCCTCTTGTGGGGCTGACATTCCAGGAGAGACATATAGTCTTGTGGGAGTCTATGTAAAAGGACCCTCGAGGATCATTTGTGCGGGGACTCTGATAGGTGGGGAATGTTCTGTCAATACCAGTGAGGGCCACAATCCTGCTCTGGGCCTCCTCGTGCTTCAAAGGGGGTTTTGGACAAATCTTTTGGAGGCATCTCCTGAGCCCACACCCCACACCCCAGCTCCCTGCTCCCACAGCACCCCAGGGTGCTTCTTCTGGCATTCTGTGCCCTTCCCTGCAATCACTGATTTTGTTCTCTGATTTCTGAGCAACCTAAACAGGGACAGCATCTCTGTCTCCTCTAATTGAAGAAAGGGCTGATGGAACAAAGCCATTGATTCTGAGCTCCATTTGCTCATCTGTACAATGGAGGCGATGACTATCTGGATGACTCCTGATGGTCCCGCAGATCAGATGAGACTAGGAGATGAAAGGGCCTTCGAACCAGCAGGCTGTTCTTCCAGAGATAGTCCTCATTATGCCCCATAAAAATGGCACCAGTTAAGTGCCTCTCTCTGGGAAAGGACTCAGCTGTGGAGATCCCTGGCGTTAGCCGGGCTCGTGTGCTTGTGCAGGAACGCGAGAGTGAGTGTGGGTGCACGGGCTGGCCTGCAGGGCCGGACTGGCTCCCCCAAAGACACTCTGTAGTTTCGAGGAGGCTGCAGGGAGCCGGGACATATGGCTGCCTAGGCCAGAAGGGTACCAGATGAGTCAGCCCACGGCAGAGGGCAAAGGGGAGGAAAGGAGAGAAGACACCCTGGAGTCCCCACGTCCATCCATCTGTCCATCTGTCTGTCTGCTGCAGCCAGTGGCTCGCCAGGCAGGACGGAAGCACTGCCCGGCCATAAATGAATGCTGGCTCCAGGCTGGCCGCCGGCCCTGGCCGCCTGCACGGAAGGCTGGACTTTACCCAGCAAAGCGGGAAGGAACTGGAACCTCTGAACTTGGGACTTGGGCTCTGTCGATAAGGCCCGTGGACAAACAGAGGGCAGGGGCCGAGGCTCCCCTTTATACACACAGAAGCCCAGCTCTGGGCTGATACTCCTGAGATCTTTGCCCTTTGGTTCAAACAGGAAATCTTAAAATGGAAAATGAGCTGCCTGAGGAAGGGGTGCGGCCACCAGCCTACAGGGAAGCAGGTTGTTCGCAGCACAGCGTTTGGGCTTCGTGCAGGAGGAACGCAGCCAGCCAGGGTGTTTGGGAGGGGGCAGGAGCTGCCCAGGGAAGGTAGAAGGCAGCCAGAGGGTCAGGGACAATCAGAGGCCTGCCTCTGGCCCTCAGTTACACCACTTCTTCATCGTGGGGCTTGTGGGGAGTGACCTCGCCCATAGGAACCTTGGTTTTCCCATCTGTAAATGGGGTTAACAGCACCATCCACATCAGAGAGCACTCAAGAGGATCCAAATGAAGTCATGAGTGTGAAAGTGGCCTGCAAATCTCAAAGGGCTTGACTGGCCAACCTGCATGCTGGCCGAGGCCCCCCTCAGAAAGTATTTCACAATCGAGAGGAGAAATCGAAAACAACACCTCCTGTTCTGCACGCCACCCCCATCCACCCCCATGTTGGCAGTTCAAAGAGGAGAAAATTGGGAGAAGATAAATAATTAGAGAACCCCAGCAGTCTCCCTGCTGAGGTTTCCAGGTAATTATTCACCTGACAATTACTCCTCTCACGTTAATTCTACCTCCAGATTCTTCTGACAAGGTAAATTCATCTATGTACATCTCTAACTATCCTGCTTTGGTAAACATTCCAACAAGCTTGGATGGCCCATTAAAGAAAAAAAAAGATTGAAGAAGTGAGGCAGGCAGGAGAGAGAGAAATTAACTTTTGGTCATTACTGGCACTTACAGAATTAATCTTCGAAGATAATTAATGAGGAATTAAAGCCAAGGCAAACCTCATCCCGAGCCAAAAGGGAGCCAGTCACAGCAGGGTGGGAACCGCGGGAGGCCCCTTTTCCATGGGGCTCCCACCTCCCACCAGTAGGAGCTCAGAGATTATTGGAAGGTTCCGGAACCTTCTGCCTGGGGCAGCAGTGGGGGCTGCACTTTCACTTTTAGGAAGAACCCTCTTTGTCTGGTGAAGTCACTCTGGACTCTCCTTTCCCATTGACAGACCCACAACCCTTCCAGGCCACCCCCCAACCAAGGCCTGGCTGTTTCTGGGCCCAGCACATCTTAGGCATCAATCAGTAGCTACTGGATGAATGAATCAATGCACTAATTTATTCAGTGTCTTAAAGCCACTCCAATTTGTCAAACTCCACGGTGACCCCCCTCGGATTAAGGCTGGTGCCAACTTTTTGCCAAGACCAAAGACTCCGATTGTTTTCTCTGTTTCCAATCTCTCTCCCTCTCATCCTCTACACAGACTTATCTTCCTAAAAGACGAACTGCAAAAGGGAGCAAGGTAACACTTTAGCTCTGACCACCGAGGAGAAGATCATGGATAAGACAGTGGCCAATGGGAGTCAGACAGCCTGGCTTTGAAGTCTGGGTCAGCCACAGACCACATGTGTGGCCTTGGGTAAGTTACGTACCATGTCTGAACTTTGGCTTCCTCATCTATAAAATGAGGCTAATAACAGAAGCTACCTCCTTACAGTTGTTGCGTGCATTATGAGTTAGTGAAGAAATGTCTGGCACTTAATAAACATTAGCTATTAGCAGCAGCATGGTTATCATTGTCAACATCATTGTCATTGCTTAAAATACCTTCACTGCCTTCCCACTGTCCTCGAATTCAAAGCCACACTCTCTAGCATGGTGCAGGATACCTGGGCCTTGCTTGCTTTCACCCCAACCCCACCCCCACCCCCAATCCAGCCACAAAGTCCTTGCAATTTCCCAAATGCTCCATTCTCTCTCCACCTCAGCTCTCTGCACAGGTGATTTTCTCAGTCTTCTAGGACCCAGGCGTGCACACACAATGACGCAGAGAAGCAAGGCCTATCCCGGTTTGGGCAGAGAGCATGTATGAGGCTCAGAGGTGGATCTCACAGCCAGTCTTTCTCAGTTCATGTGTCTTCTAAAAAGAGCACACTGGTTGCTTCGAAACATCCAACAATCTTTTGAAAAGTGAAGGTAGATCTGAGTCTCCCAGTTTTAGAATGAAAGAACTACGTCCACTGAAGACCAGGGACTTGCCCATGGTCACCACTTAGTAGCAGCAGGAATGAGATCTTGAGCCTTCCCAGACCACAGAATGGGGTGAAAGAACCACCACTCGAAGGTGGATCTGAGCCTGCATCCCCAGCCAAGACCTGGGGCAAATTTTCACCTCTCTAAGCTCCCAGCTTCTTCATCTATAAAGGAGAGATAAGAATGACTTTCTCACAAGGTGGTTTGGGAAAATGAGTTGAAACATCTACTGTATGAAGAAGCGCCCAACCACTGCCTGGCCTTGGAAATGAAGAGCAAAGGGGAGAGTGGTGGGAGTGTGCTGCACTGAGGCAGGGGGCAAGAACCTGGAAGTGGCATGGGAAAGCAGAAGAAGGGACTTCTGCCTCCACCCTGGGCTCAGCGACCTTCATAGCCTTCATCCTCCAAGGCCGAGGGCAACCGGTGTCCTCGGCTGAGAGGCCCAGGTCCGTTAAGACAGGAAGTGGAGGCAAGGCTGGGGCTGGAGACACAGACCTGAGGGAGTCTGCATTCATGAAGAAGCTGCAATGATGGGGTTAAGAGAAATTTCCCAGGGAGAGAGCTTAGGATGGAAACCAGACGCGCACCCAAGACCAGGAGGCAAGGCAGGGCAGGGCGGGGGACGCCTGGCTGGCTCAGGCCGTGGAGTGTGTGACTCTTGATCTCAGGGTCATGAGTTCAAGCCCCACGTTGGGCATGGAGCCTACTTAGAAAACAACAACAACAACAAAAGACCAAGAGGCAGGGAAAGAGACTTGGAAAGGGCAGGTACCTAAAATACACAATGATTATAGAATCATCACCACAGCCATCAGCTCAGAAATAGCAACTCTATTTATTCAACATTTTCCTCCGAGTGTTCTCTAAGAGATATTTTTATATTTCACTAAAAGAACAAATGATCCCACAATGCTAAGAATCATGTTAGGGGAAGGCAACCCAAGTTTTCTTCCTTTCCAACTAGAATATGGACTTCTCAAGGGCAAGATACAGACCCAGAACTGGGCCCAGAGCCTGCCCCAGGGTAGCCTCCCCAGATTTGTGAATGGATGGAGAAATTAATGAAGAGCTAGCACTAAGATCAGAAGGGGAAATACCCAGATAGCCTTTAAGTTCATATTTTCCTAATACGAATAATATTACATCCATATAATAGTAATCCGACTTTATTATTAATCTTATCTTCCAAATGAATGACTAAGCTATTATGTGAGTAGAGAAAACTGTTTTGAGTTAAACTAACCTGAATTGCCCTCACCTCCTCCACTTACCTCTCTGAGCCTCAGTTTCCTCATTTGTTAAATAAATATGATTTTGTGTTGGAATTTCTATTGGGAGAAGTCAAGATAACATATAAAGTGCCACTCCTATGGCTTTCACCTAATATACAAAACCTTGTCTTTCAGACATAAAGCAAGTCCAGCAAGATTCAGAAGCAAAACATTTACATAGCATTCCCTGACCACAAAGCAATTCAGTCGGAAATAAACAACAAAAAGACAACAAAGGAAATCTTATGGTTTTGAAAATTTATAAGCCTACTTCTAAATAAGTCAAAGATCAAAGAAAGAACTAAAGTGGAAATTAGAACATACATAGAGCTGAATGTCAGTGAAAATGCTACACATCAAAATTACTGAACACAGCCAAGTCAACACTTGAGGAGGAAAAGATAGCGCTGCTTTTTAAGATTTTATTTATTTATTTTAGAGAGAGAAAGCATGCGCATGTGCACACGAGCAAGAAGAGGGGCAGATGAAGAGGGAGAGAGACTCTCAAGCAGACTCCCCCCTGAGTGTGGAGCTGGACACAGGACTCAATCTCACAACCCTGAGATCATGATTTGAACCAAAACCAAGGGTCAAATGCTTAAACAACTGAGCCACCCAGGCACCTGTAGGAGGAATAGGTAACTTTAAATGCTTAGATTAGAAAAGAAGAAAGTCTTTAATATGGTGAGCTAAATATCTAACTTAAGGAATTAGAAAATAACCACGGAATAAATCCAAGGAGAGTAGACATAAGAAAGAACTAAAAATGAGAGCAGAAATTAGGAAAAGAGAAAATGGAAATACGATAGCTTTAACAACATCAAAAGTTGGTTCTTTATGAAGACTAATAAAACTGATAAACTTTCAGTGAAAATGATCAAGAAAAAATTGGCAGAAGGCTCAAATAAATAATATTAGAAATAATAATTTTTTTAAAGACTTTATTTATTCATTTAAGACACAGAGATAGAGAGAGAGAGCATGAGCAGGGGGAGAGGCAGAGGGAGAGGGAGAAGCAGGCTCCCCGCTCAGCCAGGAGCCCGATGTGGGGCTCGATCCCAGGACCCTGGGATCATGACCTGAGCCAAAGGCAGACGCTTAACCATCTGAGCCACCCAGGTGCCCCAATATCAGAAATAATAAAAGGGATGAACAGACACCTGGGTGGCTCAGTCGGTTGGGCATCTGACTCTTAATTTCAGTTTAAGACATGATCTCAGGGTCATGAGATCAAGCCCCACATTGGGCTCCATGCTCAGTGTGGAGTCTGCTTGAGATTCTTTCTCTCCCTCTTCCTCTGCCCCTCCCCCACATCATGCATGCACACACATGCAAGCATGCACTCTCTGTCTACATCTCTCTCAAGTAAATAAATAAATCTTTTTTTTAAATAAATAAAATAATAAAAGGGATGAACAATTACAGATAGGGAAGAGATTAAAAAGAGTACAAAATACCATGAACAGCTTTATGCCAATAAGTTTTAAAACCTAGATAAAATGGAAAGATTACTAGAAAAATATAATCTACCAAAATTGACTAAAAAGGAATTAGAAAACCTAGCTTTTTCTTTAACAGTTAAAAAAAATTAAATCTATAATTTAAAACCATCCTATAAAAAAACTCACAGGCCCAATGGTTACAAAAGCAAGTTCTAACTAAATGTCAAGAACAGGTAATTACAGATAATTCCAACTCTTGCAGAGAACCAGAAGAGGAAAATGACTTCCCCACTCATTTGATGAGGAAAGTACACCTTTGATATGAAAATGAGGCAAATGTAATATAAAAAAGGAAAATCACTAGCCAATAAAATCACTAGCCACATGAACCTAGATGCAAAGTCCCCCAAACAAAAGTTTAGCAAATCAAATCCAGAAATTATAAAGAAAGATATTACATTGACCAAAATTTGATTTATCCAAGAAATGCCATGTTAACTTAAATTAGATATTTATTTTTGCTATTCATCATCATAGCATATTAAGTGAGATGAACCACAAGATCATATGAGTAGTCACACAAAAACTCCTTAAAAATTCAACATTAATAAGTGGTAAAAAAAAAAAAAAAAAGGCTTAGCAAACTAGAAATAGAAAGAAATTTCCTTAGCTTGAAAAACGACATTTATAAAAATCCAAAGTAAATATCATACTTAATGATGAATTATTAGAAGAATTTCCTTTACAGTCAGAAAAAAAACTTGCTAGTATAAATTTGACATTTTTTTTCAGAGGTCCTACTTCATGCAATTAGACAATGCAAATAAAAGAAAGGTATAAAAATTATCTTTATTCCCAAATTATATGATTGTCCATAGAAAAACATCAATAGAAACTATAAATTATTAGATAGAATAATAAAATTAACAAAATTGCTATCAATAAACAAAACTCAAAAAAAACTACATTTATAAAACATTACATTTTTATAACCCAACAACCATCAGTTTAAAATGCAATTTTAAAAATACAATTTACTATGGTAACAAAAATAATTCTAATAAAAAATGTTCAAGACCTTTATGAAGAAAGCTATAAAACTTGCTAAATGACATTTTAAAATATTTAAATGGAAGCAGAAAGTGGGACTATGTTCATGAATAGGGAGTTTCAATATACACATGTCAACTTTCCCCAAATTGGTCTGCAGATTCAATACAACTGAAATCAAAATATCGGCAGGGTTATCCAAGGAACTTGAACATCTAATTTGAAATGTATGAGCAAGAACAAAGGGACAATAGTAATTCAGACAATTTTGATGAATAACAAAGAATAAATAACAAAACTCGCCCTTCCAAATACCAGAACTTAGTATAAAATCATAAAAAATTAAGATAACAGTACTATTGATATGTGGAGAGATATATGCCAATTGGGAGAAGATTGAGCTCAGAAACAGACCTATGCACTTATAGATACCTAAAACAGGAAAGAGTTTCAGTGCAAGTCAGTGGGTATAGATGGACTATTCAGTAAATGCTTATGGTACAATCAGTTATGCATATGGAAGATATCATAACAATTTTGATCCCTATTTCACCCACAACAAAAAAAAAAAATCACTTTCAGGTATTCTAGTGACTGAAATGAAAAACAAAACTTAAAATTTTTTTGAAAAAAATGTATGGAGGGATGCCTGGATGGCTCAGTCATGATCGCAGGGTCTGGGGATCGAGTCCCACATCGGGCTCTTTGCTCAGCGGGGAGCCTGCTTCTCCCTCTCCTTGCCACTCCCCCTGCTTGTGCTCTTGCGCACTCTCTCTCTCTCTGACAAATAAATAAATAAAATCTTTTAAAAAAAAAGAAAGAAAGAAAAAATGTATGGAATATACTGATGATTTCAGGGTAGAGAAGGAGTTCTTAAATAAGACACACGAAAAAAGCAAACCTTTATTTATCAAACTGATAAATTCAAAAACCTCTGTTCGTCAAAAAACAATAAAGAAAAGTGAAAAGGCAAAAACTGGGAGAAAATATTTATAACACTGATAAAGGAATAACAGAGTATGTAAAGAATTCTCACAAAGAAAGGAAAGAAAGAAAGAAGCAAAGAAAGAAAAGAAAAATGAGCCAAATCCATTACTAGCCACCTCAGAAAAGAAGAAAACTTTGAAGGCAGTCAATCTAATTAGAAATTTAAAAAATCCAAATTAAAATTTGATCATTTTCACCTACCAGGATGCCAAAAATAGAAGAGTCCAGCAATGCCTAGCACTGTCAAGGATCTGGAGTAGCAGGAACCCTTATAACACTTGCCACGGGAGTTTAAAATTAATGTGTAATCATTTTAAAAACTAATTTGCTGGGGCGCCTGGGTGGCTCAGTCGTTAAGCGTCTGCCTTCGGCTCAGGTCATGATCCCGGGGTCCTGGGATCGAGGCCTGCATCGGGCTCCCCGCTCCGCGGGAAGCCTGCTTCTCCCTCTCCCACTCCCCCGGCTTGTGTTCCCTCTCTCACTATCTCTCTCTCTGTCAAATAAATAAATTTTAAAAATCTTTAAAAAAAAAAAAAACTAATTTGCCATTATCTAGTACATTTGGGGATGCGCATACCCTAATACCCAGCATAGATGTAGGCTGTAAATGAAGAACTCTTACACATGCCTAACAATGTTCATAAATACATTGTTTGAAATAGCCAGGTACCAGAACCAACCCAAATGGCTATCCACAGGATAATGGATAAGTACTGTAACTTAGGATAAACCCATCCAATGAAATACTATACAGCAGTAAAAATGAATAAGCTAGAAATAAACACATCATCATATCACAAGCATAAGAGGAATAAAAAATAAAAGCAGCATCTTCCTAACTTTTCTTTATGTCTTGACTCAAATAGAAAGGCATAACACTTCTACTATCTACACCGCACACCAGGTGATCCACCCAGAGTCAACAGGTGACCGGTCCCCATAAGATTTCTTGGCACTTCTGAGCTCTAACATACACTATGCTGGCATTTATACAGATCAAAAACTTGCAAAATTAAACATATTGTTTAGCGACACCTAAATACATAGAAAAGGATGAAGAAAAGCAAGAGAACAATGAACAGACTTACCTCTGGGGAGAGAGGGAGTGAGACATGATGGGAAAGGGGCATGCACTGTATTCTGCCGTGTGTTGAAACATTCCATTACAACTGTGGGATAACACTATATGGGTTATATGGACTTAGCTATTTAAAAGGAGCATAGAAAAAAAGACCAGAAGAAAATGTCTCGAAGTGTTAACCATGGTTATCTTTGAATGACGGATGTCTTTTCTCATTTCTTTCTTTTTTTTTTTTTTTTTTTTTGGTAGTTTCTAATTTTCTACAATGAACATGTATTTCTTTTATAATCAGGAAAGTAAGAAAAAATACTTTGTTTCACAAGATAAACCCCCTAATTGTGAGGATAAATACCAGGCAGTTGAAAGGAGAAGAAAGAAAGGAGGAAAAAAAAACCCACAAGGTATAAAAATAACTTTCCCTGGGTTGGATCTTCAGGCAACAAGCTACAATCTCAGGAATGCTTTCCCTTGAGCTTTTCTGGGTCCTACACAACAAAGTAAGGCAAAATAGGCCTGTTGACTTATATTGTTCCCTAGTCAGGTTAAAAAAAAAAAAAAGAAAGAAACCTTTTGTGCATTTAAGGAAAAACTTAAATGTACCCTGGTCCTCCCCGGGCCTTATTTTTAGATTTACTGTAATTGGGTCTCTTAAAGGCTCTGCAGCCAAGTGCACTCGGAAGATTTCTTTTTTCCTTCTTAAAGAGTCATTTGTTTCTGTGTGTTGTGGAGGTGAGTCATCCTATAGGCAATGACTTCCCTTGGGATTAGCATGTTCCGTGACATTCGTCTGATTTGGCCTCAGCCCCTTGCTAGCCTCAGCAGCTGCTAAATGATGTCCAGGGAGGGGATCAGGAACATGGGGCAGTGACAAAATAGTAAGAACCATGAGGGTCAGCTGGGATTATGGTCCCCCAGCTGCAGATGTCAAAACTGAGCCGCCAGAAGGTGATGGCCTGCCTTTGTCTCCGGTGGGGAACCAGGTAAGGGACCCAGTGCCCCCCAGCTGTGGCTAGCTCTGCCTTGTGCCTTGCCCTGCACCCTCAGACCCTATTTTTTAGCACTGCAGTTATGTCCTACCTACCTGGATGCCAAGAGCCAGCTCGAGGGTTCCAGCCAGGAGGCCTTAAAAATCTTTTGGTGGGGGCGCCTGGGTGGCTCAGTTGGTTAAGCATCTGCCTTTGGCTCAGGTCATGATCCCAGGGTCCTGGGTTTGAGCACCACATCAGGCTTCCTGCTCAGTGGGGAGCCTGCTTCTCCCTCTCCCTCTGTCTGCCGCTCCCCCTGCTTGTGCTCTCTCTTCTGACAAATAAATAAATAAAATCTTTAAAAATCTTTTTGTGGGCAATTATGAAAAGAGAAGGAAAAAAGAAAGGTGAGAAAAGAGGAAAAGGACCTTCACACTAACAGCTAGTATATCTTTGGTATCTTGCCATTATCCCAGACAACTCATACTATATTACATCATTTGACCCTCAAAACAATACAATGAATTCGGTGGGTTTTTCTGTTTGTTTGTTTTGCCTATTTTTCAGAGAATGAAACTGAGCTTCAAAGTGGTTAAGCAAGTGGCCCACAGTCATGTGCTATTAAGGGCTGGAACTAGGACCTGATCCTTATATGGCTTTGGAGTTTGAATCTTAATATGATTCCTCCTGTGGAATCCCTCAAGCACCCATCAGTGTGCTCCCTGAGGAGTCGAGTTCTACCTTTAAAATAAGAAAATTTTAAAAAGCTAGATGTGGTTCAGCTGCCCCCAAACATTCAGGGGTTCCCTATTTTCAGAATTCCACTTCTACCCCTGCAATCTCTCCCCATCATGAGCCCCACACACCTACCCAAGTACCAAGTTTGTACAGAATGCCTGGGTGCCCGCAGGCCTCCACCCCTCCAGATTCAAGGCTGTCTCTGGTTTTAACTGCCAGGCTGCTCCTCTCCTTATGCCAGGGTCCTGGAATGTCTTCTTTTCACCCTAGTAAGTCAGGGTCCCACCTCCTCCAAGCAGCCTTCCCCAGTTTCATTAAATTCATTAATCTCATTCATTCAAGCTACGAATGTTACTTAAGCACTAGCAGTGACAGGCCCTGTGAATTAAATAATAAATATGCAATTGAAATTTATCTAGCAGGTCAAGAAGGCTTTTCTAAAGAATCTGTGGTTGCTCAGGGATCTGCAAGATGAGTGAGAGAAATTAATGAGAAAACTGGAGGAGGAGTGAGTGTTGCTAACAGGTGCAGAGGGATGGAGCACCATGAACCAACAAACAGACCAGAGGCAAAGGACAGCTCCACCATAAGCCAGCAGTGGGAATGTGGGCAAGTCATCCCATCATATTCATAAAGCCCCTGGCACAAAGTGTGTCACCTAGCAGGTTTTCATTAAATGGTATATCCTTTCTTACAGAAAACTTCTCTCAGGGAGTAGAAATAATCTTGGATATCAAAACACGGTCATTTTTATAGGTGTCAGAGTTTGAAGGCAAATGGTAGGACATTGTTATCAGGTCAACTCCAGATCCCCGAAGGCACCATCATCTGTTATTTGTGTCCATGCTCCAAGCTCCACCGGAGAAGGAGACTTCGCTTATCTTGCTCACAACTATCCCCAGTGCTAAAGCAGTTCCTGACACAAAGTGCTAAGCTGGAAATGTTTGTTGAATGAATGTCTGCGGCTTTCCTCATCCCGTAGACCAGTGGTCCTCAAAGACTGATTCTCCAAGGAGCAACAGCTCAGAGCTTGCTGGAAATGCAAATTCTCAGGCCCACCCCAGGACTACCAGATCAGAGACTCTAGGGTAGGGCATGGAACTCGTGTTTTCACAAGCCTTCCAGAGACACTGATGTCCACCTCAGTTTAAGAAGCACTGGCCTAGAGAGGAACTCCTAGAGCACAGGAATTGGCTTACTCGGTTCTAAGCACACAGCCCTGAGCAAACTCACGAGGACTAAAAACTTACTGTCCCTTCTGGAATTCAAGTCTCACTGCAAAACTCAAGCCGAACTGAAGAATAGCAGGACCAAACTGGCTCAGGGATAGGGCCTTCCCCTTTCACTAGCCCCAGGAAGGGGCCCCTACCTTTGTCAAGGACGCCTTTCCCTTCTAAGTACAATCAAGTCCCAATTCAAAAATCCCCTCCTCTGGAAAGCCTTCAGAAGTGATGCCCAATGAAATGCTTCCTCCTCGTATTCTCAGAGTATAGGCTTTCCTTATGACCCGCAGCCCATTTGTGGTATACGAATTAATTTAGAAATATCTCCCCGTAGACACACACCATCCAATACGGTCGCCACTAGCCACATGTGGCTACTGAGTAGTACCGACGAGGCTAGGAAAAATTAAGATATGCTGTAAGCATAAAATCCACACAAGGTTTTGAAAAAATGTAATACACATAAAATAAAGTAAAATAGTTCATTAACAATATTCATACTGATTACACGTTGACATGATAACATTTGGGATATACTATATTAAATAAATATATTATCAAATTAATTTCACCTGTTTCAGTTTTCTTTTGTGGCTACTAGACTACTAGACAAATTAAAATTGCACATGAGGCGCACTCTCTCTCTCTCTATCTCTCTCTCTCTCCCCCCCATATAAATAAATAAAAATCTTTTTAAAAATTGCATAAGAGACTCACATTCTAGTTCTACTGAGCAGCAGCACTCTCTAGACATTCAGAAATCCACCATGGTGGAAGCCAGGACTCACTCACTTTTGGATCCTAACGTTCATGCCCTCTCTTGCATATAATGGATACTCAAGAAATGAGTATAGAAAAGTAAGCGAATTCACAAATACCTCAAGGCCTACAAAGAAGTGTTGATCTTCTTAAATATGGATGCATTAATATCAACATCTTGGACCAATTCAGTTTGTCCCAACTCAAAAGTCAAAGAAAGAGGGCAAGCTTGGGGGAGAAGGGGTTTAAAGCCCCCGGTTCTGATGCTGACCCCTGAACAGCCAGATGATTTCATGCAACTCAATCTCCTTCTCCAATAATAGCTGCCATGCCCACCCCACAGGCTCTGTTGGGAGCCGAATGAGAAAATAAATAGGAGCCTGTTGCAGAGACAATTAGCACTGGAAGGGTGTGAGAAATGATCCTTCTTTCCCCGACTCCATCCCCTCCAGTTGTCTGGCTTCGATTTTCCAGAAAGCTACAGAGTGTGCAGAAATTGTGTTCCTAGAATTTATAGCTCATTTTATAATGTTCTGGGTGAGGCCAGAAACTTTATGTGCTCTATTGTTTCCCTTGTCTTTAAGCTAGATAGGATTTCACTCAAAGAGCAGAATTGGAGAAAAAGGAAATTGGAAGAGGTGACTAAGAGTAAGAAATCTCCTTCTCTCTTCCTCTTAGTTACCCAGACAATTGCATCTCCGTCCATATCTAGGGAACTGGAGGAAAAGTTATCTTCTTAGAGATGGACATTTATCTTAGACCAGCCTTGCAAGTATCAAAAATTCAACAGCCCACCAGCTGTCATTGATGCAATTATGGTCAATCCTCACTATTCCTAAATTTAATTCCATATTTACAGATTCACCTGCTTGCTAGAATTTATTTGTAATCCCAAAATCAGTATAGTAGCCCTCCCTTAGCCACGGACGATATGTTTCGAGA